>NC_090761.1:23683735-23821324 GCF_036898095.1 Palaemon carinicauda
GGAAAAGAGTTTCCTCCCGCCGAAAAGCAATAAGTTCGTTATTGCTGGAGAAGAGGCCTCAAGGGAAGAGGTATATCTCCCACGACACCAACCAGAGAAGACTCTCCACTTCGCCTGGAAGACCCCTGCGGATGACTATCGCAGATAACGCAACCTCCGCCCCGCGACTGTAGCGGGTCGTCTCTTCTTGAGGAGGAGGCGTAGTGTCTCCAGGCATGAAGCCGAAGCGACGCTCCGGCTCGTGAAAGTTGTTGCAGTGTGGTTGTTTGAGTAGCCTTTGCCGTGGGAGAAGCTCTCTCGGGAGTTCCGTCAGGGGAAGCAGAGGGTCCGGAAACCGTTCTGCGTATAGTCCCAGTGGAGCTCTCAGGGCCATTGAAAGGTTGACAGACAACCTGATCTTGTTGAGACCCATTCTCAACAGACAACAAAGGAGGGAAGACGCAGGTGTCGATGTTGTCCCACCATCACCGGAATGCATCTTGCCAAAGAGTCTCGGGGTCTGAGACTGGGGGGAAGAACAGCGGAAGCTTGAGATTCCAAGCTGTCGTGATCAGGTCCCCCAGGCCAGGACTTGCTGGTTACTCAAGGCCAAAGACCCTCAGGTACACTCTCTCTACGAGGCTCTGCTCAAATAGTCGGAGAGAACATTCCTCTGCCCGGAATGAGCGAGCCGATGGTGGTATTGAGAGGATCTCAAATCATCTCAGTATCTCTACTGCAAGATGCGAAGGTATGAAAATGCGTCCCTTGCTGGTTAGAAGACGCCAGTACCATGAAGTCGTTGCGCACGGAGCGACTCGGCAGGAGCGGTAGGATCTGTAGAGGGGCCAGACTACGGCCCCTAAGCCTGCCTTAATGATGGAGAGGTATCCTTCAGGTCCTGACCATAGGCCTGGACCGGAACATGCCCCCCCCCCCTTTTCTTTGACGAGTCCAAGAACAGCATAAAAAATGTGGGGAAAAGACGAGAATATCCACTCCCGTCAAGAGGTTCCATAGGTCAACACCCATTGCAGGTCTAATCGTTCCGCTGGTCCCATAGGGGCCAGAAAGTCTGGTTAATCGTTGCTTTGAAACCACCGGAACTTGGGCCGCCCCACAGGGAACTTACCCTGAGGCGACCATTCGGAACTTTAGACGGGTCAATGAGGAAAAGAGACCTAGGAAACGTTCCAAGGTAGGGCTGAAAGCTCTGCCTGACTGAAAATAGGTACTGCGACTCTCCTCAGCCTTGCCACAGTCAACTGAAGGGAAGGCTCGGAGGAGGCGGCAACAGAATCTGGCGTCCCCAGGCGGTCACCCATTCAAGTACCGACCAGACCCGACGTTGCTTAACCTCGCTGGACGGACGAGAAGCGGGGTTTCCAACGTGGTAAGGCCGTGGACTCAATATCATGGCTAGATACTCCAAATGTTGAGGCAGAGGAAGAGAAGGCTCCTAGCAAATTACCATGAACCCCCACTCATGGTAAGGATCCGGAGGCTTGTCCCGGCATTGAAGAAGGTCGAACCCGAGCCTACCGGAGTTGACCAGACCTCCAAAAAGCGAAGGAGGCGGAAGCCTGCTCCTGAGCGGCCATGAGAAAAGCAGGGAGAGTTCTCTGGGGAAAAACCTGCGATGCCACGGCGGGATCGCCACACTGCATCTTAAGCAGGAATACCTGTAGTCTAGGCTGAATTCCAAGAGCTTCCTGGAAGATGGATGGAATGGAAACTGAAAGTACCCGTCCTTCCAATCCAGGGCCTAAGGAGTCCTGTCGCCTCGTTACCAGTCTGATCGATTCTGCTGTTCCACGCTGGGCGAAGTTTGTTCGACAAACTTGATCAGAGCTGAGAGGTCGACTACGGAATTCCCGTCTCAGATACTTTCCTACGACAAAGGATCGACTGAAGAAGCCGGGGGGTGAAGCCGTCGACGATCCTATGGAGGACCTTCTCCTAAGGCATGGATCATTCTGCCCAAACGGGCAAACTCTTGCCGACCCTATGGCATAGAGGTTCAGTGACACTGAATTCGCTGACAGAGACGGCAGGCGCGATATCCTTGGCTGATCACGGAGATCGTGCAGGAATCGGCATCAGGAAGCTGTTATCCGGATGAGTAACCTTAGGCATCCTCCCAGCGTGAAACCTGCAAGGAGGGGTTGCCAATCCTAGAGTTCGCAAACTCTGCCGCTCCCTCTAGGATTATGCCCCCCCGGGAGAGCCTCCCGTGCTACCTGTTCCTGACAGGAGGGGACTGCTATTGGACAGCTTGTCTCAGTTGTCGTAGCCGGTCCGATAGCTTACGCCGACGAGGCTGAAAGAAAGTGGCGCTGGAGCCATGCAGGGTCTGGAAGAAAGTGCCTTGGAGGAGTGAAAACTGAAGTCGACTTCCTCCGCACAACCGTTGTCTATGTCTCTGTCCTTGGGCACAAACAAGCTCTTCCCAAGGATGGAAGGGTGTCTGAGGTTGTCTACATCCACGGATGAGACACCCGAAAGGAAGCACTCGGTCATTGCGTCCAGATGGTCCAACATCGAGCTTGCCCGCAAGTTCGAAACTTGGCGACGAAACGCCAAGGTGCTTGAGCCCGAGGAGGAAAGTGCCCATGATCTTCCTGTAGCTTCCTTGAACAAAACCTCGGGTCGCAACCGAGGAGGGAAAGGACATGGTAAGCCCCTTTCACGAGATGGAGAAGAGGAAGGGGTAAATCAGTCACCCCTTGGCCGATGGAGAAATCTCGAACGGAAAGCTCCCTGGCAAAACCCTTCCAGGCAATGACGGGGAAGGGCTAACCCAGGTTCTCGAAAGAAGAATGTTGCTCAGACCTCCCTGAAGATTCCTCCTGCTCTTACATGTGCCATGCTCTGCGTTTACGGGGTGAGGCCGTGTTCTGGAAATACGCTCCAGAACTCGCCAGGCTGGCCATGCTGCCAAACCCCAACGGGAATCGCGGTCGCAATCGCCCTAGCGCTCGCGCAATGGTAAATCAATGGTTTGCGCGTGGCCGAACGTGGAAGTGCCCATGCGCGGGCACACAGGAACGCAATCGGAAGTGCGCGAAGGAGCGCAAAAGGAGGGCGAGCGTGGTAGGAAGGGCGAGAGCTGGTGGTCGGCGAGTGATGACCCGTAGGCGAGCAATGGATACTGCAGGAATCAAGCCGACATTCGTGCGACGGAGCCCCGTCGGTCCGCGCGACGGAGCCCCGTCGGTCCGCGCGACGGAGCCCCGTCGGTCCGCGCGACGGAGCCCCGTCGGTCCGCGCGACGGAGCCCCGTCGGTCCGCGCGACGGAGCCCCGTCCGTCCGCGCGACGGAGCCCCGTCCGTCCGCGCGACGGAGCCCCGTCCGTCCGCGCGACGGAGCCCCGTCCGTCCGCGCGACGGAGCCCCGTCCGTCCGCGCGACGGAGCCCCGTCGGTCCGCGCGACGGAGCCCCGTCGGTCCGCGCGACGGAGCCCCGTCGGTCCGCGCGACGGAGCCCCGTCGGTCCGCGCGACGGAGCCCCGTCGGTCCGCGCGACGGAAGACCGTCGGTCCGCGCGACGGAACACCGACGGAACACCGTCGGTCCGCGCGACGGAACACCGACGGAACACCGTCGGTCCGCGCGACGGAACACCGTCGGTCCGCGCGATGGAACACCGTCGGTCCGCGCGACGGAACACCGTCGGTCCGCGCGACGGAACACCGTCGGTCCGCGCGACGGAACACCGTCGGTCCGCGCGACGGAACACCGTCGGTCCGCGCGACGGAACACCGTCGGTCCGCGCGACGGAACACCGTCGGTCCGCGCGACGGAACACCGTCGGTCCGCGCGACGGAACACCGTCGGTCCGCGCGACGGAGCCCCGTCGGTCCGCGCGACGGAACACCGACGGAACACCATCGGTCCGCGCGGCGGAACACTGTCGGTCCGCGCGACGGAACACCGTCGGTCCGCGCGACGGAACACCGTCGGTCCGCGCGACGGAACACCGTCCGTCCGCGCGACGGAACACCGTCCGTCCGTGCGACGGAACACCGTCCGTCCGTGCGACGGAAAAGCGTTGGTTCGCGCGCGGGCGAACATTGGAGAGTATGTGCGCGGTCGCGCATGAGCGTGGGCACGTGGGCGTGCGGTCGCGCGGGCACATGGGCGCGCAGGTGAGCGCAGGCGGTCGGGAGACCGATGACGCGTAGGCGGGCGATGGCGCGTTGACGAGCGATGGCGCGTTCTGGCGAGCGATACCCCGTAGGTGAGTGAAGGCACGTCGGCAAGCGATGGCGCATCGGCAAGTAATGCAGCGTCGGCAAGCGATGGCGCATCGGCAAGTAATGCCGCATCGGTAAGTAATGCCGCGTCGGCAAGAGACAGTGCGTTGGCGAGCGGTGGTGTGTTAACAAAACGCTAGCGCGCAGGTGAAGAATCGCGCGGGCGTGAAGGCGATTGCCAACACGAAAGAGACTAGTGATGGTTAGCGTGCATCGCGCTAACAGAAGGCGCGCAGGTGCATCAGGAAGGAGAGCGCTGAAGCAAGCGGTTAATCAGGCGATCCTAGACGGTCAGAAAACCATTGGCGCCCATTGGTGCGTGGCAGAAAAGGGCGCGCAGATGTGCGCTGGCGATTGAAGAAAGCTGGCGCACAGAAGGACAGAAGTAAAGGTGAGCGCTGGCGAGCAGTAGGAAGATCTATGGCAAGACTCAGCTACCGGAGATCGTGGTCCACAGCAGGCGAGCGCTAGATTGCTACTGATGGTGTCCAGGGGAACTGACACGGGTGGCAGATCGATGGCGATCGTTGAAGCGTAGGATATTGCTGACGAGCAGGCGAACGTTGACGCGTCTATGGTCGCTGGCGAGCTGGTGATTGCTGGCGAGCAGAAGGCAACGCGTGGAAGCCTGTGCGCAGAAGAAGAGTCCTTGTCCAAGACCTGAACCGAATTTCTAGATCGCGAGGGCGAACGTGGGCGCACAGGGCGCGTAACAGGAACCTAACAGGAACAGCAGAGATGATCATCATGAGAGCGCTGACGAACAGGAGAGCGCTGGCGAACAGGAGAGCGCTAGCGATCAGGAAAGCGCTGATGAGCAGGAGAGCGCCTGTGCGCTAACACTGAGCAGGAGAGCAGGAGAGCGCCTGTGCGCTAACACTGAGCAGGAGAGAACACAGCAGAAGGGCGCGCAGGGGAACCCTGACACGCAAGGGAAGAACCCCCGTGGGAGGCAACCCTTTGCCCCGAAGGGATCGTTGTCAGTCGGGAGACTGATGTCCGTCGGAAGACCGTTGCCTGTCCGTCGGGAGACTGATGTCCGTCGGAAGACCGTTGTCCGTCGGGAAGACCGTTGCCCGTCAGAAGACGAGGTCAGACTGCTGTCCATCTGCACCAGGGGCGGAAGATCAAGAAGAAGGAGTTGTAGGCAGCATACGGAGATTCAAAAAGGCGCCTCTTAGCACCCTTATAGGGAGATGGGAGGCCCTTACGACGTAGCGGACGGTGAGCCTTACGGCGAAGGAGGCCAACAGCAACAACAGCAGAAAAGTCCTCCGAAGAGGAGTCTCTATGAGTGTACTCTCTCGCGAACGAAAGAGAAACACTTCGTAGAAGAGACGTGTCAGCCAGTGACCTAAAGGAGCAATCCTCCGAAGAGGGGCTCCTGCAGTTGCCCAGCCCCTTGAGCGTAACTGCAGGTGCAACCGCTCAGTACCAAGAGCATAGTCGCACAAAAAAAAGGCAAGAGAAGAACCCCCCAAGAGGGGAAAAACTCAAGCCTGGACGGGAAAAACTTCCCTCGGAAGGAAAGTTACCCACCCAAGGAGGCGAGCCTCCTGAGTGTTCTAAAATGAACTGGAGAGCTGTCAATCGTCACAGGAGTACTTCCAGAAGAAGGAGACACGCCCCTGACGAAGATCTATAGGGGAGGCAGCAACAGCCGAATCCCCAGGCCTCAACAAGACAGCTCACTCCGTTGTCACATTACAGAAAGGAACTAGATCGGTAACTGTAAAAAATAAAACAAAAATCATTTGTTAACATTCATTCCCCCGGGAAGGCTCCGAAGAGGAATCCCGAGGGAAAGGAACACAAGAATTACACAAAAGGCACGTGCCTCACAACCACTTACACTCACGGAAGGAGAGCTGTAACCAACACAGAATTATAACAATTATAATTATGTAACTATGTAATTATGTAATTTAAAAAAGAAAGAACACTAAAGAAAGAACAAAAACCCCGAAAGGAATCGTTCTACAAAGCTGAAAAATCAACAAATACAATTAGATTCATAAACTAATTGAGACAAAACGTACGGCGTAGCAACCCCCCCCACACGGGAAGGAAGCTACAAAGGCGTAGTAAGTAACGTAGTAAAAGGGTGAACGACCTCAAGAGAGAGAGAGAGAGAAAGACCGAAGTCAAACTCGATCGCGACCCATGAAATTACACCATGGTGGCCTAACTGCCGAGGGCTCCACGGAGATATCGTACACTACACACACAAGCACAAACTCTGAAAAGGAAACTTACTGATTTCTATACTCAAATATATACATAAACATGAGAAAATGTTTACATATATATTGAGTAAAAGAAAAGTAAGTGATTAAGTAAAGACAAAACAAACAATGGCTGTCAAGCGAGGACAATGACAGAGACGTCTGTCCATGTCCGAGCCAAAAGTGAAAGTGAAGCTATTCACCGGTGTGTGAGGGGGGGAGGGGTAGCTAGCTACCACTTCCCTACCCCCCACCGCTAACTAGCGCGGGGGTAATACACCCTCGTTAAATTCTAATGGTTCGCCTTTTCAGCTACGCTAAAAGGTAAACCCAATGTAAATAGCGTGGTTTGTATTTCGGTTACGGAACAAACAAGTTTTTATTGTTTTTCGAATGTGAATTAATTGTTGTCCCGGGAATGTCTCCCTACAAAATGCAACAAAGAATTAATCAGGGGAGGATGGAGTACTAATCACTCAGGGGTACAACACTCTGACAATAACTTTGATGAAGCAGTTCACAAACCTTCATCTGGGTAAAATGCTTCATTTATCCAGAGGGATATGAAACTCCAAACGTATTGAAGTACTTTGAACTTCTATTTTAGCTTTGATATTACAAGCCATCTTGCTCTTAGGCTCTATTTCCAATCCGTCCTAATTACCATAGTGAGACGGTGGACAATAATTTTACATTAAAAACAATGGTGATGGATAGGAACAGTGAAGTATTATAGCAAAGTTAGAAATTAGAATAAAGATCTTCGCCTTCGGAGCACAAGAATAAAACTTAAATTTGCTAATATAACTTCCCTAGGTAATTCTTCAAAATATGGTATAAAAAGTACCCTCAGTACAGTACTTGTTTAACATAGTCAATCAAAATAAAGGAGCAAGGATACGAGCTAGTATGACCTAATCTAATTATTACAAATTTACAGTTACACACACACACACACACACATATATATATATATATATATATATATATATATCTATATATATATATATATATATATATATATATATATATATATATACATATATATAACGGATTTTGAGCGAAGCGAAAAATCTATTTTTGGGTAAGATAGCCATGTCGTCCTGATGGAAGTTCCTTAAAGGCAGCTTCCTAGGGTATATTACAACTACGGCGATATTCCCAGAGAATTTACCTTCAGGTACCCAGAATTCTAACTCCTGGAGCGAGTATCCCTAAAAAAGACCTTAGGGATATCGTAAATATCAGTGGACGTATTCTTGACACGCCTCATAGCAATCTATACCCCGAATAGAGTTAACACTTCGTAGGGGTAAAATGGCAAGAAAACGAAAACGATAAGAAAGGGGGGAGCCGTTCATAAGGCATCCCTCCTCCCCGTTTCGAAAGCGTGCCCTGCGCCGCTCACGGCGCCATCTGTATTCCTTGTAGCGATACACGAGGTGCTACAGATACTGTATGTAGGGAGGGGTCCTACTATCCTTTTCACTCTTATTTATTTTTGAAAAGGAGCAGGGCGGGTCCATCAGGACGACATGGCTATCTTACCCAAAAATAGATTTTTCGCTTCACTCAAAATCCGTTTTTTGGGCTCAAGCCATGTCGTCCTGATGGAAGTATACCAGAGCATTACTGTATCTGTGGATTCTCAATACGTGCCGTACTCCTCAAGAATGTTTCTTAGTCAACTCGACTGACAGACCTAAGATGTTACCGTTATACATCTTTTCACTAATCATAAGCCATGAGAGTGCTTCCTGCCCCCTACAGGGAGGAGTCCTACTAGACTCTAGAAACGAACGAAGAGTACATATACCTATGTATGAATCACTCGCCAGCCAGTACCATATAGTGGTCTCACTCTATATGAAGCGAAGTCTTACGGGACTACAGTATCCAAAAGAAAAAGTCCCGACCAGCACCCTGGTCGAAGTAAAATTAGACAAAAGGTTATATCTGCGTAGGATTAAACTTGCTGCTACCACCATCCTCAGAAAGGGGTGGAGTCCTTATTGCTAAGGAAAGTATAAACCAGTATAATCCAGGCTTTGCATTAAGGAATAGGCTATTATAGATATCCCTGATTAATATACATAGGCTAAATGCTCAAAAAACAATATGAAATCAAAAATATAGGTGAAGGAGACGCAAGGTTCCCGAGAACATAAATATGTACATATGCTAGGTGGATGACCAACAATTTTCACAAGTACTGTAGTGCATGGATGAATGATTATCTGAAAGAAAACATATGTGTCACTTACACATACCCCGGTATCAAACTTAACATCCATGTTACTACTTCGCTGACAATAGCGTTGGCAAACGCTTGGCACACCTGTCTGTACTTGTGTTACCATCACCATAACGTTGGAACAGTCACTGTGGGCTCTGAGAGCCTACACTACCAGTTATATCAACATATATAACTAACTATTCACCCAAGAATCCAAGTCCCAAATGATTCCGCTGTTCCTCGCAGAGTTAAACAGCAGGGTTAACGACGCAACCAACTGCTACCACAGACCTCTTTAGCTGCTCCACTTGCTTAGCATAGTGGCGAAAGAATACCCTGGAAGACTTCCAGCCAGTGTATGAACGAAGGTGTTCAAAATCCATAAAGTTAAAGAAGTTTAATGATGAAGCAACTTTCCTCGGATCATGACCTGCGGGTGAACTGTCAGGATCCGCTCTGCGAATAAAATATGTAATTTTCGCCCTAAGTTGATTTAAAGATAAATTCGAGCCCGATGTTTCTCCTCTGAATAGTTGGCCCCCATGGAAGTCTGAAGTTCTACGAAGATAGACCTTAAGGCATTCTACGGGACATAGAGATGCATCTTCTTTCAGAGGGCAGATTCTCCAGGGACCCCACCTGTTGGTGGGCAACTCGTTCTTAGCGAGAAACGTAGGGTCCGGAAACAGGTTCAGTTCTCCCCCATCCAGGAACTGAACTCGGCCCTCCTCTCTCGAGAGGGCCACAATCTCACTAACTCTGGCCCCAGAAGCAAGGGCAAAAAGGAAGATCACTTTTTGAGTCAGGTCCTTCAACGCACATTCCTCATTATCTAGTAATGAGGCAAAATGAAGGACTTTGTCTAATGACCATGAAATAGGCTTTGGAGGAGCTGATGGTCTAAGCCTAGCACAGGCCTTTGGGATCTTATTAAACATCTCGTTAGCGAGGTCTACCTGGAAGGCATATAGAATGGGTCTTGTTAGAGCTGACTTACATGTAGAAATTGTGTTCGCCGCCAGCCCCTGTCCGTGGAGGTGAATGAAGAAGGATAGGCAGAACTCCGTAGAGATCTCGTGCGGGTTCTTATCTTTGACAAAGGCTACCCATTTCTTCCATGCAGATTCGTACTGCCTCCTAGTAGACTTACACTTGTATTCTTCCAGGAAGTCGATACTATCTTTTGAGATTCCGAACCGTTTCTTCACCGCTAGGGAGAGAAAATCATGAGCTGCAGGGTTCGGGTTTTCTGTAATGAAGCGAAGACAGTCGACTTCTGGACTTGCTGGGACAGAACTGGGTCCGGGAGTGGTAGAAACCTCAGTCGTAGTTCCAGAGCCAGAGGGAACCATACACTGTTCGGCCACTTGTGGGCCACTATTGCTGCTACTCCCTTGAAGGATCTCAGTTTGTTGAGGACCCTCAACATCAGATTGTGAGGGGGAAACAGGTAGATCCTGGACCATCTGTTCCAATCGAGGGACATCGCATCTATTGCTTCTGCCGAGGGGTCCACATATGGGGACACATATTTCGGCAGCTTCTTGTTGTCCTTCGTCGCGAAGAGGTCTATCTGCAGTTCTGGGACTTGTCTCAAGATGAAAGAAAATGATCCTGCGTCTAGGGACCATTCTGTCTCTATCGGTGTTACCCTGGATAGAGCGTCCGCGGTCACATTCCGGACTCCTTGAAGGTGAACTGCTGACAGGTGCCACTTCTTCTTCTCCGCCAGTCGGAATATGGCTAACATTACCTGGTTGAGAGGTGGGGATCTCGATCCCCGCCGATTCAGACATTTCACAACCACCTCGCTGTCCAGTACCAACCTTACGTGGATCGAGTGACGTGGGGATACTTTCTTCAGGGTAAGAAGTACTGCCATAGCTTCTAGAAAGTTTATGTGAAAGGTCCCAAATAGCTTGGACCAGATTCCTTGCACTTTTTTCCGATGGGAGTGACCCCCCCACCCTACCTTTGAGGCGTCTGTGTGGATTGTCACTGACGGGGGGGGGGGGGGGGTGGCTGAAGAGGTAGAGACCTCTTTAGACGACTGGCTTGAGACCACGGTCTGAGAAGAGAACGTAGTCGAAGTGGGACCGGTCTCTTCAAGTCCCTTCGCTCTTTCGATGCAAAGGTTCTCCATACTCCCGCTGCATCTTTTAGCTGTGCTCTTAGCACTGGGTCTGTTACTGATGCAAACTGAAGAGAGCCCAAAACCCTCTCTTGTTCGCGTCTTGATATCCTCTCGGAACCTAGAAGTCTCCTGACAGACCCTGCTATTTCCTTCCTCTTTGACATCGGGATGGAAAGACGGTGTGACACTAAATCCCAGTGAATTCCCAACCACTGGAACCTCTGAGCTGGAGAAAGACGAGACTTCTTTCTGTTGATCATGAAGCCTAGATATTCCAGGAACTGAATCACTTGTAGGGAAGCTTGCAAGCATTCTGCTCTGGATGCTGCCCACACCAACCAATCGTCCAGGTAGGCTACTACCTGGAACCCTTTTAGGCGTAACTGTTTGAGAGCTGCGCTCGCAAGCTTCGTAAAGATCCTTGGGGCTATGTTTAGTCCGAAGGGCATCGCCCTGAAAGCGTAAAGTTTTTGTTGTAGCTTGAATCCTAGGTAGGGGGAGAGACGACGACTTATTGGAACGTGCCAATATGCGTCTGACAAGTCGATGGAGACGGTATATGCCCTCTTGGGCAGTAAGGCCCTTATGTGTTGTAACGTTAACATCTTGAACTTGTGGTTCACTATGAACTTGTTGAGTGGTGACAAGTCCAGAATGACTCTGAGTTTCCCCGAGTCTTTCTTGGGAACACAAAACAGCCTCCCTTGGAACTTGATGGACTTTACCCTCCTGATCACCTTTTTCTCCAACAGATCTTGGGTGTACTCCTCCAAAACGGGGGTGGAGTGTTGGAAAAATTGAGGGCACTGGGGCGGAGTACTGTACCAACTCCAACCCAGTCCATTTTTGAGAAGGCTGTGGGCCCAGGGATCGAAGGTCCAGCGATCCCGGAAATACTGAAGTCTCCCACCTACCGGCGACACTTCACTTTGACTGTCCTGCAGTCTTGCCTCCCTGGCCGCGACCACCTCTGAATCCTCGTCCCCTAGAGGGGCGTCTTGATGACCCTCTAGCTGCTCCTCTGGGCCTTGCACGAAACGTGGTCGACTGTCCCTCGAACACGGGATTGAATGCCGGGGAAGCTGATGACATGGCTTGGGGAACCCATTGGAAGGTGGTCGGGGTCTGGGTTACCAGTTGTGGAACCGGAGGCAAAGCTGGCTGTTGCTGCTGTTGTCTTTGCTGTTTGAAGGACTTGGCTGGACGGGAGGAAAACCTTGACTTCTTCGCCTTTCCTTTCGGCTGAGGGCCCTCATCCGGAGAAGACTTCCTCTTAAGGGACAGGCCCCACTTCAGGAGAAGATTGCGGTTCTCAGTGGCTGCCTTGTCCACGATCTCTTTGACCACGTCCTTGGGAAAGAGATCTTTACCCCAGATGTTGGATGAAATTAGCCTCTTGGGTTCGTGCCTCACTGTGGCCGAGGCGAACACAAACTCCCTACAGGCCCTCCTTGCTTTAACAAAGCAATAGAGGTCCTTGGTTACTGTGGCCAGATGGATTTTGGCCATAACCATGAACATCTCTGGCATCTTGGGGTCGCTAGCCATCGTCTCCATGTTGGTCTGGAGAGACATCGAGGCTGCCAGGCGCTCCTTTGTGTCCAATTCCCTCCGTAGAAGGAATTCCGACAACTTGGGAAGGTTTTCGCCGAACTGCTGTCCTGCAATGTCGGCGTCCAACTTCCCAACCGAGAAAGTAAGGTGCACCTCCTTCCAGTCCTTATTATCCATTGGCAATGCCAGCGATAGAGGTTTACATTCCTCCAAAGACGGGCACGGCTTGCCAGTTTCAACCGCCTTGATGACGGCCGCAAACCCCTTTTGCATAAAGGGGAAGGCCCTAGCCGGGGAGGATACAAAGGAGGGGTGCTTCTTACTCAAGGCGGCAACCTTTGAGTTTGAGAACCCCCTCTCCTTTAAAGCAGCTGTCAAAGTGGCTTGAGCCTTGGAGTGATCCAGGATAATCACCTCCTTTGGTTCCGTCTCCTCCTTCGAAGCCGGCTCCTTCTTCAAACGGACATAGCAGTCCGGGTAGGCCCCTCTACTGGGCCAGAATTCCACCTCCTCAAGGGGAACTGAACCCAGTTTCTCCGACATGACGATCTTCCCAATCGTCATCGGCATGTGCTCGGCATATCTCCACGGGTTGGCATCCGAGCACAGAGGAAGGTCCTTAACGTTGAGCTTCTTTGGAGGTCCACGTGATGCTGTGATCTTCTGCATCTGGAGCTCCAAAGTAGCGGCCTTCTGATTATTCTCCCTCTGCATCTGTTGGATCATACCAACGATGGAAGAGAGAGCCTGTCCAAGCTCTGCTGGAAGAGCGGACGAGGTAGAGGGGATAGGTTCAGGGACCTGAACCGGCACGTCTGATGATACGGGAACCTCTTCCTCCACGGCAATAGGATCTCGATCCTGCTCCTCGCCCTCTGCGAGGAGATCCTGCTCCGCACGATCGGACAAGTCGGACATCTTGTCGTCCAACTGGATGTCCTGCAAGGCGTCAGCGACATCCTCCTCCACTGGAATCTGGATCAGAGGGATCTCCGGCCGAGGCTGGGGAACAACAGCATCAGGGGAAGCCTTGGGAAAAAGGTATGCCCTCATCTTCTCGTTAGGAAGATAAGGTCCAGTGGTGTTTTTCTGAAAACCCCTTACCCATACGCGAAGCCTCTCCCTCGCTGCATCTCTTGACTCCGCCGACCTAGGGGATTCAAAAGCCTCTGATAGCAGGTTAGTACATACAGCACATACCTGCGGATCCCAGTAACGATGGTCATCATTGGAGGCTGCACAAGCCGCGTGCCTCCTACACGAGGCATGTGCGCAAAAGTTCTTACTGCGGACATTGCAGAAGACACTATCACACTTCGGATGCTCCTCCTGTAAAAGAAGAAAAATTTCCATGAATATCAAGTGAATTTTAATTCACATGTAACAAATGAGTATTCAACAAGAATAAGGGAAAGACACCTACTTGTGAAACCCACACAAACACCTGTGGAAGCCCACCAGCCAAGTCACATAGTTAGTCTTTACTAGAATAACCAGAGAACGTATTTCCAAAGGAAATTAGGTGTAGCTCACACCTAAGGTAAAATATTACCATTCTGGCCAGGAATAAAAGAATTATCTTTTATCCTTGTAAGGCGACACCAGGTGATTATACCAGTAACACAAGTAAGATAGAAAAGACAGTGTTGTAACCTACTACATCATGAACTCCCTTGGTTGAATATACCACCAAGAGAGGACTGATACAGTACCTGAGGGTGGTGTGCCAGCCGGCTATTGCCGCTCAGCACCCCCCCCCCTTGTTTTCGAAAGGTAGATCTCAAGTACACAACATCAGATCACCTTTATTGGGGAGAACTCCAGATCCCATGCCTGAACCGGCCGGCAGTGGTTGCCGGACCGTAGCCACCCGGTTTGCACTGCGTTGCCGGCCATCATTCTTAGTGGCCGGCTGACTGGGCAGTGTCGCGGGCCGGCCGGCAGCAGTAAACAAACCCTGCCGGCTGGCCCCCACACTAGGCAGCGCTCGGCTGCCGGCCCCACTTGTAGTGGCCGGCAGATGAGCAAGAGACCGGCCGGCAAAGGTATACACCCAACGCCGACCGACAGCAAGAGAACTGGAGAACACCCCTCCCCACCGACGGCCGGCCTGTTGGCCGGCAGACGGCAAGGACAACACATACTAAGACAATAGAATGAGTGCCGGGTTAAGAGACTATAAGTCTCTGGGCCCGGCACCCGAAAGAGTGCCGAAAGGAAGGGGAGACACTAAGTCAAGCTTCCTAACCGCTGCCTACTGAATCTTCAGACGGCAGCGATAGAGGGACCAAGAAAGGACCGAGCAGCACTCAAAGTAATGGTTTCTGCCGGTCGGCACACTTTGCCGGCCGACAGGAGACCACGTCAGTTCCTCATCCCAACCTAGGCTAGGCAAGGATGCAGACGACTGACACAAGGAACGGAAAAAGAGAAGGGAAGGACAGAGGGTCCTATCCAACCTTACCTTGGTTAAGGGTCATTCCCAACTAAGACAGTTCATCTCAGTTAGAGAAAGACCCGAGAGGGAGGCCGGCACTACTGGCTGCCTCCCACGAACCACGGCAAGGAAGGAATTGCCTTTCCAGAAAAGGGAACATATCCCGAGACCGGAACGGCAATAGGACAGTCTGATGAGTCACCGAGTAAAGGGATCACTACTGGAACCCAACAAGGTGGACTAAGGGGGTAACCCTTAATGCCCGAGTCAATCAGCAAGGGAGACTCTGCCCCATGCCAGACAAACCGGGCTCAGACTAAACACTGTTGTACTGTCCCCCTCTGAACCAATACAGTTGGAACGGGAAGGTACAGTACTACTCCAGCATAGATATATTTGAAGATTAATTCAAATAAACCACTAGAGTTAAGCCTAAGGCTTAAACAGAGGGAAAGGGTTTGCCCCTTCCCCGAAGAGAAGGGAGCAAACGGGGAACAGATAATATTATAATGACCTAAGACAACCTAGCCTAGGCACTAAGAGAATCGATTACCTAATTCACCGAAACTCACACCAATACTATCTTGGAAGGTACTCGAAAAGGACTTATATGTATAACGTTGCCTAACGCTTAAAGCAAAAAATTCACATTTGGAAGACTAATTATCATGCAGGAAGTACATAGGCCAACAACTAGCCTACGAAGACTAGTGTTGGTAGCCTTGGCAAATTTCGCCAGGCACACTACTATCGCATCATAACAGAATTCCTAAATAAGCTAAGTAGCTAATATTTAAGCGCAAAGGGGGCTGGGAACGTCGCTCTTGCTAACAAATAAATCCTATTCTAGCGAGCGACAGCATCCATGATGCCTCCAGCAGGCAACAGCTCTTGTATCAAAGATAACTCTTTTAATTACTTTAATTTTAACCAAGAGCCTACATTTATACATAAAAGAAATAATACTCAACTTATCCGAGGCAGAAGAAGTTGGAGAAAGCATTATTAAACGAGAAAATTCCAAGATTGGGTAGTAAACAGGGAAAAACACACCGAGTCGTAGAGCTACGCAAAAAGGAATACAGATGGCGCCGTGAGCGGCGCAGGGCACGCTTTCGAAACGGGGAGGAGGGATGCCTTATGAACGGCTCCCCCCTTTCTTATCGTTTTCGTTTTCTTGCCATTTTACCCCTACGAAGTGTTAACTCTATTCGGGGTATAGATTGCTATGAGGCGTGTCAAGAATACGTCCACTGATATTTACGATATCCCTAAGGTCTTTTTTAGGGATACTCGCTCCAGGAGTTAGAATTCTGGGTACCTGAAGGTAAATTCTCTGGGAATATCGCCGTAGTTGTAATATACCCTAGGAAGCTGCCTTTAAGGAACTTCCATCAGGACGACATGGCTTGAGCCCAAAAATATATATATATATATATATATATATATATATATATATATATATATATATGTGTGTGTGTATATATAACGGATTTTGAGCGAAGCGAAAAATCTATTTTTGGGTAAGATGGCCATGTCGTCCTGATGGAAGTTCCTTAAAGGCAGCTTCCTAGGGTATATTACAACTACGGCGATATTCCCAGAGAATTTACCTTAAGGTACCCAGAATTCTAACTCCTGGAGCGAGTATCCCTAAAAAGACCTTAGGGATATCGTAAATATCAGCGGACGTATTCTTGACACGCCACATAGCAATCTATACCCCGAATAGAGTTAACACTTCGTAGGGGTCAAATGGCAAGAAAACGAAAACGATAAGAAAGGGGGGAGCCGTTCGTAAGGCATCTCTCCTCCCCGTTTCGTAAGCGTGCCCTGCGCCGCTCGCGGCGCCATCTGTATTCCTTGTAGCGATACACGAGGTGCTACAGATACTGTATGTAGGGAGGGGTCCTACAGCCCTTTTCTTTTCTTTTTTTTTTTTTTTTTTTTGAAAAGGGACAGGGCGGGTCCATCAGGACGACATGGCCATCTTACCCAAAAATAGATTTTTCGCTTCGCTCAAAATCCGTTTTTTGGGCTCAAGCCATGTCGTCCTGATGGAAGTATACCAGAGCATTACTGTATCTGTGGATTCTCAATACGTGCCGTACTCCTCAGGAATGTTTCTTAGTCAACTCGACTGAAAGACCTAAGATGTTACCGTTATACATCTTTTCACTAATCATAAGCCATGAAAGCGCTTCCTGCCCCCTACAGGGAGGAGTCCTACTAGACTCTAGAAACGAACGAAGAGTACATATACCTATGTATGAATCACTCGCAAGCCAATACAATATAGTGGTCTCACTCTATATGAAGTAAAGCATAGTCCTTACGGAACTACAGCATCCAAGGGAAAAACCCCGACCAGCACCCTGGTCGAAGTAGAAATAGACAAAAAGGTTATATCTGCGTAGGATTAAACTTGCTGCCGCCACCGTCCTCAGAGAAGGGTGGAGCCCTTTATGCTAAGGAAAGTATAAACCAGTGCAACAAGGCTTGCATTAAGGAACAGGCTATTATAGATATCCCCGATTAATATACATAGGCTGAATGCTCAATAATTAAAATGAAATCAATATAGGTGAAGGAGACGCAAGGTTCCCGAGAACAAGTTTATTGATTAACAATAAATAGACATGGTTACCACAATTATATACAAATGATAGGTGGATGACCAACAATTTACACAAGTACCGTAGTGCATGGATGTATGGTTATCTGAAAGAAAACAATCAGGTCACTTGTCACATACCAAGGTATCAAAGTTAAACGTCCATGTTACTATCCACTGACATTAGCGTCAGAAACGCTCGGCAAACCTGTCTGTACTTGTGCTACAATCACCATAATGCTGGAACAGTCATTGTGGGCTCCCAGAGCCTTCACTACTAGTTATAGCAACGCATATAACTATACACTCACCTAAGAATCAAAGTCCCAATTAAATCCACTGTTCCTCGCAGAGTTAAACAGCAGGGTTAACGACGCAACCAACTGCTACCACAGACCTCTTTAGCTGCTCCACTTGCTTAGCATAGTGGCGAAAGAATACCCTGGAAGACTTCCAGCCAGTGTATGAACGAAGGTGTTCAAAATCCATAAAGTTAAAGAAGTTTAATGATGAAGCAACTTTCCTCGGATCATGACCTGCGGGTGAACTGTCAGGATCCGCTCTGCGAATAAAATATGTAATTTTCGCCCTAAGTTGATTTAAAGATAAATTCGAGCCCGATGTTTCTCCTCTGAATAGTTGGCCCCCATGGAAGTCTGAAGTTCTACGAAGATAGACCTTTAGGCATTCTACGGGACATAGAGATGCATCTTCTTTCAGAGGGCAGATTCTCCAGGGACCCCACCTGTTGGTGGGCAACTCGTTCTTAGCGAGAAACGTAGGGTCCGGAAACAGGTTCAGTTCTCCCCCATCCAGGAACTGAACCCGGCCCTCCTCTCTCGAGAGGGCTACAATCTCACTAACTCTGGCCCCAGAAGCTAGGGCAAAAAGGAAGATCACTTTTTGAGTCAGGTCCTTCAGTGCACACTCCTCATTATCCAGTAATGAGGCAAAATGAAGGACTTTGTCTAATGACCATGAAATAGGCTTTGGAGGAGCTGAAGGTCTAAGCCTAGCACAGGCCTTCGGGATCTTGTTAAAAATCTCGTTAGCGAGGTCTACCTGGAAGGCATATAGAATGGGTCTTGTCAGAGCTGACTTACATGTAGAAATCGTGTTAGCCGCCAGCCCCTGTCCGTGGAGGTGGATGAAGAAGGATAGGCAGAACTCCGTAGAGATCTCGTGCGGATTCTTGTCTTTGACAAAGGCTACCCATTTCTTCCTTGCTGATTCGTACTGCCTTCTAGTAGACTTGCACTTATATTCTTCCAGGAAGTCGATGCTATCTTTCGAGATTCCGAACCGTTTCTTCACCGCTAGGGAGAGAAAATCATGAGCTGCAGGGTCCGGGTTTTCTGTAATGAAGCGTAGACAGTCGACTTCTGGACTTGCTGGGACAGAACTGGGTCCGGGAGTGGTAGAAACTCTAGTCGTAGTTCCAGAGCTAGAGGGAACCATACACTGTTCGGCCACTTGTGGGCCACTATCGCTGCTACTCCCTTGAAGGATCTCAGTTTGTTGAGGACCCTCAACATCAGATTGTGAGGGGGAAACAGGTAGATCCTGGACCATCTGTTCCAATTGAGGGACATCGCATCTACTGCTTCCGCCAAGGGGTCCTCGTACGGGGACACATATCTCGGCAGCTTCTTGTTGTCCTTCGTCGCGAAGAGGTCTATCTGCAGTTCTGGGACTTGACTCGAGATGAAGGAGAATGATCCTGCGTCTAGGGACCATTCCGACTCTATCGGTGTAACCCTGGATAGAGCGTCCGCGGTCACATTCCGGACTCCTTGAAGGTGAACTGCTGACAGGTGCCACTTCTTCTTCTGCGCCAGCCGGAATATAGCTAACATTACCTGGTTGAGAGGTGGAGATCTCGATCCCCGCCGATTCAGACATTTCACTACCACCTCGCTGTCCAGTACCAACCTTACATGGATCGAGTGACGTGGGGATACTTTCTTCAGGGTAAGAAGCACTGCCATAGCTTCTAGAAAGTTTATGTGAAAAGTCCCAAATAGCTTGGACCAGGTCCCTTGCACTTTTTTCCGATGGGAGTGACCTCCCCACCCTACCTTTGAGGTGTCTGTGTGGATTGTCACTGACGGGGGGGGGGGGGGGTGGCTGAAGAGGTACTGACCTCTTTAGACGACTGGCTTGAGACCACGGTCTGAGAAGAGAACGTAGCCGAAGTGGGACCGGTCTCTTCAAGTCCCTTCGCTCTCTTGATGCAAAGGTTCTCCAAACTCCCGCTGCATCTTTTAGCTGTGCTCTTAGCACTGGGTCTGTTACTGATGCGAACTGAAGAGAGCCCAAAACCCTCTCTTGTTCGCGTCTTGATATCCTCTCGGAACCTAGAAGTCTCTTGACAGACCCCGCTATTTCCTTCCTTTTCAACATTGGAATGGAAAAACGGTGTGACACTAGATCCCAGTGAATTCCCAACCACTGGAACCTCTGAGCTGGAGAAAGACGAGACTTCTTTCTGTTGATCATGAAACCTAGATATTCCAGGAACTGAATCACCTGTAGGGAAGCCTGCAAGCATTCCGCTCTGGATGCTGCCCACACCAACCAATCGTCCAGGTAGGTTACTACCTGGAACCCTTTTAGGCGTAACTGTTTGAGCGCTGCGCTCGCAAGCTTCGTAAAGATCCTTGGAGCTATGTTTAGCCCGAAAGGCATCGCTCTGAAAGCATAAAGTTTTTGTTGTAGCTTGAATCCTAGGTAGGGGGAGAGACGGCGACTTATTGGAACGTGCCAATAGGCGTCTGACAAATCGATGGAGACGGTATATGCCCTCTTGGGCAGTAAGGCCCTTATGTGTTGTAATGTTAACATCTTGAACTTGTGGTTCATTATGAACTTGTTGAGTGGTGACAAGTCCAGAATGACTCTGAGTTTCCCCGAGTCTTTCTTGGGAACACAAAACAGCCTCCCTTGGAACTTGATGGACTTTACCCTCCGGATCACCTTTTTCTCCAACAGCTCTTGAATGTACTCCTCCAAAACGGGGGTGGAGTGTTGGAAAAATTGAGGGCACAGGGGCGGAGTACTGTACCAACTCCAACCCAGTCCATTTTTGAGCAGGCTGTGGGCCCAGGGATCGAAGGTCCAGCGATCCCGGAAATACTGTAGTCTCCCTCCTACCAGCGACACTTCACTTTGACTGCCCTGCAGTCTTGCCTCCCTGGCCGCGACCACCTCTGAATCCTCTTCCCCTAGAGGGGCGTCTCGCCGAACCTCTGGCTGCACCTCTGGGCTTTGCTCGAAACGTGGTCGATTGCCCTTCGAACACTGGATTGAATGCCGGGGATGCTGATGACACGGCTTGGGGTACCCATTGGAAGGTGGTCGGGGTCTGGGCTACCAGTTGTGGTACCGGAGGCAAAGCTGGCTGCTGCTGCTGCTGTCGTTGTGGTCTGAAAGGCTTGGCTGGACGGGAAGAAAACCTCGATTTCTTCGCCTTTCCTTTCGGCTGAGGGCCCTCATCAGGGGAAGACTTCCTCTTAAGGGACAGGCCCCACTTAAGGAGAAGATTTCGGTTCTCAGTGGCTGCCTTGTCCACCACCTCCTTGACCACCTCATTGGGAAAGAGATCTTTACCCCAGATGCTAGATGAGATGAGTTTCTTGGGTTCATGCCTCACTGTGGCCGAGGCGAACACAAACTCCCTGCAGGCCCTCCTCGCTTTGACAAAGCAATAGAGGTCCTTAGTCACCGTGGCCAGATGGATCTTGGCCATTACCATGAACATCTCAGGCATCTTGGGGTCGCTAGCCATTGTCTCCATGTTTGTCTGGAGAGACATCGAGGCTGCCAGACGCTCCTTTGTATCCAATTCCCTCCGTAGGAGGAATTCCGACAACTTGGGAAGGTTTTCGCCGAACTGTTGACCTGCAATATCGGCGTCCAACTTCCCAACCGAGAAGGTGAGGTGTACCTCCTTCCAGTCCTTGTTATCCAACGGCAAGGCCAACGACAGTGGCTTGCATTCCTCCAGAGATGGACATGGTTTGCCAGCTTCAACCGCCTTCAAAATGGCCGCGAACCCTTTCTGCATAAAGGGGAAGGCCCTAGCCAGGGAGGATACGAAGGAGGGGTGCTTCTTACTCAAAGCAGCAACTTTAGAGTTTGAGAACCCCCTCTCCTTCAATGCAGATGTTAAGGCAGCTTGAGCCTTGGAGTGATCCAGGATGATCACCTCCTTCGGTTCCGTCTCCTCCTTCGAGGCCGGCTCCTTCTTCAGACAGACATAACAGTCCGGGTAGGCCCCTCTGCTGGGCCAGAATTCCACCTCCTCAAGGGGAACTGAGCCCAGTTTCTCCGACATGACGATCTTCCCGACCGTCATCGGCATGTGCTCGGCATATCTCCACGGGTTGGCATCCGAGCACAGAGGAAGGTCCTTCACGTTGAGCTTCTTTGGAGGTCCACGTGATGCTGTGATCTTCTGCATCTGGAGCTCCATTGCAGCGGCCTTCTGATTATTCTCCCTCTGCATCTGTTGTATCATACCAACGATGGAAGAGAGAGCCTGTCCCAGCTCTGCTGGAAGAGTGGACGAAGTAGAGGGGATAGGTTCAGGGGCCTGAACCGGAACGTCTGAAGGTACGGGAACCTCTTCCTCCACGGCAATCGGATCTTGATCCTCCTCCTCACCCTCTGCGAGGAGGTCCTGTTCCGCACGGTCGGACAAGTCAGACATCTTGTCATCCAGCTGGATGTCCTGCATGGCATCCGCAACATCCTCCTCCACTGGGATCTGGACGAGAGGGATCTCCGGGCGAGGCTGGGGAACAACAGCGTCAGTAGAAGCCTTGGGAAAAAGGTATGCCCTCATCTTCTCATTAGGAAGATAATGTCCAGTGGTGTTCTTCTGGAAACCCCTTACCCATAAACGGAGCTTCTCCCTCGCTGCATCCCTTGACTCCGCCGACCTAGGGGATTCAAAAGCCTCTGATAGCAGGTTAGTACACACTGCACATACCTGCGGATCCCAGTAGCGATGATCATCATTGGAGGCTGCGCAAGCCGCGTGCCTCCTACACGAGACATGTCCGCAAAAGTTCTTGCAGCGGACATTGCAGAAAACACTATCACATTTCGGATGCTCCTCCTGTAAAAGAAGAAAATTTCCATGAATATCAAGTGAATTTCAATTCACATGTATATATGAGCATTCACAAAGAATAAGGGAAAGACCCCTACTTGTGAAACCCACACAATCACCTGTAGAAGCCCACCAGCCATAAAATCACGTAGTTAGTCTTTACTAGAATAACCAGAGATCATATTTCCCGAGGGAAATTAGGTGTAGCTCACACCTAAGGTAAGATTTTACCATTCTGGCTAGAGATGAAAAGAATTCTCTTTTTATCCTTGTAAGGCGACACCAAGTGATTGCACAAGGCAACATAAGTAAGTTAGAAAAAACAGTGTTGTAACCTACTATATCATGGTCTCCCTTGGTAGAATACACCACCCAAGAAAGAACTGATACAGTACATGAGGGTGGTGTGCCGGCCGGCTCTTGCCGGTCAGTACCCCCCCCCCCCCCTTTTTCCAAAGGTAGGTCTCAAGTATACAACTTCAGATCACCCCTATTGGGGAGAACTCCAGTTCCCATGCCTGAACCGGCCGGCAGTGGTTGCCGGTCCGTAGCCACCCGGGTAGCACCGTGTTGCCGGCCATCACTCTTAGTGGCCGGCTAACCGAGCAATGTAGCAGGCCGGCCGGCAGCGGTAAGCAAACCCTGCCGGCTGGCATCCACACCAGGTAGCGCTCGGCTGCCGGCCGCCAATCATAGCGGCCGGCAGATGAGCAAAGAGACCGGCCGGCAAAGGCATATAACCACCGCCGACCGACAGCAAGAGAACTAGAGAACACCCCCTACCGACGGCCGGCCCCTAGGCCGGCAGACGGCAAGGACAACACATAAGAAGACAACAGAATGAGTGCCGGGCTAAGAGGCTATGAACCTCTGCGCCCGGCACCCGAAAGAGTGCCGAGAGGAAGGGGAGACACTAAGTCAGGCTTCCTAACCACTGCTTACTGAATCTACAGACGGCAGCGGTTGAGGGACCAAGAAAGGACCGGGCAGCACTCAAAAGATAGGGTCTCTGCCGGTCGGCACACTCTGCCGGCCGACAGGGGACCATGTCAGTTCCCCATCCTAACCTAGGCTAGGTACGGATGTGAGACGACTGACACAAAGGAAACGGAAAAATAGAAGGGAAGGACAGAGGGTCCTGTCCAACCTTGCCTTGGTTAAGGATCATTCCCAACTAAGAAAGCTCATCTCAGCCAGAGAAATCCAGGGAGGGAGGCCGGCACTACTGGCTGCCTCCCTAAAACCAAGGCAAGGAAGGAATTGCTATTCCGGAAAGGGAACATATCCCGAACCCGGAACAGCAAAGAGGACAAGTCTGAGGGGTCACCGAGCGAAGAGATCAACTACAGGAACCCTCCAAGGTGATCCAAGGAGGATAAACCTCCTATGCCCGTGTCAGGCAGCAAGGGAGACTCTGCCCCACGCTAGACCAACACGGACTCAGACTAATACACTGCTGTACTGTCCCCCTCTGAACCAATTCAGTTGGAGCAGGAAGGTACAGTACTACTCCAGCATAGTTATATTTGAAAATTAATTCAAACAAACCACTAGAGTTAAGCCTAAGGCTTAAACAGAGGGAAAGGGTTTGCCCCTTCCCCGAAGAGAAGGGAGCAAACGGGGAAACAGATAATATTATAATGACCTAAGACAACCTAGCCTAGGCACTAAGAGAATCGATTACCTAAATCACCGAAACTCACTCCAATACTATCTTGGAAAATACTCGAAAAGGGGCTTATATGTATAACGTTGCCTAACGCTTTAAGCAATATAAAATCACACTTGGAAGACTAATTATCATGCAGGAAGTACAAGGGCCAACAACTAGGCTACGAAGACTAGTGTTGGTCAGCCTAGGCAAATCTTTCGCCAGGCGCACTACTATCGCATCATAACAGAATTCCTAATTAAGCTAAGCAGCTAATTATTAAAGCGCAGGGGGCTGGGAACGTCGCTCTTGCTAACAAATAAATCCTATTCTAGCGAGCGACAGCGTCCATGACGCCTCCAGCAGGCAACAGCTCTTGTATCAAAGATAACTCTTTTAATTACTTTAATTTTAAACAAGAGCCTACATTTATACATAAAAGAAATAGTACTCAACTTATCCGAAGCAGAAGAAGTTGGAGAAAGCATAATACGAGAGTAAATCCAAGATTTTGGTAGAAACACAAGGAAAAACACCGAGTTGTATAGCTACGCAAAAAGGAATACAGATGGCGCCGCGAGCGGCGCAGGGCACGCTTACGAAACGGGGAGGAGAGATGCCTTACGAACGGCTCCCCCCTTTCTTATCGTTTTCGTTTTCTTGCCATTTGACCCCTACGAAGTGTTAACTCTATTCGGGGTATAGATTGCTATGTGGCGTGTCAAGAATACGTCCGCTGATATTTACGATATCCCTAAGGTCTTTTTAGGGATACTCGCTCCAGGAGTTAGAATTCTGGGTACCTTAAGGTAAATTCTCTGGGAATATCGCCGTAGTTGTAATATACCCTAGGAAGCTGCCTTTAAGGAACTTCCATCAGGACGACATGGCTTGAGCCCAAAAATATGTGTATATATATATGTATATATATATATGTATGTATATATATATATATATATATATATATATATATATATATATATATATATATATATATATATGTATATATATATATATATATATATATATATATATATATATACATATATATATATATATATATATATATATATATATATATATATATATATATATATATATATTTGGGCTCAGCCATGTCATCCTGATGGAAGGTTCTTTTAGGCAGCTTTCTAAGGGATATTTGATACTCCCAGAGAATTAACCAAAGGTTCCCAGAATTCTAACTCCTGGCGGGAGTATCCTTAATATTACTTTTAAGGATATCGCATAATATCAGGGGACGTATATCTTGATACGACACATGGAAATCTTCACCCCGAATAGATTTTACGCTTTGCAGGGGAAGATTAGCGAAAATGAAGGGGAGCCGTTATCAAGGTTACCCGTTGGATCCCCTCCCAGTACTACTACGGCGTATTTATTCCTTTTCACGTAGCCATTTAAGCACGGTGTTATCCCACGTTGCTCTCGGTGTTGTTACTGTTTAAAAGGAATATTACCATGCAATCTCCAGCATCTCCTTCCTCTGGAAAGTTGAGTATTTAATCTTTCCTATGTTTAATTTTTGGCTCCCTTATCACAGTTAAATGAACATAATTTGGGTGTGTTAAGCGGAGCACTGCCATCACCGGAGGCGGCCATTTTAGGACCACTGTCGTACGCCATAAATACTTTATTTAGTTAGTAGTACAACGTTCCGGTATTTAGCTATGAAGAAATTCTAGCTAGTTTGGCAAAATTATACTAGTGAAGATAAGATTTACACATGTAATATTTCCTCTTCCAAATAAACGTTTCTATCGTATATGATAGGGCCTCGGTGGTACTAGCGTAGCCAAGATCCCGACTCGAGTTAAGCTAGCCTAATGCATTTAAGTATACTTTAGTCACGTTATCCCCCGTTTATCCTCGAGTATCGTTTTATTAATTCGATCGGAGATATAAATATCTCCTAGAATTACTAGCATAATTCGATACTTTTCTCTTTTAGAGAAATGAGGATAAACCCTTCCTTCCCCCTGAGTGCCGCCAGCCCAGGCGACAACCCTATCTTCTGTCATCGCCATCGAGTAGTGTACTCCGGCTTGACTGGGATAGTGTTTTCAGTCGATCTTCTTTACCGGTGAGTATCCCGGCTTTGAAATACGACAGTAACTCAGGGTATTTGGTCTTGATGCCGACAGCATTACCGATGGGGGAATAGTCATTCCCCTGCCGGTTACACCGTTGTCGACATAGGAAGTTCGGCTTCCCTAGTCCACAACCAAAGGTGGGTAATATAATTGCCGCCACCTTTCTCCCTTGTGGACTACAAGACATGTCTTATACCCAGCAATGTCTCAGGCTAGGGAATCGTTATTCCTCTGCCGCCCAAGACGGCACCGGTATAGGAAACTATGTTTCCCTGATTTGCAGCCGAAAGTAGGAGGCATACCTGCCGCCACCTTCCTTTGTAAAACATAAGACCCTTTCCCTTCCCCTTCTGTCCTTTACGTCACGAATCCTGTGGCCGGTATTCTACAATCACCCCGCTCGTTGGGCTGACTGGGTTACCGGCTGAGCTCCTACAAAGGCGGTTAGGTTACCGATTCGACCATCTCCCTAACGGAAGTAAAGCTCCGGGAAAGGTTGAGCCGGTCCTGACGGCTGCCGGTAGGAAACCCATTACACTTTTGAGTATTCTTCAGTCCTCCCTTGGTCTGCCATCCACAATCTCTGTAACCGGCAGTACAGCCGGCAACAGAAATTATGGCTCGATGGAAGCTAGAATCAATGTATTCCTCCCCTTCCATTTGAATCCTCGGGTAGTTCGTAGTGCTACGGCCAAGAGTCCTAATTTGCTTATTATCGCTCCGACTGTTATCTTGTATAGAATAAAAACATTTGGAAATGGTCTACGGATCTTAAATATGTTGTGTAAGGGGGGGTTCGGGGGGGCGCAGCCCACCTGGGTAAGGACACGGCTTTTAGCATAGGTTAGGTGGGTTTTTTAAGTTAGCTTCTCCCGTCGTACTCGTAGGTAAGGAAACTGTTGTGTAAGGGGGGGGGGGGGTCCGGCCCCTGGGTAAGGATACAGCTTTTAGCATAGGTTAGGTGGGTTTTTTAAGTTAGCTTCTTCCGCTAAAATCGTTTTTAGAACAACGGCCACAGTTCAGAATATTCCCATTTTCTACGGGATCTGGCCGTCACCCTACAAAGGCTCTGAATCCTCATTCTGGAAAGAAGGCAGTAGAGACAGTAGTCCCTACACCCCTAATTATTGTACACTACTAAACTATAATACTGTAGTCCTTCTTTCCATGCTTTCTCTCTCTCTGTCGGCTAGTGCCGCCAGGTACTAGCCTAACACAGTAGCATACCGGCAAAACTACAAACAAAAAAAGGTGTCTGGGTTCAGTTCCAGTTCCATCACAATAGATACTCACCAGAACGTCAGCCGAGCAACCCAACATACTCTGTGCATCCTTTCACAGTCCATTGTTGAAACCGATTAGAAAATGTTGAGGTGAAGTATTCCTTCAACATTCTGATGTATCCTAGATCATCGGAACACTAATGATTACCTTTCAGTATTAATATTCTACAAGTGGTGGAGTTAGTGTTAGTATCCACTGACTCCAGCTCTACGTACGAGAGTTATTTCACTCTGTATTTTCCCTAATAAGGAAATTAAAAATATTAATATTGTAGGAGGTCACAGCAATTGCCTGGAGGGGAAATACAGATATGTGTCTTTCCTATTTCCTTTCTAGCTTACTATCCTAAGCTATGATAATAATAGTAATGTGTACTATTTATACATGTGAAAATTTATCAGTGAGATAAATTACCCCATACTCATTTCACTCTTTCTTTCCTTACAGGAGGAGGTCAAGGTGAAGTGTGCAGTCCTGTTCTGCAACCACAAAAGTAGGGACTTTTGTGGCCACAAGATGTACAGGTCTCATGGCCCCTGCTCCATCGCAACTGAAACCCTGAGGTATTGGGATCCGAAGGGTTGCACTGTCTGCTCGGCCTTGATGACCGAAGGATTCGGTAATCCTGAGATGACAGAGTCAAGGGATACAGCGAGGGAAACGCTTCGGAAATGGGTAAGAGGGTTCCAAAAGAACTTTCCGGGACTTTATCTGCCCAACGAAGCTATGAGATGCCTTCTGTTCCCTAAGGCCCAATCTGATGCGGTTGTGCCTCAGGAACAGGTCAAGCCTCCCTTTAGCCAGCTGACAATAGAGGCTGACATCAACAAGGCACTTGAAGGCATGGACATCCATCAAGAGTGAATGTCAGAGGTGTCCACAGATACCGAGAAGGATTTTCTACAAGAAAATCATGAAGAAGAGGTGGCCCAACCACCTACGGAGGAAGAAGGATCTGTATCAACAATAACCGAAGACCCTCAGTTTTCCGTGACGGCATATCAACCTATGCCGTCAACTTCTTCGGACCCAAATCCTCATTTGGACATGCTGTTAACCAAGGGCGAGCCGCTCCTAGAACAACTTCAACAAATGATGGAATCGTTCCGCAAGGAACAAGAGATGAGGGAATTTAGAGAAGCAAAACGCTTGGGCGTTCTCAGAGGCTCCCACAAACCTATCAAAGCCTCTGACCTACCTCAATGCTCCGAAACCAACCCCTGGAGGTATGCGGCGTATATGCCCACGATGAATGGGAAACTGTACATCTCTGAGAGATGGGGGCCAAACCACTCGAAGATCTCCAATTCTGGCCTAACATCTCGGCTTACCCAGAATGTTACGTGAGATTGCGGGAAGAACCAGCATCTTGTGAGGAGACAGAACCTAAGGAGGTCATGATCTTTGAACATGACAAGGCGCAGGCTCTCTTGACTAGTACCCTAAAGAAAGCCGGCTATACCAAGTCGAAGGTTTCAGCTTTGAGCAAGAGGCACCCTACCTTCCTTGCTCCTTCCTCCAGAGCTTTCCCCTTTTCGACCAAAGCTCTCAACTGCGTGCTGAAAGCAGTTGACGCGGGCAAATCATGCCTTACGCTAGAGGAGTGCAGACCATTGTCTCTAGCTCTGCCTACCTGCGAGAAGGAATGGAACGAGGTTCATCTAACCTTCTCAGTCTCGAAAGTGGATCCAGAGATAGCAGGAAAACAGTTCAAAAAGAACCTTCCAAAGTTGTCGGAACATCTTCTGAGAAGGGAGCAGGAGACAAAAGAGAGAGTAGCTGCCTCTTTGTCTCTCCAGAACTGTATGGAGATGTGTGCAGGCCTTTCAAATACCCCAGATATGTACATGGTCCTAGCCAAGACTCACATGGCTACCCTTGTTAAAGACATGTACGCTTTCGTAAAGGCCAGGAGGACCTGTAGAGAGCATGTGTTTGCCAATGCAACGGTCAAACACGAGCCCAGGAAGTTGATTCCTTCATGCATCTGGGGCAAGGACCTCTCCCCAAAAGAAGTGATCCAGGAGGTCATTGCTAAAGCCACCATAGAGAATAGGAACCTTCTCCAGAAGTGGGGCATGTCTTCCCAGAGGAAATCATCCTCTGACGCTGGTCCCCAACCCAAGAACAGGAAGACAAAGAAGCCACATGTGTCTCACAGACCTGCACAGCATACAACTGTCACCATGACCACAGTGCCCCAAATGGTTGTCCAGCCACAAACCACCTTCCAAATGGTGCCCCAGCAGCTGGTAGCTCAGTTGCCGGATTTTAATCTAAGCTTCGAGAGGCACACCACTACCTTTTGCCCTAGAGGCAGAGGCTCTAGAAGAGGCTCCTCAAGAAACCCCTCAAGGGGTAGAGGAGGACGTGGTCAGGGTAACAAACCCTCTGGAACATCTCAGCAATGAGATGCTCCAGGTAGGAGGAAGACTCTTCCACTTTCGGGATGGTTGGACCTTCGATCCCTGGGCCCACAACCTAATAACGAATGGACTCGGGTAGAAATTGAACAAAACTCCACCCACCCTTTCCTCAATTCTTCCAACACTCCACCCCCTTATTGGAAGAATATACCTTAGAGCTCTTGAGCAAAAAGGTAATAAGGAAAACGAAGTCCATCAAGTTCCAGGGAAGGCTGTTTTGTGTTCCCAAGAAGGACTCGGACAAGCTCAGAGTCATTCTAGACTTGTTTCAACTCAACAAGTTCATCGAGAACAACAAGTTCCGGATGCTAACCCTACAACACATAAGGACCCTGTTACCAAAAGGGACATACACAGTCTCAATAGACCTGGCAGATGCTTATTGGCACCTACCAGTCAACTGCCCCCTCTCCTCCTACCTAGGATTCAGGCTACAGAAGACAAATTACGTCTTCACAGCCATGCCCTTCGGACTAAACATAGCCCCAAGGATATTCACATAACTCGCGGACACAGTCGTCCAACAGCTACGCTTAGAAGGTATTCAGGTAGCGGCATACCTGGACGATTGGCTAGTGTGGGCAACATCGAAGACAGCTTGTCTGCAAGCAGTCACAAAGGTGATTCAGTTCCTGGATCATCTGGGCTTCAAGATCAACTACAAGAAGTCTCGCCTCTCTCCAGCTCAAGAGTTTCAATGGTTAGGAATCCATTGGAACTTGCAGTCACACCGCCTCTCCATTCCACAGAAGAAGAGGAGAGAGATTGCGGGATCTGTCAGGAGACTACTGAAACTCAACAAGATTTCAATATGCCATCAGAAAGAGTACTGGGCTCTCTCCAGTTTGCAGCAGTGATAGACCCAGTGCTAAAAGCACAACTAAAAGATGCGTCAGGAGTCTGGAGAAGATACGCATCTAATGCTCAAAGAGATCAACAGAGATTAACACCGACCCTACTGCAATTGCTTCTAAGGCCGTGGTCAAAGGTCAAGAGCCTGACAAGGACAACTCCCTTACAACCACCTCAACCTTCAGTGGTCATGCACACAGCTACCTCACCGGAAGGATGGGGAGACCATTCCCATCAAAGGAAAGTGCAAGGGAACTGGTCGCACCAGTTCAAGACTTTTCACATCAACATTTTGGAAGCAATGGCAGTTTTCCTAACGTTGAAGAAACTATCCCCTTACAGATCAGCCCACATCAGCCTGGTCTTGGACAGCGAAGCAATAGTGAAATCTCTGAACCGACAAGGCTCGAGATCACCTTACATCAATCACGTGCTGTTAGCCATCTTTCGCTTGGCAAGGAAGAAAAGATGGCACTTATCAGCAGTTTACCTGCAAGGGTTCCGCAACGTGACGGTGGACGCTCTATCCAGGCAAAAGTCGATAGAGACATAATGGTCCCTGGATGCAGACTCATTCTCCTTCATCTTGGAAAAAGTCCCGGAACTGCAGATCGACCTCTTCACAATGAGCGACAACAAGAAACTACCTCGATACGTGGCCCCTTACGAGGACCCTCGGGCAGAAGCGACGGACTCCATGTCCCTCGATTGGAACAGATGAATGAATGAATGATTTAAAGTTTTCAGGCATCCTGACATCTAAGGTCATTGACGCCGGTTGGAACAGATGGAATCATATCTATTTGATCCCACCAACAAATCTCCTGCTGAAGATCCTCAACAAGCTGAGATCCTTTAGGGAAACAACGGCTTGCGGCTACCCCTAGGAGTCTTGCCTCCCCTGGAGGACTTACCGCCCCTCTTGACCTTGGCTGGAAAGGGCTGGGGCTTAGACACCACCTTCTTAACTGCCGGTGCCTGCTTCGGAGCCTTATGAGGCTGCTGCTGCTGTTGCGGCGGAACTGGAGGCTTATAGGGCTGAGCTGTAAGGGCCCTATGGAGGAGGGAGTCCGTGCTGGATTTCCTCCACCTCTCAGCCGTTCGCTCCATGTCCTGAGGCTCAAACAGGTTCTCCCCCAGAAGGGAAGCATGTCTGAGCCTACACACATCCACGGCGGGGACCTTCGGATGGAATCTCTCGGTCACAGCATCGCGCCGCTTCAACACCGAGTTGGCCCACAGGGTGGTGACCTGGTGCGCCAAAAACTCGATGGAGCGGGTGCCCAAGAGTAAGAAGGTCTCCAGGGCCTTCCTATTGGTCTCCTTAGACAAATCCTCGGAGCGCAATAGGATGCCCAGAGTTCCTAGCCAAAAGTTCAGCCACGAAGTGGCCTGCATGGCACACTTCGCGACCTTTTCATGGCTAAGGATCTCTACCGCTGAGAACGACACCTGCCGGGCAGAGAGCTTCTCAAGGGGAACTCCCTTCGCCAGCTCCTCCACGGAGTGATGGAGAGGAAGAGCGAGGCTGGACTCACCCAAGATCTCAAAATACCTCCTCTGCTGAAGACGAGGAGGAGGGATGAGCTTGTTCCCGGCAGAGGAACGACTGGAGGAGGCAAGAATCGCGAGCTGAGCGTTGGCCCTAGCTCTGGCACTCTTCAGACCCCGAGACCAGGGCAGAGCCGCACTGGACTTACGGGCCTTCCGAACGTCAAACACTTCGTCCAAGATAAGTGTCCTTGCCTTCACGGGGGGCGATCACGGGGTCCATAAGCCCGTTAAGTTGCCTTATCAGGCTCAGGACCTGCCAGAAGGCATGTTCGGATTCCTGCTGATCTCCTCACTGCGGGCTGGCAGCTAAGTCTCCTGTCCCCGGAATCTCTTCCTGGAGTGAAGCGTGGACGTTCCCCCGGGGAGCCGCGGGTTCCTGGCGAATCCTCGAAGATGATTTCGGGACGGTCTTGGAGTCCTTGGATTCCCTCCTGAGAGGGATACAGGATCCCAACAAAGAGGTTCGAAGAGCCCCTTCCGCACGAGACGACTCTCCTCCATGAAGCGAAGTCTCCCCCCTTGGTGCCGAGGGGAAGACTACCGCTTCACTGGACTCACCCGAGGACGGAAAAGCCTCGTCCACGGGAGAAGGAGAAAACGCTCGAGCAGGAGAAGGGGGCTTCGCGACAGACCTCTTGGGAACCAACTTCGCCCTGGGGGAAGTCACCACGAAGTCCACTCCTCTCTTTCTCTTCAGCGAAGGAGAGGCAGCCGTTGGTTTGTCGCCCTGATCGGCGAGTGCTGGTTTCATTACCCTCACTAACGCCCGCATCAGAGGACCAAACCAAGTCTGTTGCTCCACGGACACAGAGTCCGAAATCCTCGCTGGAGGGAAAGGGATCAGGCGATCCTTTGGAATGGACACCACAGTACCTGCCTGAAAAAAAGGGGGTGAAGAAGGATGCACTAACCTCTCCGCAGTGTCTTCCCAGTCCTGCACAACAGTCCTGCGTTTGGATGGAGGCGATCTCGAGCGCTGTCTGGGAACACGCGTTCCTGCTGTTACCACTGGCTGCGAAATTCGCAGCAAGCGATGGTCGCGCGAAGGTGAACGGTCGCGCGGGCGCGCAGGGGAGCGGTCGCGCAGGCGAGTGGGCGCGCAGGCGAGTGGGCGCGAGGGTGCACAGGCGAACGAGCGCGTGGCCGAGTCGGCGAACGAATGCGTTGGCGCGATGGTGAGGGAACGCGTTGCCGCGTGGGCGAGGAAGGTCGCTGGCGATGTAGGTCAGGAGACCTGTAGCGCAAGGGAGAGCGATTGCGAGCAGGCGATCGGTGGTGAGCTGGCGAACGCTGACGCGCAGGTGAGCGATGGCGCGTTATCACATGGTGACGCGTTGGCGAGCGATAGCGCGCAGGACGCGCAGGTGAATGATCGCGCGATGGCGAGCTAGCAGATGGCGAACCATGTCCTTCCAGAATCTCTGGTCGACGACGCGTTGGAGAACGCGTGCGCGCAGGCTGTAAGTCACGCGGGCGGTCCGGAGATCGCCGATGAGCAGGTGATCGTTGACGCGTAGGAGAACGCTGACGAACAGGTGATACTAGGATCGTCTGTGAACGCTGGCGAGCAGGTGATCGCTGGCGAGCAAGGGGGCGACGCGTGAGATCCTGTGAAGGAGCAGTTGGCGCGGCGTGTTCACGAACAGGAACAGGAAGAGCGTAGGCGCGTGGGCGAACATATGCTTTAGAAACACGCGCTGGAGAACGCGGATGATGTTGAGTAGACACAAGATAAGGATCGCGAGAGATCTCAGGAGACTGATGGCGCGCAAGGTGCCCAACAGGGACTGCAGGATGATCAGAGACCACAGGGGAGCGCTGGCGAGCAAGAGGGCGATGATCCTCAAAAGAGCGCTGACGAACGGGAGAGCGCTGACGCCCAGAAGAGCGCTGACGAGCAGGAGAGTGCCTGTGCGCTAACACTGCAGAAGGGCGAGCAGGAGAATGCTGGCGCGCTAAGCGCTCTTCAGGAACCACAGGATGGAGGATGTCCTCAGGAGAGTGCTGACGAGGAGGGCGAACATCAGGAGAGCGCCGGCGGACAGGTGAGCGCTGACGAGCAGGAGATCATTGATGAGCAGGAGAGCGCTGACGAGCAGGAGAGCGCCTGTGCGCTAACACTGCACGTGAAAGGGAAGAATCCCTTTGCCCCGAAGGGACCGTTGCCTGTCGGGTGACGAGGTCCCCAGAAGGTGAAGTTCTAGCAGGAGTAGGAGAACGATCCGCAGAGAGTCCAAAGGAGCAGGAGCTGTAGGCTGAGTACGATGAGGAGAGTCCCCTTCGGAGAAAGAAGATCCAAAAAGGCGCCTCTTAACCCCCTTATAAGGGGAAGGGAGGCCCTTGCGACGCAGCGGACGGTGAGCCTTACGGAGAAGGCGGCCACGGGGAAGATCATCAGGACCATCAGTCCTCCGAAGGGGAGTCTCAGTCAAGGCACTCCCTTAGAGGGAAGCTGAACAGCAGAAGAGCCCGTAGGACTCACTTCCCCCTTCGAAGGATGTACGGAAGGGGGAGGAGAGCCGTCAGCACCAACATCCTCAACTGCACCTGCAGAGGATTGCCCAGCCCCGTCGGAGGCCTTTGCCACCACGACGTCGACGATAGACAGAGGGTCTACCTCTGCTACCGCCGGCGACTGCTTAACGGCGGCCCCCAACGAGACAAGGTCAATCAAGGCGACCCTGGAGGGCAAGCCCTTAAGCCCCAGGAAAGCCCAAATCTGTAAAAGATCATCATTAGACAACGAATTATCAATAACCTCCCCCGGAGGAGGAGGGGGAACCGCCCCGCTATGGGAGGCGACGCCCTCTCCCCCCACCCAAGGTCGGGAAACAGAACTAGGGCCTGCGCTACCACTCGGCCGACTCTCCTTAGGAGCCGGACGAGGGGGAGCTTCGGAGGAGGTTTGGGCGGCGAAAGAAGAGTCCTGAGAACCCTCCTCCTTCAAGGCAACCCCTGAAGGAGAACGGTCTCTCTTGGACTTCTTCTTACGCCGGCAGCCAAACCTCTCCCACTGGGAGGCAGACCACTCCCTACACTCACTACACGTTTTCCTGGTCACACCGTCAGCCCCGACACTGAGGGCAAAGGGTGTGAGGATCCGTATCCCAGGCCGACATAAAGGTCCCACAAGGGCGGCCAGTAACACCAGGGCACGTACGCATAGCAAAGATAAAATGGTAGTCAACTTCAAACACACACACAAGCTGTAGAGAAAAAGCAAAAAAAAGATTAAAGGCTGTCAACGAGGACGACGGACAGACACGTCTGTTCATCGCCGAGCCAAAAGTGAAGTGAGGCAAGTCACCGGTGTGTGGGGGGGGGGAAGGGTAGCAAGCTACCCTTCCCTTACCCCCTGCTAACTAGCGCGGGGGGTAATTAACCCTCGTTAAAACTATTGGCTCGTCATTTCAGCTGCGCTAAAAGGTAAACCCAATGTAAATAGCGTGGTTTGTATTTCGGTTACGGAACAACTTATATTTCATATTTTCATTTTCCCTGTGGTTCTTTTGCATCTGAGCATCACGTTTTCTTGTGACTTTTACACACACACACACACACACACATTATATATATAGATAGATAGATATATATATATATATATATATATATATATATATGTATATATATATATACATATAATACATATATATATATATATAATATATATATATATATATATATATATATACAGTATGTGTATATATATATATATATATATATATATATATATATATATATATATATATATATACTGTGTATATATATATATATATATATATATATATATATATATATATATATATATATATATATATATATATATTACTGTGTGTATATATATATATATATATATATATATATATATATAAAATATATATATATATATATATATATATATATATATATATACTGTAGATAATCAGAATTTGTAGTTAGAATCTCCACTGTTAATGGTGGTTAGGGTTAGTAAGAACACCACTCAGTTATATGATAGTGTTATTTTCAACACAAGAAGTGATTCTCTTTTTATCAAATGAGCCACAAATACGGAATTTTCTCTACGACAAGATCATAAACCCATGGGGTAATACCTTTAATAATAGGACTAAATATTTCTGCAGCTATTAGGGGCAAAGACCAAAAATTAACGGAAGCCAAAGGTACTCACCACGGCGTCATTCCAATCAGTCAAATCGACTCGGTTAGGGAAAATTGTTCTAAGGAAAAGAAACAAAATAGTTAAAAAATCATATTAAAACAAATTCAACAAATAACATTACTTAAATCATGAAAATTTTTACCCTATCGGTAACTTGTGCTGCCGTATGTCTCAGTTTTAGGACCAGGAACACCCTTCAGAAGTAAAGGCAATAAAGGGGTGAAGCTAAGATAAATGTATGCTGAAACATACGTTTATTACTAACCATGTCAGGTGCACTGACAACACCAATCATTTATCGTGGACGTTTCAAGCTAAGGCGAGCACTCGGCCACAGTACTATAACTGACTGACTGTCAGGACTACGTTATTGTTCAAGGGGAGTTTAGTGGGTTTGAGAGAGAGATATCTATTTAAAATAGTGTCAAAAAGAAAAATTAGTTGTTTTACTAATCACTTCATAACAATGTTTAACATTGAGGCAGAAAACGGTTCTAGTCTAGATGACTGTGATAGGAAAGAACATGTGCAATTTGCATTACTCTAACCAAAAACTAACTAGAGATTAATTATCTAAAGTCTCTGATGTGTTTCTATATGGCCTCTAGTGCATTAGGCTCAAATACAGAAAGAATAACATAAATCCATGTGGTTTCTATTGTAGTGTCAGCCACAATCGCCTAGGTTAGTGTACATGCACTGATTGACCTGGTAGAACCATTTAAATTCATAATTGTTCACATAAATACACTCCAATCAACTTTGATACATTTGATAGTAAATACATTCATAAGCTCAAAGAGAAGCATGTCCTTGAATTGCAATACTAAAGTTGTCAAGGAAGTTTCTATTTTCTTTGGATAATCACACAATGATATAAATAAAAGCTTTCAAATCTCAACCCAGCTACGTAAGTCACCTCACATTATCTAATGATGAGAGTAATTAACTGCTTGATGACATTCATCAGGACCTGGCTCTCTCAAATGATGATAGTTATCGCCTAACGATATTCATCATGAACTAGTGCTGTCTAACGATGAGAGCTGTCTCAAGACATTTCACCAGACTTGAAATGATAAAAGTAATCCTTTAAGAATTCACAATAGATATTAGTTACTGCTGTTGGAAATCTTTACATGGTTGTATTGATTCCAGCAATCAGGCAGCCATTCTACTACTAGAATCCTCACATTTGGGTATACATGAACAGCCATATGATGGTTAATTTTCCTCTTTCCACTAATGAAAATAATTCTATTAATATTAATCATGAAATGAAATATCTTTGACAATTACGTCAGTCAATATGAGTGTGCCAAGGTTAATCAAAATTTCTCTCTCTCTCATGTTCAACTTTTTCCATGCTGTCACTACAGTTTTTATCACAACCAAGGGCAGACTTCGGTTTCACCTCTTTGGACGGACGAGGATTTCTTGGTTCGCCCTAATGTTAACATGCCCCCTGATTTCCTGAGATTTTTTTTTTCTTTTCATCAAACCCACCACCTTTGCAAGCTCACGCACCGTTAGAACTCATTGCTTACTTCCCTGGCAAGAGCAGAAAAGGGTCAGATCAACTAATTTCTTCAGGCAGATATTCATACTATAAACTTCGTAGCAATAAAAATGGCATGGATAAAGGGCAGTGTGTAGTTGGGAATAAAAACATTAATGATTTGCACAAGTTACTCAATCTAATGGCACCTATTTGAGTAATGGTGTAGTGCATGTGCAACCTCCTGTTCTCAGGGCAGTATTATCCATAAGTCTGGCTGGGCTGAAACCTAGGGGCCCAGCAAGGGCAAGGGGCTAAGCAACTTTTTTTATAGTGCTGAATGTGAAAATTATAAATTCTACGAAGAGTGTGTGAAAAACACTGAGTGGTCTGTTGGGGGATGTTGAGGGGCCTAAAGAAGCTTGAAGCCTCGGAGTCCTGTCATGGATCAATACAGCACTGTCTGTTCCCTCTGCCATAAAAAACAGTATGGTTGTAAGGGGCACAGAAGTAGCTTTTGCAAACCCATATAAGTTGGGAAGTAATTTCAAATTATGTTCCTGAACTACTAAACACTGAGTCAATAGCCCATGGTCTTAACAGACACTGGTTAAAAATTAGACCTAAAACCCACAAAGCCTGGAAGAATTTAACATCGACTATTACCATGTGCCTGGCTTTTTTAATACATTGGAGGTTCTGGTTGAGGACATGTTGCACATCAAGCTTTGCTAACCAAATAAAAAAATTGTCACTCATATGGAACTTTTATACTAGTTTAAGCACTATTTGTACACCTCTATTTTAGGTTAAGATGATATTTTAATTATAAAATAAATTTTTGAATATACTTACCCGGTGAATATATAATAGCTGCTGCTCAGCGGCTCGACAGAAAACACACACAAAAACTCGCGAGCGATCGCTATGAAGGTTGCGGGTGTGCCCACCAGCGCCAACTATCGGCCAGATACCACACATGCATGTAAACAAGCCTTCAATTCTTCTCGTCCCGCTGCGTCTCTATTGGGGAGGAAGGGAGGGCCTTTAATTTATATATTCACCGGGTAAGTATATTCAAAAATTTATTTTATAATTAAAATATCATTTTTAAATATTTAACTTAGCCGGTGAATATATAATAGCTGATTCACACCCAAGGCGGTGGGTAGAGACCAGAGTTAATTAAGTTTACAGCGTATATGCTTAGAGTTTTTGACAGTTATCAATATAACAAAACCAAAATATATAGGTACCTGGTAAGGAAGTTGACTTAGACGATTACTCTGCCTTGTAAGTCTGTCTTCCTCACGAAGCCCAGCGATCCTCTTAGGATGCTGAAGGACTCCCAGGAGCTGAAGTATGAAGGGTTGCAACCCATACCAACAGGACCTCATCAAACCCCTAATCTGGGCGCTCTCAAGAAATGACTTTGACCACCCACCAAATCAACCAGGATGCGAAAGGCTTCTTAGCCTTCCGTACAACCCAAAAAACAATATTAAAAAACATTTCAAGAGACAGATTAAAAAAGGATATTGGAATTAGGGAAGTGTAGTGGTAGAACCCTCACCCACTACTGCACTCGCTGCAACGAATGGACCCAGTGTGTAGCAGTCCTCGTAAAGAGTCTGGACATCTTTTAAGTAAAATGACGCGAATACTGACTTGCTTCTCCAAAAAGTCGCGTCCATGATACTTTGCAGAGATCTATTTTGCTTGAAGGCCACGGAGGTTGCTATAGCTCTAACTTCGTGCGTCTTAACCTTAAGCAAACATCGGTCTTTCTCATTCAAGTGGGAATGAGCTTCTCGTATTAAAAATCTGATAAAATATGACAAAGCATTCTTTGACATAGGCAATGATGGTTTCTTGACTGAGCACCATAATGCCTCAGATTTACCTCGTAATGACTTAGTACGAGCTAAATAGAACTTAAGAGCTCTAACAGGACATAACACTCTTTCCAGTTCGTTGCCTACGATCTCTGATAAACAAGGAATATCAAAAGATTTAAAGTACGAGAAGGCAGTTCATTTTTGGCCAGGAAACCAAGTTGAAGAGAACAAGTGGCTTTATCTGTAGAAAAGCCGATGTTCTTACTGAAGGCATGCAGTTCACTGACTCTTTTAGCCGAGGCCAAGCACACTAGGAAAAGTGTCTTGAGAGTGAGATCCTTCAGGGAGGCTGAATGTAATGGCTCAAACCTGTCTGACATGAGGAACCTTAGGACCACGTCTAAGTTCCATCCAGGAGTTGCCAAACGACGTTCCTTAGAGGTTTCAAAAGACTTAAGGAGATCTTGTAGATCTTTATTGTTGGAAAGATCTAAGCCTCTATGCCGAAAGACCGAAGCCAACATGCTCCTGTAGCCCTTGATCGTGGTAGCTGAAAGGGAGCGAACTTTTCTCAGGTGTAAGAGAAAATCAGCGATTTGGGCTACAGAGGTACTGGACGAGGACACAGATGCTGACTTGCACCAGTCTCGGAAGACTTCCCACTTCGACTGGTATACTCTAATGGTAGAAGCTCTCCTCGCTCTTGCAATCGCACTGGCTGCCTCCTTCGAAAAGCCTCGAGCTCTATCTTTCGATAGTCTGAAGGCCGTCAGACGAAGAGCGGGGAGGCTTTGGTGTACATTCTTTACGTGGGGCTGACGTAACAGATCTACTCTTAGAGGAAGACTCCTTGGAAAGTCTACCAGCCATCGAAGTACCTCGGTGAACCATTCTCTCGCGGGCCAGAGGGGAGCAACTAACGTCAACCTTGTCCCTTCGTGAGAGGCGAACTTCTGCAGTACCTTGTTGACAATCTTGAATGGAGGGAATGCATATAGGTCCAGAGGAGACCAATCTAGAAGAAATGCGTCTATGTGTATTGCTGCTGGCTCTGGGACTGGAGAGCAATAGATTGGAAGTCTCTTGGTCATCGAGGTTGCAAAGAGGTCTATGGTGGGTTGACCCCAAGTCGCCCAAAGACTCTTGCACACGTCCTTGTGGAGGGTCCATTCCGTAGGAATTACCTGATCCCTCCGACTGAGGCAGTCTGCTAAGACGTTCAAGTCGCCCTGGATAAACCTCGTTAACAGGGAGATGCCTCGATCTCTTGACCAAATGAGCAGGTCCCTTGCGATCTCGTACAGCGTCAGGGAGTGGGTGCCTTCTTGCTTGGAAATGTATGCCAAGGCTGTGGTATTGTCGGAGTTGATCTCTACCACTTTGTTTCGAAGGAGACTCTCGAATTTCATCAAGGCCAGGTGGACTGCCAAAAGCCCCTTGCCGTTGATGTGCATGCTCCTCTGACTTGAGGTCCACAGACCTAAGCATTCCCGACCGTCCAGGGTCGCACCCCAACCCAAATCCGACGCGTCTGAGAATAGTACGTGGTTTGGGTTCTGAACTGCTAGGGAAAGTCCCTCTCTCAGACTGATATTGTCGTTCCACCAATTCAGGCATGCCTTTACTGGTTCGGAGATCGGGATTGAGACCGTCTCTAATGTCTTGTCCTTTTTCCAGTGAAAGGCTAGATGGAACTGGAGAGGTCGAAGGTGTAGCCTTCCTAGCGAGACAAACTGCTCCAGGGATGATAGAGTTCCTACTAGACTCATCCAATTCCTGACTGAGCATCGTTCTCTCTTCAACATCAGTTGGACTTTGAGCAGGGCTTGCTCTATTCGGGGGGCAGACGGAAAAGCCCGAAAAAACTGGACTGCGAATCTCCATCCCTAAATACAGTATAGTTTGGGATGGAATCAGCTGGGACTTTTCTAGGTTGACCAAAAGTCCCAATTCCTTGGTCAGATCCAATGTCCAATGAAGATCCTGCAGACAGCGATGACTGGACGAGGCTCTGAGAAGCCAGTCGTCCAAGTATAGGGAGGCTCGGATTCCCGATAAATGGAGGAATTTTGCTACATTCCTCATAAGCCTCGTAAACACGAGAGGAGCAGGACTTAGGCCAAAGCACAGGGCCCGAAACTGGTATACCACATTGTTGAAAACAAACCTCAGAAACGGTTGGGAATCTGGGTGTATGGGGATGTGGAAGTATGCGTCTCTTAGGTCGAGAGAGACCATCCAGTCTCCCTTTCTGACCGCTGCTAAGACTGATTTCGTGGTCTCCATGGTGAACTTTGTCTTCGTAACAAAGACGTTGAGTGCACTGACGTCTAGCACCGGTCTCCAACCTCCTGTCTTCTTCGGTACTAGGAAGAGACGGTTGTAAAACCCCGGTGATTGAAGGCCCGAGACTTTCACCACCGCTCCCTTCTCTAGCAAAAGAGACACTTCTAGGTTCAGGGCTTGTCTCTTTGACTCCTCTCGGTACCTGGGAGAGAGGTCGATGGGGGAAGTCGCTAGAGGAGGTTTGCGTACAAATGGAATTTTGTACCCCTCTCTGAGCAACCTCACAGATTGTTGGTCTGTGCCCCTCTTCTCCCAGGCCTGCCAGAAGTTCTTCAGTCTGGCTCCTACTGCTGTCTGAGGCTGCGGGCAGTCAGACTCTGCCACGTGAGGACTTGGCTCCTCTCTTCTTTCCTCTCTTTCCCTCGGCACGAGTACTTCCCCTGCTGGGAGCTCTGCCACGAAAGGGCGGAATAAATCTGGACGCCGGAGTGTCTATCCTAGGTCTAGCAGAAAAGGATGTAGAAGGAGTCCCTTTGCGAGCAGAGGACGCCACCAAGTCATGGGTGTCCTTCTGCACGAGTGAAGAAGCTATGTCCTTAACCAATTGTTGCGGGAACAAAAACTTTGATAAGGGAGCAAAGAGCAGTTCAGATCTCTGACAGGGAGTAACTCCTGCCGAAAGAAAACAGCAAAGGGACTCTCGCTTCTTTAAGACTCCCGACGTAAAAGATGAGGAGAGCTCATTGGAACCATCGCGGATGGCTTTATCCATACAGGACATAATCAGTAAGGAGACATCTCTATCAGCCGATGAGATTTTCCTACTTAAGGCTCCCAAAGACCAGTCAAGGAAGTTGAAAACTTCAAAGGCTCTATAAATGCCTTTCAGCAGATGGTCAAGGTCCGAGGAGGACCAACTAATCTTCGAGCGTCTCATGGCTAGGCGGCGGGGAGAGTCTACAAGGCTTGAGAAGTCACCCTGGGCAGAGTCAGGGACTCCCAAGCCGAGAACTTCTCCCGTGGCATACCAGACGCTCGATCTAGACGAGAGTTTCGACGGAGGGAAGGCAAATGCCGTCTTCCCCAAACTCCTCTTGGTTTCCAACCAGTCGCCTAAAAGCCGTAAAGCTCTCTTGGAAGAGCGAGAGAGCACAAGTTTTGTAAAGGCTGGCATGTTAGCAGGTAAGCCTAGAGCAAACTCAGACGGTGGCGAGCGAGGAGCAACAGCGACGAAGTGATCGGGAAACAACTCCTTAAAAATTAACATGACTTTTTTAAAGTCCATTGATGGAGGAACTGATCTAGGTTCGTCTACATCCGAAGGATGATCATCATGCTGAGGGTCAGCAACGTCCTCATCTGAAGGATCCTCATCTGACAACTGCTGAGTAACAAGCAAAGGGGTTGGCAATGCTTGACACGCAGAGTCCACACGCACTGGTGCATTAGTAGCAGTCCAGGACGCAACGTCATGTAACTGCTTAACAGTCTGTGAACTGTCAACAGCAACAGGAGCGGGAGGACGCTCGACGTCAACTCGAGACTGTTTTGACTGCCTCTTGCGGTGGTTGACGCTCAGCGTCAAAACAAGTCAACTCCGATGGTTGGCGAACGTCCTGAACGTCAACAGGAGCATTAGGAAGTGGCCTAACGTCCAAATGCGGCTGAAAATCAACACGTGACCGCATCGAGTGAGGCTCTACATAGCGTGACTGACGTGACTTAGCTACGCCAACGTCAACAGGACGAGCAAAGGTTCGTTTGGGCGGCTGAAGGCCAGGATCTCGATGGGATAAACGGCGAGGATCAACGTGAACCTTATCGGCAGAATAGTCTTCCATAAGGGAGGCGAGCTTAGACTGCATGTCTTGCAGTATAACCCATTTAGGATCAACGGGAATGGGTGCGGTAAACGACGGGGTTAACGTCTGAGACGGCACAACCTTGCCTACAGCAAGACTCTCTAAGCCTGTGTAACGTTGCTGCTTAGGCGGCGAGCAGTCATCCGATGACTGCAATGGGTCAGAACTGTCCCAATGACTGCATCCAGGACGCTGGACCTGTCCTGAAGGGACCGACTTTCGCTTAAGGGGCCTAGAAACCTTGCTCCATGGTTTCTTATGCGAAAAGCCTTCGGATGACGAGGAGAAAATGGGCTCTCTCGTCTTATGGTAAGGGCGATCTTGGTGAGACACGCCTGATACCATAGAGGGAACGTCTGTTCGCTGATCAAGGCCTCTCGAACCCATAAGTCGTACGACATTACTTCTCCCCTGGGCTTGGGAGCTTGCAAGAGGTCTCGGACTAGGTGAACGACAGGCACGAACAGACGAACCCTCGGTCGCAACACTGTTCACAACACTTTGCGCACTAATCACTTTCCCACTATTTTCCGCTGTGGTACTCTGACACTTAAGCTCTCTAACGTCAGCCATGAGTTGATTACGATCAGTTGCTAACGCTTCAACTCTTTCACCCAAGGCATGAATTGCACGTAACATGTCTTGCATTGATGGTTCCTGAGTGCCAGAAGGGGGGTTAGGTACAACCACTACAGGGGAAGGATTAGGATCAGGGGCATGTGGAGAGGAAAAATCTACTGACCTAGAGGAACTCCTCCTTACCCTATCTCTCTCTAGCTTACGAGAATACTTGTCGTATTCGAGCCAATCGAATTCCGAAAGGCCCACGCATTCCTCACACCGATCTCCCAATTGACAGGTTTTACCCCGACAATTGGAACACACAGTATGTGGGTCGAGAGAGGCCTTTGGAAGACGCCTATTACATTCCCTAGCATTACACTTACGAAATCTAGGGGCTTGTGAAGCGTCAGCCATTTTGAATTAGTCAAAGAAAGTCCAAAAAAAACAATCCAAGTCATCAACAATTAAATCTGTCCAATAAAGAGTTCAAGAGTTTAAGTTGAGGAAAAACACCTGCACTGCGAAAGCTCAAACCAAAATGAAGTACTTCACCAAATATGTTGAGAAAACTCCAGGTTATACAGCGAGTATTGATACGTCTTGTCGTCAAGGTCGACAGAGAAGAATTGAAGGCTTGTTTACATGCATGTGTGGTATCTGTCCGATAGTTGGCGCTGGTGGGCACACCCGCAACCTTCATAGCGATCGCTCGCGAGTTTTTGTGTGTGTTTTCTGTCGAGCCGCTGAGCAGCAGCTATTATATATTCACCGGCTAAGTTAAATATTTAAAATTAGGTTCATCGCTACCTTCATAGGTCAAATCCCACCTTCCCTCAACCAGGATTATACACCGGAGCCACATCAGTGTTATCGCTGCCAATATTATGGTTACCATCGTGCAGGGGCAGAAGTCCCAACATATGGAGTATCTGCAGCCAACATTACCCAACTCCAGTCTGTACCAATGCCTATAAAGAAGGAAAAGAAACCCTTCCAAGATGTCCCAATAGTGCCCTCACTCATCACGCCTGAAACAGGTGCCCAAAGCATCTGAGTAGGATTATGGCCTTAAAAGACACCTCACATCCAAACCCACCTAAAGCCCTGTCTCAGCCACAGCAGCTGCCCCAGCCCCAGAGAGCACCTTGCCAGAGGCTTCAACGCCAACCTCCCACTGATCCAGATCTTGTAATTCCTAACCCTTCAGCACCAACACCTTAAACCTTTCCCTTCCCAACCTACCCCATCCCTCACTCAATAAATACAATCCTTGTCCCTAAATTAACTTATACCCATACCCCTATCCCTTTTCAAAGTTCCCAAATCCCTTGAATCACTTAGTCAAATCCTCCTTTACCCCAAAAATCTCACCTACCCTAGAGCAGAAAAAAAGTTGTAACACTTATAATTGCTCCTTTCTCTCTTACTCATAATTTTTCCAACTCCTATCCCAGTCTCTTCTACTCACTGGGACTTGCTGCTATAAAACTTTTTCTACCACTAAAACTCTTCCTTTCAGTTCCATTTAAGAGCCTGATTTTTGGAGTGCCAGCAGTCTGCCTTGTCCCGTCCTTTTTACAAGTAGAAATTGCTATTTTTGCAGTCTTGTTCTTTGGGAAGGGCAACTGCACAAGAGTACAGTATTTGTGTACCTATTACTTAGCTGGACTACCCTTGGGGGTTATGACTGCAGGTCTAAGAGCCCCTAACAGGAGCAAAAGCTCTGGGCAATCTGGGTGTGCATGTCTGTTAAACAGTTGGGGGTTATGACAGTTTGTCAAAAAAGCCTCGTCCAGAGAAAAGCTCCAGCAATCTACTGAAATGAACTGTTAAATGAGTGGGGGCTATGACCTATGGTCTAAAAGCCCCCATCTGGAAAAAAGCTCAAGGCAAACGATGGAATTGAATTGTTAAACAATTTTAAAACCATTAACCAATAAATATTTTGTAGAGGTAAGACTGGGCAATCTTGTCTATGAATGTCCACCTTAAAATATGTAACAATTTCTAAGGATGTCTACCTTGAAATATGTAGTAATTTGGAGAAATGATAATTTATAGATTAGATACACAATGAAAGATTGCTCAAGTCACTTTGTCATATGTTGACTCTTCTATAACTATTGCTAACAACAGGGTCTGCTTGTGTTGAAGGACAAGAGGCTATATGAACATAATCATAAATGGTTCTTTGAGAGTTCCAATTACCACCACATAATGATGATTTGGGGGTAAAAATTTTCCTCTTCCAAGATAGTATACGAGAGTGTTTCGGTATCGATTCTCACCGCGCCTAAGCTACTAGCCTAAGGGCTTTAGAATACTTTCATACATGTCCCCGATTGCTCTTGTATCGTTTTATTAAGTGGAGACTAACACCTCCTACTCTTTTTAAAGCGATACCAATCTCCTTGGGAGATTTAAGAGCAATCTCTTTCCCTCTGAGTTAGCCTAGGCTAACCCTAGTCGGCTTTACCTTGAATTTTATTCGGGTAAATCTAAGCTAGGGTGTTTCTGTCCCTTTCCTCAAACGCAGAGGCCGGTTTTGAGTTTAGGACAGAACATCAGAGTATTCGTCTGTGGTCGGTGGCCGTCTGGCTTGGCGAATTGACTTCCTAAGTCAGGTTAGGCTACCGACGCAGGAAGCTAGACCTCCCTAGGCCTCACCTGAAGGCATTATATATGATATGATACCTCCTCCCTGTGGCCTAGCAGACAGTCCTGTGCCGGCAGAACCTAAGGTGAAGAATTGAATTCTTCTCTTGCTTAGGGTCTCCGACACTAGACCCTGTTCCTAAACACCTGAGACAGTGGCATGAGTGCTGCCATCTCATTTTATTAGGCTAACCCTAGGCAAGGGAATTGAATTCCCTGGCCCCTTAGGGTTGTCCTTGTACGGAAACAGAGTCTTTTTAGGTGAGGTAGAACCTGCCGGCTACTACCTCACCTACAAGACCCTCACCCCTCCCCTTGCTGTCCTTTAGTGATGGCCTAGCCTTCATATCTCTTTGGCCATCATTCTACAATCGACCCTAGTGCTGGTAGATTGTGGGATTGGCTCTGGTTCTCTGTCAGCTGCCGGCAGAGATTCCCCTACCCCTATCGAGTGTTCTTCAGTCCTCTCTTGGTCTGCCTTCCATAACCCAGCCGGCTGGTATCGGCTAGGTTGTGGTTGGATGGAAGCCAGAATGTAATTCCCCCTTCCATGTGAACCCTCATTCTGGATGGAGGACTGTAAGGCTGAGCCTTTACAACCCCCTCCCATCCATGCTTTCTCTCTTACCACTAGTATCATGGGTCCTAGCTGCCGGCGTTCATGGAGCCGCCGGCAGGACTGTAGACTGCTGGCAAATTGCACTGCCACCGAATGTTATGGGTTGCCGACGATCGGCGACCCAATGGCAGCCGGCATCCACCGGCCGGCTGCCGGCGGTTACGATGACTGCAGGCAGCCGCTCGAACGCTTGTCTGACGACATATCACTCACTGCCGACTGTCGGGGGGACCGCCGAATATCGGCGAACCCCCGGCCGCCAGCGGCATGCAATTGTCGGCAGTCTGCCGCCCACTACCACTTGAAGGCAGTACACCTTCTACTTAAACCCAGGAACTACCATGCCGACATACGCCGGCAGGTACTACAGTATATGGCCGTGGAGTGGTCAGTAAAGATTTGCGATACTGATTATACTGCAATAGGAAAACCACTGTACGGTCTGTACAGTAGCCCATACATTTCTAACCTACAAGGTGTTTCATGGGCAGCCAATTGTGAGACCACTTGATATAAAGAAAGTGATTTCTTTCTTTTAAATAATTCAGTAATCACTATATTCAATCCCCAACATTGAATTCCTGAAGACGGTGTTATGTTACACCTTTATATATCCTGAGGATAAAAAGTCTTCTTTTAATAATTCTATCTTTAGAATACACCGAGGGAGGTCATAGCAATTGGCTGAGCAGGAAACACATGTAGGTGTCTTTCCTCTTTCCTTTCTGGCTTACCTATCCTAAGCTAAGATATACATAACATTGTATGATGAATTTTGTGAGATAATTCACCGAATACTCATCTCCCTTTCCTTTCTTTGCAGGAGGACTATCCCGAGTGTGGGAACAACTTCTGTAAGGTCCGCAGGAAGAACTTCTGCGGCCATGGATTGTACAGGACGCACGCGCGCTGCGCAACGACGAAGGGCTCTCTAAAGTATTGCGACCCCCAGGTATGTGACGTATGTTCCAATCTGGTTACTGAGGCTTTTGATAGGCTTTTGATGATCAAAAGTCGACTGAGTCAAGGGATGCAGCAAGAGAGAAGCTGCGTAAATGGGTCAGGGGTTTTCAGAAGAATACCACTGGCCCATACCTTCCTAACGAAAGGATGAAAGCTTGTCTTTTCCCTAGGGTATCTTCGGATGCAGTTATCCCTCAACCTCAAGCTGAGATCCCCTCGTCCAGATTCCGATAGAATCTGAAGTTTTGGATGCCATGAAGGACATCCAGCTAGATGACAATATGTCGGTAGTTTCCGAGGAGACGGAACAGAGTCTTCTAGCAGAAAAGCAGGAGCAGGAGTCTGTCTTACTTCCTGAGGGCGACAATAAAGAAACCAAAATTATTTCGGTTTCATCGGCTCCGGTGGCTGAGCCCGTCCCGTCAACCTCCTCAGCCCCTCAATTGGACACGATAAGCCATACTCTAACATCTCTCCTGTCTATGATTCAGGAAATGAAGTAGGAGTCATCTGAGAAATAAGCTTCGCTTCGGACTGAGATGCACCAACTCGTGACTTTCCGTTAAGCTCCAAAGAAGCTAAACGTCAAGGACCTTCCCCCTTTTTCGGATGTCAACCCATGGAGGTATGCTGAGCACATGCCCGAGCGTTGCCTTAATAACTGCCCACCTACAATTCTTGCCACTTTCCCCTCTCGAAGCGTAAACGCTATTAGGGGTGTAGATAGCTATGTGGCGTGTCAAGAATACGTCCTCTGATATTATGCGACATCCCAAAAGGCGAAAGCCAGGGATATTCGCGCCAGAAGTTAGAATTCTGGATACTTTAAGTAAAATTCTCTGGGATATATCACTGTAGTTAAATATAACCTAAGAAGCTACTATGAAGGAACTTCCATTAGAACGACATGGCCTGAGCCCAAAAATAATAATAATAATATCACGGTTTGCAATTACTCAATCAGTACAACGTGGATTTATAAATCAATTATACATAAATCAATATTGTGAAATCCTCTTTATGATGACTCAGTGTACCCTCAAACAAAAAGAAATTAATCAAAGGTAGTGGAAGACCATGGTACAGAGGATATGACATTATCTGAGACTAAGGAACAATGGTTTGACTTTAGAGAGGAGCTGCATATCATAGAAAAATGTATCTCTGCTATGCTTACCAAGGGGAAAGTAGCCACTGAACAATACAATAAGCATTCTAGACTGGGTTATGGGGTTAGGCAGACCTTCAATGTTTTCTAGTGCCAATATACTGGTAAATATGTATCAAATCTGTTTCCATTTGCAATGGGACTCACATTAGGTAAAATCAGTTGCTTCATTGACAAGGTTAGATCAAGAGGCATTACTCTTCATCATTTTCCTTTTTAGGCACCCTAGTCCAAGTTGGTTGAATAAATTAAGAAAAATGATAGTCCTAGACACACATTGAATGAAAAACTAATTTATCATTGTATACTAATCTGTTTATATTGGCTTATGTTGGGTAATGTTGGTGATCAAAGTTGGTTTCATTGTAGTGAATTACATGGCAATGTAACCTAGGAAAAAAACTACTGTTTCTTATAGAAAAAATTACGCTCTCTTCGAAAATGACACTCGTTCCCGTCGCAAATTAATAGTTTCAGAAATATATATACATCTATATCCTCCAATAATGGAGGACCCCCAGTGGGAACTCGGGGTTTTGGGTGGGGAAAACATACTGGGAAATCGATATATAAACGTAAAACAAGCCTTTTCTTCTCTATACATTACCTTCTTGAAATTATGATAACCGGAGGAAAATACAAAACAGTATATCTGGATAAACTTTGGAGGCGCCGTTACAAAGATTGTGTCATGAAAAAATACAGTAACCAGTGCTGCCAACGTCCGATGTAGATCAAATGTTATTTTGTGACCTGTCATACTACTAGGCAAGGTTAGGTGGGTTTGTTAGGTTCTGTGCCCTTTTTGTACTTTTTATATATTGAGTAAAACTTATATGGAGAAATTATTCAATATATGGAAATATCTATCATTACTATCTTTAGTAATGTCAACATGCCGTTGGTAACTCTGTGAACCATACGTCAACGTTGGTAACACTGTGTATTATTGGTAACGTTGCTACTGCTATCGTTCGTTCGTAAGAGTAGTGACACCGTGCATCTCAAAGTTATCCAAATTGGTTGATCTGTTTGTTTCCGATTGAAATGAACATCAAATTCGGTTAATTCACGTTATTTACTATAGGAAAACAATTATATTTCGTTTCCCCAGTATGTTTTCCCCACCCAAAACCCCGAGTTCCCACTGGGGGTCCCCCATTATCGTAGGATATAGATGTATATATATTTCTGAAACTATTCATTTGCGACGGAAACGAGTGTCATTTTTTAAGAGATCGTAATTTTTTCTATAAGAAACAGTAGTTTTTTTCCTAGGTTGCATTGCCATGTAATTCACTACAAAAATACCGATAAGTTTCCTACAGCTTAATTGAAAAAAGTTTAATGTTAGGTTAGGTCAGGATGCATTGTTTTATATATAGGCTACCTAATGGTATGTCATGCATAGGCGTAAGAGACAAGGCACCAGCATTTCAGTTGTTATTCATTCACATGCAATTGTTTGATGTAACTGTAGCCCAAAGTCAGGTTAGGTTGAAGGGTAAGTTTCACCTACTGACATGATAATAGGGTTTGCCACAATTGTAGGCTAATATAATTAGCCATTGAAATAGTAAAAACTAAGAAATGCCAAAGGGTTTGCAAAAATGTTATTTTTATAATAAAATAAATTTTTGAATATACTTACCCGGTGATTATATAAGCTGCAACTCTGTTGCTCGACAGAAAACTCTACGTTAAAAATCCGCCAGCGATCGCTATGCAGGTAGGGGGTGTACTTCAACAGCGCCATCTGTCGTGCAGGTACTCAGTACTCAATGTAAACAAAGAACTCAATTTTCTCCTCGGTCCACTGCGTCTCTATTGGGGAGGAAGGGAGGGTCCTTTAATATATAATCACCAGGTAAGTATATTCAAAAATTTATTTTATTATAGAAATAACATTTTTCAATATTTAACTTAGCCGGTGATTATATAAGCTGATTCACACCCAGGGGGGTGGGTAGAGACCAGCAATAAATGTTTACATTATTATGAGCTAAGGATTTTTTATTTCATTTTAGCAGTTATCAAAATAACAAACTTAAAATAAATAAGTACCTGGTAAGGAAGTCGACTTGAACAATTACTCTGCCTTTTTAAGTACGTCTTCCTTACGGAGCCTCGCGATCCTCTTAGGATGCTGAGCGACCCCTAGGATCTGAAGTATCAAGGGTTGCAACCCATACAACAGGACCTCATCAAAACCTCTAATCTAGGCGCTTCTCAAGAAATGACTTTGACCACCCGCCAAATCAAGTAGGATGCGAAAGGCTTCTTAGCCTTGCGGACAACCCAAAAACAATAATAAAACATTTCAAGAGAAAGATTAAAAAGGTTATGGAATTAGGGAATTGTAGTGGTTGAGCCCTCACCCACTACTGCACTCGTTGCTACGAATGGTCCCAGAGTGTAGCAGTTCTCGTAAAGAGACTGGACATTCTTAAGATAAAAAGACGCAAACACTGACTTGCTTTTCCAATAGGTTGCGTCGATTATACTTTGCAGAGATCTATTTTGTTTAAAGGCCACGGAAGTTGCGACAGCTCTAACTTCGTGTGTCCTTACCTTCAGCAAAGCTTGGTCTTCCTCATTCAGATGGGAATGAGCTTCTCGTATTAACAGTCTGATAAAATAGGGTAAAGCATTCTTTGACATAGGCAAAGATGGTTTCTTAACTGAACACCATAAAGCTTCAGACGGGCCTCGTAAAGGTTTAGTTCGTTTTAAATAGAACTTAAGAGCTCTTACAGGGCATAAGACTCTTTCTAGTTCATTTCCAACCATACGATAAGTTTGGAATATCGAACGATATTGGCCAAGGCCGAGAAGGCAGCTCGTTTTTGGCTAGAAAACCAAGTTGTAGAACATGTAGCCGTTTCGGATGAGAATCCGATGTTCTTGCTGAAGGCATGAATCTCACTGACTCTTTTAGCTGTGGCTAAGCATACCAGGAAAAGAGTCTTTAAGGTGAGATCTTTCAGGGAGGCTGATTGTACTGGTTCGAACCTGTCTGACATAAGGAATCTTAGTACCACGTCTAAATTCCAACCAGGTGTAACCAAACGACGCTCCTTCGTGGTCTCAAAAGACTTAAGGAGGTCCTGTAGATCTTTATTGTTGGAAAGATCTAAGCCTCTGTGACGGAAGACTGATGCCAACATGCTTCTGTAACCCTTGATAGTGGGAGCTGAAAGAGATCGTTCTTTCCTCAGATATAAGAGGAAGTCAGCTATTTGAGTTACAGAGGTACTGGTCGAGGATACGGATACTGACTTGCACCAGTTTCGGAAGATTTCCCACTTCGATTGGTAGACTCTAAGGGTGGATGTTCTCCTTGTTCTAGCAATCGCTCTGGCTGCCTCCTTCGAAAAGCCTCTAGCTCTCGAGAGTCTTTCGATAGTCTGAAGGCAGTCAGACGAAGAGCGTGGAGGCCTTGGTGTACCTTCTTTACGTGTGGCTGACGTAGAAGGTCCACCCTTAGGGGAAGTGTTCTGGGAACGTCTACTAGCCATCAAAGTACCTCGGTGAACCATTCTCTCGTGGGCCAGAGGGAAGTAACTAGCGTCAACCTTGTCCCTTCGTGAGAGGCGAACTTCTGCAGTACCTTGTTGACAATCTTGAACGGAGGGAATGCATATAGATCTAGATGTGACCAATCTAGGAGAAAGGCATCTATATGAACTGCTGCTGGGTCCGGGATTGGTGAGCAAAATATTGGGAGCCTCTTGGTCATCGAGGTTGCGAAGAGATCTATGGTTGGCTGGCCCCAGGTGGCCCAAAGTCTCTTGCATACATCCTTGTGGAGGGTCTATTCTGTTGGAATTATTTGTCCCTTCCGACTGAGACAATCTGCCATGACATTCAAGTTGCCTTGGATGAACCTCGTTACTAGTGATATGTCTAGACCTTATGACCAGGTGAGGAGGTCCCTTGCGATCTCGTACAACGTCAGAGAGTAGGTCCCTCCTTGCTTGGAGATGTACGCCAAAGCCGTGGTGTTGTCCGAGTTCACCTCCACCACTTTGCCTTGAAGGAGAGACCTGAAGCTTTTCCAGGCCAGACGTACTGCCAGTAGCTCCTTGCAGTTGAAATGCATTGTCCTTTGACTCGAGTTCCATATTCCCGAGCATTCCCGACCGTCTAATGTCGCACCCCAGCCTACGTCCGATGCGTCCGAGAAGAGAACGTGGTTGGGAGTCTGAACAGTCAGGGGAAGACCCTCCCTTAGGTTGATATAGTCCTTTCACCAAGTCAGACAAGACTTTATCTTTTCGGAAACCGGGATTGGACCGCTTCTAGCGTCTTGTCCTTTTTTCCAGTGAAAAGCTAGATGGTATAGAAGAGGACGGAGGTGTAGTCTTCCTAGTGACACAAATTGATCCACGGATGACAGCGTCCCTACCAGACTCATCCACAGCCTGACTGAGCAGCGTTCCTTCTTCAGCATCTTCTGGATGGATAGCAGGGCTGGGGGCTGATCGTCTTGTTCAGCAACGTCCTCATCAGATGGTTCCTCATCCGAAACTGATGAGGAAACGGCAACGGAGTGGGCAACTTCTGACTCGCTGAATCCGGTCGCACTGGTGGATGCGTGACGGAGCCGGACGCAATATCATGGAACTGCTGCACAGTCTGTGAACTGTCAACAACCATGGGTGCGCGAGGAAGCACAGCGTCAACCCGAAACTGTCTAGACTGTCTGGGTTGTGCAGTCAACACCCTACCGGGTTGCTGAGGTTGACGCACTGCGTCACAACAAGTCACCTCTGCTGGTTGTCGAACGTCCTGAACGTCAACAACCACCTCCGAGCATCGCTTAACGTCAACGTACGGCTGGCAACCCACACTGGGTCGCATCGGTGGAGGAACTACCTCAACTGGCAGACGCGAGTAGGTTACCTCAGCGTCAACAGGGCCCACAACCGACCGGTTGGAAGGTTGTTGGCCAGAAGGTTCTTCTCCGCATTTAAGTCCTCTATCAAGGACGCAAGATTGGACTGCATGTCTTGCAGCAAAGTCCATTTAGGGTCTACGGGAGCAGGTGTGGCAACAGACGGGGTTAGCGACTGAGGCGGAACCGTTTACCATCCCTGAAAGCCTTGTTATGCGTGACATAATAGTACAGCAAAACTTCAAAGGCTCGACAACAGCTGAGAAGTTGACCTGTAAACAACTTGGAGCGTCTCCTGGCTAGGTGCCAGGGAGAGTCTACCAGAATTGAGAAGTCTATCTGGGCAGAGGCATGAACTCCCAAGCCGAGAACTTCTCTCGTGTCATATCAGACTCTCGCTCTATAAACCAGTTAAAAGAAGGGAAAGCAAAGGCTGTATCCCCCAAACTCCTCCTGGTGAAAAACCAGTCGCCTAGCCAACGTAACGCTCTCTAGGAGAGCGAGAGAGCACTAGCTTAAAAACAACGGCTTCGAAGTAGCTAGGCCTAGTGTAAGCTCTGACGTTTAGGCGAACGAGGAGCAGCAGTTACAAGATCCGGACGAAGATCCTAAAAAAAAATCATCATGATTTAATTAAAGTCCATAGGAGGATAAGCAGCTTAAGGCTCCTCTCCATCTGACAGAGTCCTCAAGGGAATATCAGTAGGAGGGAGAACAGCAACTTCCTCATCTACAGGAACCTTGTCCAATAAAAGCTGAGTCTCTCACTGGTGCATTAGTAGCGGACCAGAACGCAACGTGATGTAACTGCTTGACAGTCTGTGAACTGTCAACAACTGAACTATCAACCACAATAGGTGCGTGAGGACGTACAGCGTCCACTCGAGACTGATTTGACTGCCTAGACTGAGCAGTCAAAACAACTCTAGAATGCGGAGGTTGACGCACAGCGTCAAAACAAGTCAACTCCGATTGTTAGTGAACGTCTAGAACGTCAACAGGAGCATCAGCCAGTGGCCTAACGTCCAAATGCGACTGAAAAACCACACGAGACCGCATCGAGTGTGGTTCTAAACAACCTGACTGATGTGACTAAGTTACGCCAACGTCAACAGTAAGCACAAAGGAACGTTAGTTAGGTTGGCTGAAAGCCAGGATATCGACGAGATAAACGGCTAGACTCAACGGACTAATCGGCAGAATAGTCTTCCATAAGGGAGGCAAGCATATACTGCATGTTTTGCCATACAACCCCTTAAAGATCAACGGAAATGGTTGTGGTAATAGACGAGAGTAACGTCTGTGACCGCAACACTTTGCCTACAAAAAAAGACTTTCGGAGTCTGTGTTACGCTTTTGTTAGGCGGCGAGCAGTTATCCGATGACTGCATAGGGTCAGAGCTGTCCTAATGGCTGTAACCAGGACGCTGGACCTGTCCTGAAAGGACTGACTTTCGCTTAAGGGCTTCGAAACCTTGTGACAGGTTTCTTATGCGAAAAGCCTACGGATGGCGAGGAGAAACAACGTCTCTCTCGTCTTATGGTAGGGGAGATCTTGGTAAGAAACACCCGATACCATAGAGGGAAAAACGTCTGTTCGTTGGTCAAGGCCTCTCGAACCCATAAGTCGTTCGACATTACTTCTCCCCTGGGCTTGGGAGCTTGCAAGAGGTCCCGCACTAGGTGAACGACAGGCACGAACAGACGAACCCTCGGACGCAACACTGTAACACTTTGCGCCTCGGACGCAACACTGTAACACTTTGTGCATATCACTTTATCACTTCGATTTTCTGTTTTGCACTAATTTCTACCTGAAACACGCAATTCTACCCTTCATTAAAAGGTAGTAATTGCGAAATTAGTCGTATAATGCAAGCTCATAATACCAGCAAAAAACAGAAAACATATTTTAAGATAAAAAGAAAAATCAGTGGCTGGGAAAGAGACTAAACACTAGTTCATATAACTACGTTTTCAATCTCTCACCGCACATAGCCTGGGGACGAGAATAAAAACCTAAAAACGTTTTATCCTTCCTCCCCGTACAGAGACTAGGGACGAGAGTAACACGAGAACAACGTTACCCGCTTGAACGGAACGTTTTCTCTCCTCTCTCTCTCTCCGTCTCTATCTCTCTCTCTCTTTCTCTCTTGATTTCGCACCTAAGAGAAGAGCCCAATTATATATCGTCAAAAAAACATGTTATTTGACTAAAGGAAAAAACTGAAAGGTTTTTCAAATAAAAAGTTCCTTTAAATTAGAATCTAAAACATTAAAGCTAAGAAAGAATGAACAAAACGTCAGAATCGATTTACTCTTACTGCAAAGTGAAACCGTGATACACTCTCTCTCTATCGTAACGATAGAGCGCATGTTGAACGTCCTGAACGTCAACAACTGCGTAGCATAAATAACTAAACGTTAGTTCATCTTTGAAAACAGTACGAAGACTATCAAAGAAATTCTTTCATAAAATATTACATTTAAAAAGTTTTAAATTCTTTAAAAGCTAATTACGATATAAAGGGCTCAACGTTGATTAACTTCGGTTCCAAGCTAGGACCGCCTACTATCAGGAAAGGTCGCATATAAACAAAACATTAAAATTTATTTTTATATGTTTATAATAAATGGAAAGTTAATCAAAGAGGCCTAATAAAGGCGGAGAGATATAAAATATATAGATCTATAACGTGATAAGATAATTACTAAAAACCTAAACACACTTCCGTCTAAGGGAAGGGTCGGCCATTTAAAAGTGAAAGAAAGTCCATACTCTCTTTGTCACCATAATTAAATCTATCCAAAACGAGTTCAAGTTTTGAGATGAAGATAAAACACCTGCATAGCGAAAGCTCAAAACTAGAATAGTGTACTTCACCAAATAGTTGTGAAAACAAATCCAGTTAGCAACAGCGAATTAGTAGGTCTTGCCGGTAGCCCGACAGAGAGAAAATTGAGTTCTTTGTTTACATTGAGTACTGAGTACCTGCACGACAGATGGCGCTGTTGAAGTACACCCCCTACCTGCATAGCGATCGCTGGCGGATTTTTAACGTAGAGTTTTCTGTCGAGCAACAGAGTTGCAGCTTATATAATCACCGGCTAAGTTAAATATTGAAAAATAGTAGGCTAATATGATTAAATGCTGAAATGGTAAATACTAATGAAAAGCAAAGGGTTTGCAACAATAACGGCCTAATGGTAGAAATTGATGAAATCACAGATAGAATGATCAGAAGAGGCTTCAGAGTCATGTATTTGATAATAAAACTTACTATATAAATACCAGTGTATAAGTGATGACTATCATCTTCCTTAATACACAATTATACACTACTGGACTTGCAGATTATAAAATACACGCGAATTTTAACACAAAGTAAACACAACTTCTTAGTTCAACCTAGAGCCTATCCTACACAATCCTTGAGGAAGTTGAGGGATTGTTCTTTTTGCTCTTCACTTAATTTATATTAGGTCTTAAACTGAACATTAGGCTACTGTAGTTCTTAGATAATTCTAAACTAATTGAATGTAAAAATACACCAGAGGCTTGTTATAAACGGCTTAATTCATGTAACTTTCATTTCTTATTTTTCATCGAATGATTACCAAGTCAATATGAAGTTTGATTCATAAATAATTGAAAATACAAAAAATAAAAATATGTTTTACACGAATAGAACAAAAGAAAAAAAGAAATAACGAAAATGGGTAATTTTATCTGAAAATGGCTGCCAAATACGAGACAGGGAAAGATAAAATGAAAGGCTGTTGAAAGGAGAGGAGGCAAGGAAAAGGTAGTCTGAATATTTTGAAAGGTTGCTGAATGTTGTGGATAATAAGGAGGCAGATATAATTGATGTTGCAGGTGTTGATATGTGTGTGAGAGAGAGAGAGAGAGAGAAGAGAGAGAGAGAGAGAGAGAGAGAGAGAGAGAGAGAGAGAGAGAGAATTTGTTTGTTTTAATCAAATTATTGCACCCAATGGTGTCAGACATTTGAGTACATGGAAACAGTAATATTGTTTACATCTATACAGTAATTAAGTTAAGCCAAAAGATTACAAAATAAAGTTTAAACAGACATTTAAGTACATATTACAATAATATTATTCACATCTATATATTAAAAGGTTATACAAAGGAATTCATTTCGAATACAAAATAAAATTTAGTTTGATTTCGTAGGTAGGTTGTACCTATCTTTAGTTAAGGTATCCGGTCATTTCTCCCACATGCCATTTCACCACACTAAGGAGTCATTTCGCCCACACTGTGAAGTCATTTTGCTCACACTGTGGCGGGGTTGCCAACCTGATTTCTACTATACTACTGGATGGCTCAGGGTGTTATTCATGAGTGAAGATTGTCCAAATGAGGCCTCTTTACTACTAGGTACTTCAGTTGTGACGTCATCACAAACTACCTCGTCTTCCCCATGCTCCTCCCCTACCTCATGTCCTTGTATTGACCATAGAATAAAAGAATTCCTGGCAAGATGGTAGACTGCACAGTCGCGTGTATTCAGTGTCTCGTCCCTGTAAGGGCAAGGCAAGAAGGTTTGCTGTGTGACATGTGTGGGAGGTGGCAACACAGGAAATGTAATACTGGCGTATCTTGTGCTGATTACTGGGCAGCTGTGAAATCCGGTATTTTCATTGATTGGAAGTGTAATACTTGCACCTTCACTGACGAACAAACATCCCATCCCATCCCTTCTCCACAAAGAGGCTAAATTGACGTCGATCTACATGAGGCTAGTATCCAAAAAAAAAAAAAGAAAAAAAAAAAAACTAGGAAGGATCCAAAGGAAAAAAATATAGACACAGGGGCGAATATTTACTCTTTGGGAGGAACACGTGAGGGGTGAGCTATCGGCTTATAAGTTGCTGAAAGCATGCGCTCACCTGAATGGGCCAGTGCGCAGCTGAATCCTGCATGTGTAGTGTGTACTGTACTTGTTTTAAATGTATCTATATTTCAATAAAAGTTTCTTCAATTCTTTGTCACTATCTGAATATATGTATGTAACTGTCTTTTAATAAGAAAAAAAAATACTTTCTGAATAATAATACATTTATTTAACTGTCTTTTGATAAAATTTTAGTTTTTAATTTTTTGTAACTGCTTTCTGAATCTTGCATATATGCAGCTAGTTGTTAACAAAAGTTTTTTATTTCACCACTTTCTTAATCTTACATGTATGTTGACTCTTATATGTGGGCGAATTGACTTATATGTGGGCGAATTGACTCTTATATGTGGGCGAATTGACTTGTGGGCGAAATGGCCGTAATTCTTATTTAATATTACAACACAGTCAATTTAATAAAAGGTAATGATTATTCAGCATCCACCAAAGTGAGGATGGCACATGAGGATCTCATCAAGCATATTATCATTTCTCAATAAGTTTTTAAATATATCGGCTACTGTGAGTCTCTGGGGATAATATTTCACTAACAAGTGGACATTCCAGGCAATAATGTTCGAAGGTGTTGCCATTGGGTGCGTCACTGTCACATAACCTACAGGAGGAGAAGTCAGGAAATCCATCTTGCTCAGCCACCTGCCAAACTGGTCACCGACCCAGCCGAAGACGCACACAAACCACGTTATTTCGACGAACCATGAGTCCAATGCTGCGATACTTGTGTTGGTGAGGAAGGAAGTGATCATAATGCTGTGTTGATGAACTGGTGGCTCTCTCGGGATTACTACGATGATCAGTAGGTGAGCGAGCAGCTTGACGCATCATTATCAGCAGCACAGGAGAGATTGAGTGGAAGCATCAGCCTCTGGAGGATCCAGTTGATAGGAAGCCTTTTCGAGATGGTCAACGGTGTTGTTAGCCAGAAGATCCATGTGAGAGGGGATCCATATGAAGTGCACTACCAGAGAGAGAGAGAGAGAGAGAGAGACCACTACATGAAACGAGAGTAAGAAAAGCACCTTCTACGGATTGTGTGAGGGTTGATATGTTAAAGGAAAGGGGTGTGACTTTTGATATGATTGGTGAAATTGTATAAAATTTGTGTCAAAATTTGTCAGTGGGCTGGGTGTGTGTGTGTTTATTGTTCCGCTATATAAAGCTAAGGGAGATGTGGATGAGTGTTATAGTTCTAGGGGTATTAGTTTGTTAATTGGCATTGGAAAAGTGAATGGTGGAGTGTTAGCTGGTAGGATTAAGGATAAAACAGAGCGTGCAATCATAAAAGTGAGGTGGGCTTTAGAAGAGGTAAGGGATGTATGGATCAGAATTTTACAGTTTGCCAAATATGCAAGAACTATTTAGCAAAAGGTAATGGGTTATGTGTTGTATTTATGGATCTGGAGAAAGCTTATGATAGAAATGATAGGGAAGTGATATTAAATGTGATGAGTTTATATGGAATTGGTGAAAGGTTGTAGCTAGCAGTGAAGAGTTTATAAGTAGACAATTAAGAATGAGTTAGGAGAGGGAATAAAGTGAGTGGTTTCCAGGAGAGTGGGACTGAGACAGGGATATATGATGTCGCCATGGTTGTTCAATTTGTTTGTTGATAGAGCTGTAAGAGAGGGGAATGATCGAGTGCTTTGCCAAGGTGATAGATGAGAGTGATCATGAGTGGGAGTTGAATCAGTTGTTGTTTGTGGATGATACTGTTATTGGTCGCAGACTTGGAGGAGAAGCTGTGTCAATTAGTGACATAGTGTGGAAGGGTAGGCTATGTGAGAGAAGAAAGTTGGGAGTTAATGTGGGTAAGATTGAGGTTATGAAATGCACGAGAAGGGAGGATGGTACAAGGTTGAATGTCATGTTGAATGGAGAGTTACTTTAGGAAGTAGATCAGCTTATGTACTTGTCATCTGTTTTTGTTGCAAATGGTGGAGTGGAAGCAGATGTACACCAGAGAGTGAAGGAAGGACGCAAAGTATTGAGGGCAGTGAAGAGAATGGTAAAGATTAGAGGGTTATGAATTATTGTAAAAGGAATTCTGTATGAGAAAGTGATTATACCAATTGTAACATATGGGTCGGACTTGTGGGGAATGAAAATGACGGAGAGACAGAAAATGAATGTGTTCAAGATGAAGTGTCTGGGGAGTATGGCTAGTGTATCTTGATTGAATAGGGTTAGGAACAAAGCAGTGAGGGTGAGAATGGTGTGAAGAATTTGCTTCATTGTTCTTTAGTTATTGTGGTATCATGTCGTCCCATATAGCATATGAATAAAGCGCAGTCTCTATCTAGTGCCCAAGCCATCAAGTCCTGTCTTTTATTCATGGACCATAGAGACTCTTTATGTACTTCTCATGTCCGTAATAACTGAGAAGAGTACTCATAATCGGCCAGAGTTTATTAACAGTAGCTGCATTTTCACCCAACTGCAACCGGACAAAGGACTGTTATAACGGCCCAGATAACAACTGTACATAAATTATATTGCCAGGATACGGCATAGAATCGATATTTGTGCACTGTGAATATAGTGAGAATAGTGAAGAAAGTTGTAAATAGAGTACTTACAAGTATTTTGGCCATTGTTATCCGCGCACCACTTCGCAAAATGAGCCAAACAAAGACGAACATTCAGCAGTGTAAACAAAACGTTGAAAACCGCGCCGACTACCAGTGCCAAATCTTTGTTGGATAATTTAGTGCGGACTAACGCAATACTGGCGATATTCCGAGTGTATCGTGTACCTGACAAGTGACAAGCAACCTAGCAATCAGTCAATGCGTTGCAGAACTGGTGAGTGAAAGTTAAAGGTTGACTACATGTACTGTTATAATCATCTAACAAGGAACACCCGATGATCCACGTTGTTTTGCCCATTGTAAACTCAGTAGATTGTACTATAATCTAAATTACTAAGACTACCAAGATGTTGTACTCATACATGTAACAGTAGACCAGTTTGATCACGATGCCCTAAGCTTGCCAGCCAAATGCTGTAGTGAATTCCATACCCTTATTACATGTGTCTATTTGTGAACCGTAAACAGTTTTATTAATCCAACCACTATCTATCTATAGTGTAACACCCTCTCGAAATCATGGCCCAGCCTAAATTCCCAAGTAGGATTGGGCTCACCAGCCCCTGGCCGAGTCGTTTCGTGAATTCAAGGCACGCATGAACTTGTACCTCGAAGACCAGGAAGTCACAGACCTGGGTAAGCAAGCAACTAAAATTAAAATCACCTTCGGCGATGAGGGCATGAGGTGTATCTTGGCGAGCGGCCTCACTGAACAGGAGCAACGCGTGCTGCAAAACATATGGAGGCTTATTGAAAGTGAGGTCGATGCAACGGTCAAAATAAATTTCTGAGTTCACCGCCTCGAATTCGCAAATACCAAACAGAAACCTGCCGAAACAATCAGTCAATTCCTAGACCAACTCCGTGAAAAAAGCGACAAAGTGTGAGTTTGAAGATAGAGAACTCAACAAACGACTTATAGAAATGACCATACTACGGACACAGTTCGAGGAATTTTGGAAAGAACTCTTAACTAAACCAAAGGGCTATGCCATGAGCAAAGTTTTAGAGAGGGGTTGGGAATACGAGGCCATTACGCTTCCATACATATGAGCTCTGAGAACGCAAGTACAAGCCATACCAACGTGGATGCAATCAGAAGGGAAAGCAACGAGCCACGGAATAAACCACAAACCACGGACAACCCCTGAGGGAACTGCGAGCTTAGCCATCCCATAAAGTCATGCCCTGCTTACAATGACAGATGCAGTGGTTGTGGCATCAAGGGGCACTGGAAAAAGATGTCCCGCAAAACTGAAGGAGGTAGAACAATGTCAGGACACAAAACGCGGCAGACACCACGCCAGAGCTAGACAAGAGGGCGCTCCTACCAACGGCCGAATCGGGCCCCTAACCACAGGCAACACAAAGTCATGGTTAATGAAAACCCCAATCTTGATGAGCAAACAGATTATATGCCAAACTTTAACATGATAACGATATCCAACATAGGAGTGGCAATGAAATGAGAAGCATTCTCAAAGCTCATGGTCAACCATGAAAACCCCTAACCCTATAGGCCCCTGAAACTCAAAAGCGACACGGGTTCCGGTGGCAATACGCTGCCCTTGCGGACATACAAGCAAATGTTTGGTGATGCACCCACCAACCTCGTACTATCCCCAGAATCATCGGTAAGACTAACATCATATAGTGGCGACAATATTCCCTGCCTAGGGTCACTAATGCTCTGCGTCTGCAAACTCTGCAACCTAGCATTCTTGCAAGAAAAGTTCTTCATGGTCGATGTGTCTGGTCCAGCCATACTTGGCCTTCACTCATGCCAAAAACTTGGTATTGTGGAGATCAATGTCAACGATGTCACTGGAGTACCTGAGCAACTAAGCCAACAAGGCCCTATTAGGTCAGTAGCTAAAAGCGCAATTCCCGGCACAGTTTGACTGTATCGGTAAACTAAAAGAGCCCGCGATGCTCCACCTCAAGGATGACGCGATACCTTTCTGTGATCCGCCCCACAAGGTGAGTATCCACTTAAAGCCCCGCATCGAGTCCAAGCTTGACACTATGGAGAAAGAGGGAGTTACCAGACGCGTAACGAAACACAGACTGGTGCAGCAGCCTTGTGTATGTCACAAAACCCAACAGAAGCCTACGGATCTGCCTTGACCCCAAGCGGCTCAACAAAAACCTCAAAAGATGCCCCCCCAAGATTCCCAGGCTAGAAGAAATCAACCCGGTATTCTTCAAAGCGAAGGTGTTCTCCAAGCTAGACGCCAAAGCAGGATACTGGAGTATATCGCTGTACGAAGACTCACAACTACTGATAACCTTCCGAACACCACATGGCCGGTATTGTTGGGTAAGGCTACCATTCGGGCTGAATGTAAGCCAGGACGGACTCTATCATCGAGAATCTCCCAGGTGTTGTTGGCATCGCAGATGACGTGGCAATATGTGGGAACGACTAGTCGGAACACGACAAAAACCTGATAGGGTTCATGCAGCGTGCAGCCCAACACAGGCCCAGCCTAAACTCAAAGAAATGTGCCATTTTGAAACCAGAAATCAAGTTTTTTGGAACACGCTATACCAGCAAGGGCATGATGCCAGACTCGTCAAAGGTACACGACCTGCATAACATGCCGCCACCCTCCAACAAAGAGGAACTACAGAGATTCCTGGAGTAATGACTTACCTCAGCCCCTATGTACCACATTACTCAGCTCAGTCACAAAGACTTCGAAATCTGGTCAAGGAAGATGTGCTCTTCCAATGGGAAGAAGACCATGAATCCACCTATCAACACCTGCAACACCAAATAGCACCATCAAGCATGCTGTCTTACTATGACCCAACTCGACCCGTGGCTCTTGAAGTTGATGCATCGCAAAAAGGCCTTGGAACGGCCGTCATCCAAGACAGGAAGGTGATAGCCTTCGTCAGCAAAGCCCCAACATTAATGCAGGCAAATTACAGCAGTATCGAGCGAGAGGCCCTTGGACTAGTACACGGTGTACAACGATTCCATACCTACCTATACGGAAGAGACTTCGAAGCTGTCACGGACCACAAACCCCTCGTTAACATCTGGGAGACACCACTGATCAGTACCCCACCTAGACTACAACGTCTCTTCTTGAAATTGCAGGGGTATGACATGAGGGTCATGTACAAGGAAGGATGAACCCTTGTACTCTCCAGCACCTGATCACACCTTCCTAACCCACAAAATGACTAAGGAAATCCCCTTGGATACACGAGTGGACAGGCTAGAACTAGATGACATCGATGTGATATGAGTTGCACTCATAAAATTTGGTCCCCAGATTTTGGAATAGGCCCGCCATAGGTCTGACACCAACCCAGTGCTGCGCACTCTCAAGTATACTATCATCGAGGGTTGGCCTACCTCAGTAAAAGGCTGTCACCCCGATATCCGTCAGTTTTTCTCATACAGAGAAAGCCTTGCCGTGGAAGACGGAGTCATATTCAAAGGGCAACAAGTCATCATCCCCAAAGAGGTAAGAGGCCAGATACTGGACCAGCTTCACCAGTCCCACCAAGGGATCACAAGAACACAAGCACTGGCACGGTGGTGTGTATTCTGGCCCAACATCGCAAATGATATAGAGGAGAAGGTCAAGGCATGCGATATATGCCAGATGTACCAGCCCAAGCAAAGTTCTAGTGAAACCATGCATCATGACATTCCCCCAATGCCCTGGTTCAAAGTTGCCTCGAACATCTTCCAAATTGGCCACAAGACATATCTGATCACAACTGATTATTTCACAAAATTCCCGATAGTCATCGAACTAAGAAACCTGTCATCTGAAAGTGTGGCCAACCACCTCAAATTCCTGTGTTCGCTGTTCGGATGCCCCAAAACCCTGGTCTCAGACAACGGACCTCAATACACGGAAGCAGCCATGAGGGACTTCACAAAAGCCTGGGGTATTGGGCACATCTCGTCAAGCCCACATTGCCCTCAGTCCAATGGCCTCACAGAGCACACAGTCGGAACATGCAAGGCGATCATCAAAAGCGATCGACAATAAGACAACCAGCCCCGCAGAGCTCATGTTTGGTCGCAATATGACCACTGACCTACCAGGTTGATACGAACCGCATCCTGCACACATCACGACCCGCAACCACCTCCAGGACCGCCTAGGACCAAATCGAACACAACGGCACTTCACAGACCTCCAACCCGAACAACTAGTCCGAATATTCGACAAGGCCAGCCACACATGGGTGCCAGGCAGAGTGGTGCGTAAATCAGAAGAACCCCAATCATACATTGTGGAGGACCAAAATGGAGCGTGCCTCAGGAGGAACCGGTCCCACATCCATTCGACACCGCCCGTGACAAACACAGAACCGTCCAACACCTGACAGCAGGCTCCAACATCATCAGCACAGTCTCTACCGCGACCCACCGATATATCGCTGCTGCCAACTAGTGAGACCGAAATAACCCACCAAACCCCCGCAACTAATGATAGCACTGCAGATCCGATAGCGGTGTATACCAAGACAGGCCGGCTGGTGAAAACCCCATCCAGATATATTTAAAGTAACACGGTCACATACCATAGATTCCCATACAGTGCTAAGTTAAATAATAATATACACCCGCCCCCTTGTTTAATGGCCAAAACTTTCGAGAGGTTGCTACTAATGTTCGAAACTCAACAAGATAGGTTACCAGTCACAGGTTCATAGATGTGAATTTTATTTGAAAAGTTACGAGTCTCGGACTGGAGGACAGGCTCCATTTTGATCACTGTCGTTACATGTGTATCAGGTTTTCATTTTGTTTTACTATATTTTGTTGTTGCTGTTCTTTGGAAAAAAAATTGCCATTTATTTTCATATTTATGACTGCCCTGATGTAACCAACACTATTCGGACAAAAATCTGGAAAGCTAATAGCTATTATGTTTATATTACTATCCACAATCACCAATTGTACCATGCATGTTTATTGTGAAGGAGTGAAAACAATGAATAGAACGTTTGAAGATGGAACTTTCATCGCTTATCTCTATGTACTTATATGTCAGATTAATTATGTGCAATTAATTCTTTATATGTGATAAGGGGGATGTGGTATTATGTAGTCCCATGTAGCGTATGAATAAAGTGCAGTCTCTCTAGTACCCAAGCCATCAAGTCTTGTCTTTTATTCACTGCAACATCTTGCATATTATATCAGTTATTAAGGCTTTCAAGAGGAAACTGAAAACTTTTTTGTTCTGTGAGTGCTTCGGCAGTGATGATTCAATAGTAAACAAGCAATATGCCATGAAAAATGTGGAATCTTGTCAAACGAACATGATAAAATCAGTGTGGAGGTCCTGTAAAGAGTAGGGTTCCCCTGCTATATATGATGGGAAAAACAGCCTTTAAAGTGAAAAAAAGCAAGTTTTTGTATTTGGGTTTCGACAAGGATAATGTAGTGTAGTTACCCATGATATTCTCGTTTTTTATTTTCTTTTGCATATAGAAGGGTAACTTCATTAAAGTTATTTTCGATAAAAACACAGTTTCGTGACATCACGGAGGTATATACACGAGACAAAGGGCATACGCTGCTGCACTGGTTCTTTCCTTAAACTGCATCTTTCAAGATAAATTATTACACTGGTTTTGAATATACTAATTTTAGTATTGCCGACTTACTAATTGTAGGATGTTTTGCACATCACACAAGCCCTTTGCTAACTATTCTTTTTAACTGATTAATTTTTGGTATGCCAAAATAGATGGGATTATTATCATGTATGTTCCTCTAGAGTTGTAATTGATTGCTCTTTGTGTTTTAAACAAAATACTGTCTAAACCTCACAAAATTATAATGCCCAGCCTGAAAGTCCCGATATGGCACCTTAATCTTACGTGCAAAAAGTCTCACATGTTTAGAAGCTAAACCCAGGTGACGGCCTTTGACCTGAGAATCCACCCATTTGCTTCCGGAGCAGAGCTGAGTATACAAGTGCAGCTATCACACTGGCCGTGTCGCCACTAAGCCCAGTCCACCCCTGAAACCAGCAATCGTTCCAGCCATGTGACCGTGTCACCGGGAAAAGGAGACGTTGGACGCGGGACAAAGAAGGAGGGACCTGATCCAGTGGTCCCAACCATCCAAACAATTAAGGAGCAACTAGCATGGATGGACTGGCCAGTTTAAAGGTGCTAGCTAAAAAAACAGCCATTTTCATGACAAAGGGCTCTCCCATTAAATACTGAAGTAACAAGTGCAGGTAATGTGGGACAACACTAAAATGGCCCCTCTTTCAGATTTATATCTATGCTATTTAGGTATTGTTGACTTTTTTCACAATTTGGGCTCAGTGCACAGGAATTTTTCTTCAAACTTTTGAATATATTTTTTCTTTAGAGAGTGGTCAAGTCTCGGGTCACAGAACCACGTGTCATACTTCATTTGAGTTATATAGCATTGCGACAGACCTTGAGTCTTAGAGTACGAATATTTTGTATTATCTTTAATTTTTGATGTCCAATTTGCATTTCCTTGATTATGGTTTTTATTATGTTTACTTATTTGCTCTTGTTAAGATTGTCCATTTTAGTACTGTAAATTTGTAATAAATTAATTAGATTAGGTCATACCAGCTCGTATCCTTGCTCCTTTATTTTGATTGGCTATATGTTAAAAAAATACTGAGAGTAGTTTTTATGCCATATTTTAAAGAATGACCTAGGTAAGTTATATTAGCAAGTTTAAGTTTTATTCTTGTGCTTTGAAGGTGAAGATCCTAATTTTAATTTCAAACTTTGCTATAATACTTCATGCTCCTATCCATCTCCATTGTATTTCATGCAAAATTCCTGTTCACCTTCTCATTGTGGTAATTAGGACGTATTCGAAATGGAGCCTTAAGAGCGAGATGGATTGTAATGTCAAAGCTAAAATAAAAGTTTAAAATACTTCAACACGTGTGGAGTTTCATAGTCCCCTGGATAAATGAAGCAGTTTACCCAAATGACGGTTTGGGAACTGCATCATCAAAGTTATTGTCAGGGTGTTGTGTCCTTGAGCGATTAGTGCTCCCATCCTCCCTTCATTAATTCTTTGTTGCATATTGTTGGGAGACATTCCCAGAACAATAATTAATTCACACTCAAAAACAAAAACTTATTTTCTCCACAAACGGGTGTGAGAAATTAATTATCAGCTAGAGTGGATATGAAAGTTTTGAGGTGGTTTAGCCATGTAGAGAGGACAGAAATAGCCATCTGCTGAAGAAGGTGATAAAGGCAAGAGTTAATAGGAGAAGTGCAAGAGGAAAGCCAAGGTTTGAGTGGGTGGATGGAGTGAAGAAAGGTCCATGTGACTGGAGGATAGATGTGAGAGAGGCAAAATAGAGTGTTAGAAATAAGAATGAATGGCAAGCAAGTGTGACGCAGTTCCATTAGGTCATGCTGCTACTTCGGGTCACTTTGGTGACTGCTACGGTACATAGCAGCAATAAGTGAATTAGTATGTGAAGGCACAGTGTAAAATCCGGACGTCGGACGTCGGACGTCGGACGTCGGATGCCGTCCGGGAGAATAGAAAATCGCTTGTATCACCGGGAAAGACGCGAAAATACACCTCTTTTTTGTGAATGGTAATGTTCACTGATACTTTCTGTTATTTTATGAATAAATGTTCGAAAAATATTGGTTTATTTTCATGTTATTGAGAATAATCTCAATCGGACGTCAACATTACACCATTTAACAGCCCGCTATTTTACCCTGTTAGGATAAAAACCGGACGTCGCCAATCAGCAGTCACAGAGAAGAATTTACCCGGCTGTAAAGTAACATAAGGAGAAAGGGCCTACCACTCCCTTTACCCTGCATTTAGTTGCCAATAGGTTTAGTATGATCCACTAACCAATTAAAATGTTGCCAACTTTAGCCAGACACAGGATACTACATGTAAGAAATGAAGCCTATTTCACTTGAAATGTACTGAAATTTTATCAATCAATTTGTTTATTCGTTTTATAATAGCCTGTGCCTGTTGCCCAGTCAGAGCCACGGGAAGGCAGTTGACAGTCTAACCAACTAATCCACCACCCTACACCATATTATTTCCCATAACCATAAATATAAGCAAATATACTCAATTGAAAGAAATAATAACACAATTAAGAAAAGGTAAATATTAAAATTAATGTAAAGGTAAATGTAAAAAGTTTTATCACAGACAAAAAATTTCAAGAAATTTACAACAATGATAACGGCATCCGACGTCCGACGTCCGACGTCCGGATTTTACACTGTGCCGTATGTGAAGCTTCATTTTGTGTTGGAAAATGGGGGAGGGTGGGCTGTGGCACTGTAACAATACCAGCTAAACTTGGCTAAGTCCCTTCTTAGACAAAGAGGATTGGTGAGAAAAAAATCCTTTTTTTTTTTTTTTTTTTTTTTTTTTGGTTACCACCCAAATTTGGGGGAAGTGCCATGGTAGATAGATCGATATGTATATATAGGTATTTGTTTACTATCAGATGTACTAATACTACTAATTATAATCACACATGAGAATTAGAAATTATATAAATTAATATGAAATAGAAAATATTCTACTTCAGAGATCAAGTGAAAACAGTCATCTCTCTCTCTCTCTCTCTCTCTCTCTCTCTCTCTCTCTCTCTCTCTCTCTCTCTCTCTCTCTCTCTCTCTCTCTCTCTCTCGTAGTTGTAGTAGTAGTAGTAGTAGTGTATTAAAGCCAACACTTCTTGTTGACATGGGCTTTCCCTTGGTCGGCCTGTAGGTAACCTTTCTCTCTCTAGTTTGATTATATTTGTGACTGAATAAACAAGTAAGAATTGATGAAAAATAAAAATATTTAGTAATTTTAATAAATTCAATTATATAAGTTTTTTTGCATAAATCTTTTCCCTCTCAATAAATTGAATATTGATAAACAGCCGAATCCTTTGAAAATGTTTCAGTTTGTTTAGTGAGCTAAGGCCGATGGTCACAAAGCCCCCATCCGGGTATAAGGCCATGGCAATCTAGACAGTCACTGACAGTCACTTCGTCTCAGCTCAGCTCCCGCCTCCCAGACTGAGAGGATCACTCTCTCCAATCAAGAATCTGCTTACCCGGCACAGTGGACACCACCTATTCAGAACATGGGACTCCCTGATCCCCTCCCAGTTTTCTGCTGTAATTCCGATCAGGAACTAGCTAAAATTTTCGGCTGCAATTTACAAATCAGAATTCTCTGGTCTCTGACCAAGCTTTCTGAAATACAATGACTATAAGTGATGAACAGATTGCAAATTTTTCAAAACAATTGTACCCAGATGCAATCAAGCACTGCAAGAGCCTATATAAATCCTCCACTAGAAACTGCATATGCATAAAATACAGGTCTACTGCGGCTTCAGAGAAGAACTCATGAACCATGTGGGTTTGTGCCTACAAAAGACCAATTATTGGCTCAGCACCCCAAGGACTGTCAATGCTAAGACTGCCCTCACTTATTACAGCATGTATTCCTTTTTTTTATTGGAAAGAAAAGACCGACCATGGAACCAGGACATCCCACCTCAAAACACTGAAGGACCTTACAGGAAAGTTCTCAATTGACACCAGGTTAAACCTGGTATTGTCAACTACTGCAATCAACTACCCAGGCCAAATCAACCTCACCAATATGACTGTGATTGTCCACGGTGTATTAATGCTATTTGGCTTGCCAGCAAATCTCCAGTGACAACACCTACAATCAAGACAACCCACATCTCTGCACCAGCTGCCACTCCACTGACCTCAACTCCAGAACCTATGGTCAACATATCACCCATGGACCTTGATTCTTCAAAAGACACTTCAGCAGCTCTGCACCTGGACGATTGCAACTGCACCCAATGTTTGTCTCAACTCCTAAAGGAAGACTCATCCACCCTAATGACTGCTACCATCAACCCTGCTCCAGTCCCAAATAGAACAGCCGCTGGTGAGCCGGCCGCAGATCCTCTGCCAGCTGTCACTGATCCAAAGCAACTCCCAAAGTTTAAATTGGCAGCTGTAGAGGGAGCACCCTCATATGCAGCAGTAGCTGCCCTAGCAAATGCTAACCCTGATATCAAGTTAACAGCCAGAACCAAAATCAAGGGGGACTTAATAATCTCCCCAAAGGACCAGAACAGTGACAGCCTTCTTCAGCGGGAATCCTCCCTGGTCTTTCTGGACCCAGAGAAGAAATTAAGGAAGGCAGTTGTCTACCACTACCCAACAAAAATGCCACTGTCCTTCATAACCGACTGCAGCAATGTCTCCAAAGCTGAAAGGAGACTGGACCACCACAAACAACCCACCAAGGAAGTGACTGTCACCTTCTTTGACCCAATTCCCAAATCATTGGACCTTGGACTGTGGGGAGGATTCCCCATAAAGGACTTCAAAAGTGACCCATGGCGTTGCTTTAACTGTCGTTTTGGACATCATAAGGAGGACTGCGGGGACCCTACGGTCTGTGGTGTCTGCAGTCGCCATCACCCAACTCAAATCTGCATAGATGTGCACCAAGGAGGGTTAGAGACCCATGCCAAGTGCCCCAACTGTTCTGGACCCCATCATGCCTAGAACAGGAGGTGTCCAAAGTTCCTGAAAAGACTACCAGCTCAACAGACCCACCCACCTACCTCTCCAACAATAGCACTGCAGCAATTGCCAAAGCCCCAACTGGCTCCACGTTCCAGACCTCCTCCTAGTCCTCTGGTGGTCACTGATACAGTTATTCCTACCACAACCACTGCCCAAACTCCTACCACTGCTCCTATCCCAGTCACCGACCCTGCTCCCACCCCTAGTCAGATTCCGTCCCCTTCCCCTTCAATCTCCTCCATCATTTCCCAAGCAGAGTCTTTGCCAGTTGAAATGCTGATCCCCTTGATACTGCAGCTAGTACTAAAAGTCTGTACCTTTGCCAAGACTCCCTACAATACAGTTCAATCCCTCCTCTCTGCCCTAGCAACTCCCCCCCCCCCCCCATTGAGCAGGGATAAGCAACTATGCTTTAAACTGCTCCTTTTTTCTACTACTAAAGTTTCTTCCCTCCTCTCCCAGTCTCTTCTACTTACTGGGACTTGCTACTGTTGCTACTTTTACCTATTACTGAAAATTTTCACTTTGGTTCCAGTATGGACCTGGTTTCCTGGTCCCCCTGGTGGTTATGCTCTTGGTGCTGAGTGGCCGCACCTCCCTACTTGTAGTTATGCTCAAGGAGCTGAGCAACTGTAAGTCCAGGCAGGTAAGCTTGTTGTGTTGGGGCTTGCTGTTTGAGTGAACTGGTCACCAGTTATTGTGTAGAACAGCTCTGCAAAGAGCTACTGATTAAAAAGAAAAAGTCTCTCGAGAGCCGAGAACTTGTAATTGCGGAACCAATCATAAGGTCAGGGCTGCACCTGTTTGGGGCTATAACCTAGAGTCAAAGAGCCTCAGTCCGGGATAAATGCCCAGGCAATCTAGACCAACCAACCAACCACTCCTCACCCAGTCCCTTCGACTTGCTGAGTCTCACTACTATTCATCTTTTCTCTCCTTCTCATGCAGGTGCCAGTGGGCACAGTGGTTCAATCCACATCTGCTTTCCTTTCACCTCCTCTGAGGTGCCTAATTTTTTGGGTTGATCATCTGCTGCTGGACTGTCCTCAGAACCTCTCCCTGCCATTACTGGTCATGATGATGACTGTTGGCAAACTGATTCTCAAGTTACGTTTCACAACCAAAGCTGCACCTGATCTATTAATAAGGCTTAAACTGTGCTGAGCAATGCCCATAGCAAGACTTACTCTTAAGTGCTGAGAATCTTGCAAGGCCCAGCCACACCGGCTGGGTCTTCTACTCTCGGGGGCTAAGACTGATGGTCGAAGAGCCCCCGTCCGGGCAATCTACAATGAACGATAAATTCGCTGAAATCAAAGTAGACAATTTGCATGGCATGATTTTAGACCGGTTTAACTAGGGTTGTAGCTTGGCTAATAATAATAATAATAATAATAATAATAATAATAATAATAATAAGGGTAGTTTTTATGCCATATTTTGAAGAGTGACCTAGGCAAGTTATATTAGCGAATTTAAGTTTTATTCGTGTGCTTCGAAGGAGAAGATCCTTATTTTAATTTCTAACTATGCTATAATACTTCACTGTTCCTACCCATCACCATTGTATCTAATTTAAAATTCCTGTCCACAATCTCACTATGGTAATTAAGGCGGATTCGAGATAAGAGCCCAAGAGCGAGATGGCTTGTAAAGACAAAGTTAAAATAGAAGTTCAAAATACTTCAACACGTGTGGAGTTTCATAGTCCTCTGGATAAATGAACCATTTTACCCAGATGAAGGTTGGTGAACTGCATCATCAAAGTTATTGTCAGGGTGTCGTGTCCTTGACTAGTGCTCCCATCCTCCCCTAATTAATTCTTTGTTGCATATTGTAGGGAGACATTCCCAGAACAATTAATTCACACTCAAATACAATAAAAATTTATTTTCTCAACAAACGGGTGTGAGATATTAATTAGTGGCTAGAGTGGATATGAAAGATATGAAGTGGTTTGGCCATGTAGAGAGGCCAGAAAATGGCCATCTGCTGAGGAAGGTGATAAAGGCAAGAGTTGATGGGAGAAGTGCAAGAGGAAAGCCAAGGTTTGGGTGGGTGGATGGAATGAAGAAAGGTCTATGTGACAGGAGGGTAGATGTGAAAGAGGCAAAATAGATCCCATTAGAAATAAGAATGAATGGCGAGCAATTGTGACGCAGTTCTGGTAGGCCATGGTGCTACATTGAGTCACTTTGGTGACCACTGAGGTACATAGCCCAGTAAGGTACTTAGCATATGAAGCTTCCTTTGTGTTGGAAAACGGGGGAGGGTGGGCTGTGGCACCCTAGCAGTACCAGCTACCAGCTAAGCTTTGCCAAATCCCTTGCCAGATAAAGAAGATCGATGAGAAAAAAAAAATTGTTTCATTTTTATGTTGGCTACCACTCAAATTTGGGGAAGTACCATGGTAGATAGATCGATATGCATATATAGATTTATTTTTACTATCAGATGTATCAATAACACTAATTACAGTATATACACATGAAAATTAGAAATTATATAAGCTAACGCAAAATGAAAAATGTCTACCTCAGAAATTGAGTGAAAATAATCATAGTCTCTCTCTTTCCAAAGTTTGATTTTATTAATGAATTAATAAACAAGTAAAATTAATGAAAAATACTTAGTAACTTCAATAAATTTAATCATATATATTGTTTTGCATAAAAATTTTCTATCTAAATAACTTGAATATTGAAAAACAGTTGGATCCTTTGAAAATGACGTAATATTAGCTGAAATCAAAGTGGATACTTTGCATGGTATGATTCTTGACCGGTTTAACTGGTTAGGAAATCTACCTCGAAATCACAAGTTATAACTAATGATATGCTTACATATAATAATGAAGATGTTGCTGTGTAATTTTGACAAAATATTTCTAACCAATCACTTTCAGGTTGAAGTAAACTTTTCCGAGTTCAGAGAGCTTCCCTGTGAGTGAATGCTAGTATGACTCATTAAAAAACAATGATTACACTTTTCAATACTAGACATAGAACAGTAAAATAGAAACTACAAAATGTGGTTTCTATTGGACATGTGAATCAACTGATACTGTTGTCTATGTAAAGAAGTGGCCATGAGATTGATTTCTGCTGCTGCAGTTGAAGGCTGATCAAGTCTGTTAAAAGATTTAACTTGAACATTTGACAGAGTTTTACTACAGTTATCTGATTAAGCTATGGCAGTGTTTTAGTGGTAGACATTAATAGACAAATATGTCAATGTCATACCATTCCAAAGTTTCCCCTAAAATTTAAAAAAATTTCCCGTTATACAAGTTATCCACAAAATCCTAACTTAACTGGACTGGTCGCTCTCAGCTCAGATAATTACTTTTATGTGAAATATAAGAAATAATACAAAATTCCAATTTTTCAAGTTATTTATGTTAAAAATAATGGTCAATTTCTATTTCTTAACAAAGGAAAGAATTATATACCCCCCCCCAAAAATCGACTTTTTCTGAGGTTTCAATCAACACTACAAAATGCTAAGGATTTTTTTTGAAGGGTGAATACCTTGGTTGACCATTTTCCTTATCACATGGGATGGTATCTATTTAGTAATACATGTAGATTTTTTACCATCTTCAACTATATATAGATACATCCTACCGTTATCATTATATTTTTTCTTCGCAAACATCATACATCTGGCAGAAAAGCCTAGTATGAAACTGTTGTTATATAATTTCCGTGTCATAAAATGCGAGGCTAACAATTGAAACTGAAACATCCATTGCTAGAAACTTTCATAAAATCAATGAAATTAATTTATTCAAGATTTAAATTGCAATAATGAAGGTACCACATGAATTCACTCATCTCATAACCAAACCTGACACAGAAAAGGAAAACACTTATAAGAACCCGTAGATAGGGCTTGTGTTTGGCAAAGCCCTATCATATTTGTGAAAATAATATGAATAAAATATTCCTATCATTTATTACCAAATTTTATAACTTTGTATTGATGATTAGAAATTGAACCTTAACATTGCAACACCCCCTGGGTCCTGATCTGCAACTACCAATACCTAATGATAAGATTTGCAGGTTTTAGGGACAGGAATTCCAACCTTTTAACACAGCTGGAGTGGGAAAGATTGTGTTGCAACCCATATTAGAATCTGCAGTGTCAGAATATTCTCACATGTCGCTGGCAGTGTGAAGATTCCAATATCGCGCAACCAAGTTGGAATCGGTTTTGCTTCGTGTTAACTGAAACCTGATTCAAGTAATATGCATACTGAATCGTTTTACCTTAGTTGGCAATAGCTATGTTAACTGCATAGGGTTCTTATGGGAGATCACTGCATATAAAATCTGTTGCACAACACAGACGGAATATGCAAATAGTCTAATTGAAAAGTCAAATAAGAAAGAATTAATGGGAATGTTTAATAACGCTACAGCAGATTGGACCTATATGTCTGTTATGTATTTTTTACTGTAATACTATATGCACTACTTGTATTAAGAGTAATGTTGTACAGTATTGCATAAATAAAACTTGTTTAAGCATAGTTTATAAGTGTAGTAGCGCATGTTGTGAAGGATTAGCACAAATGGTTACTGAAAATTACTTCATAAAGATGTGGTTTGGTGGACAATATAACTATTTAGCATTGGTGTAGAATTACAAAACTCTAACAGGATGATGGTATTGTTGGGTTCTGAAAGCCGAACTAATTCAGCAGTCATATGTTCACGTTGTAGATCCATATTTGACTTTCCTAGTGAATAATCTATTCTATTCCAGAATATCTCCTTAAATTTAACTACGCATGATACAAGGGACCTCTATTCAAGTGAAACCCATAATTACAGGTGGAGTTGGAGATAACCTTCTTATAAATTAGTTCATAATTCACATCAATCACAATATATTTGTAACACACTTTATGAAGCAATGGTTAGTTTACACCAGCTGAAAATGCAACCATATCAATGCAAATCAACTCTTTCAATGTGAGAAAAGTATGAGATTATTTTGCACACACGCTACTTCTCTCAAAGTTTAAGATGTGACCAAGTCCAATCATATGACTTGGAAAGGCTTGCTAATTACTCATTACCTAGTTATACATACAGAAGGTAATATAATAATACTTAACTGGTAACTGAACACTTGTTAGCAACTTGAGAATGCCGTGACAGCCCCCCGACTGACAGACACTCGACATATTTGTGGTCTGCTTGTGGGTATATATGGACAGCAACACCCACAGGAACCCAACACTGCATAATCCAACTTAGCCATGTGATGGAAGAATTATAACACTGCGCAACCCAATTTGAAATTGGAGCAGATTCTAACATCGTGCAGAACAATTGTATTCTTAACGCTGTTGGAGTGGGATTATTTGAATTTTTAACACTTGGAGTGGGTATTATTATATTCTTAACACAACTGGAGTGGAGATGATTGTATTCTTAACACTGATGAAGTTAGGAGGAATGTATTCTTAGCACTGTTGGAGTGGGGATTATTGTATTTTTAATATTGTTGGAGAGGGGATGATTGTATTCTTAACAATTGAAGTGGATGTGATGGCATTCTTAAGACTGTCCGAGAGGGGATCATTGTATTCTCAACAATGTTTTAGTGGAGATGATTGTATTTTTATTACTGCATCTATGCCACCAAGACTGGAAACTTGCAATGCTTGCACCACCTATTACCGATACAGAGTGACTAGCTTTCTCAGATGGACTCATGTTTGCAGCAGCTCATCATAACTTATGGTGCAGATGCAATGATTGTAATCTGTTAAAAGATGCCATGTACCTGGATAACACAAAAGTACCCGGGAAACCACCACTGAGCAAGACTTCCAACCCTAAGATGATTAAGAAACCTCTCCCTGCTAAACATCCTAAATCTACCAGTGGGACCCGTGCTGCTAAGAAGAAGAAGAGAAATTCCAAGAAACCCCCTGCCACCAGTCAATCCTGCTTCCTCAGGACCAACCTGCCACTGTTTCAGCCCTGCTATTTGTAGACCTACCTATCACCAGCCAAGTTCTGCCTTCATAGGATCCCCGTCACAAGTCAAGTCGGTGCTACTATAGCGTGAGGTCTACCACACTATAGCGTGAGATCTACCTCCCGTTAGTACTATAGCGTGAGGTCTACTGCTGAATTATTCGTCCCTTATATATAAAACACATTTCATACATTTGTTTAAGCAATAAACACTTTATGTAAACATATCTTAGAAATGACTTAAATAGATAATTGGATTTCTAATTACATTAAAAAAAAAAGGAATAAAGGACAAAATAAACATGTTATATATTTTCATACATTTATTCTAGCGATACACTCTTCGTACATCAAACAGGTTATCATATATTTCCATACATTTATTCTAGCAATATACACTTCGTACATCTTCTAAGAATGACACAAATAGATCATTGGAATTTTTTCTCATCACCTTTCAGCAAAAATCATCAAGGTGAGACTGGAACAGCTGACGACCAACACATCTCGGCACATGTTGAACCAGTCGGTTACAGTATTGGCAGATTTTCCTGTGAGAGTCGTTACTGTGGACATTGGTATATCCAATACAAAGAGAAATATTAATTCTAATATTTCATACAGGCTTAGGTTGCAGTGCAATTTGTTGTTCACGTCCGTATAATTGAAAAATTTATTTCCTGTACGAACAGACCGTGTAGTTTGACAACCCTTTCGAGGGCAACGTAACACAGGCTTGAATTCTCCTCGTCTGTTACGCTTTCTTTTTTCCTGCATAACAGAACCACATTCATGGCATGGATCTGCTTCTTGAACTGTATCCAAGAGATTGTGCTCTCTGTTGAATGTGGGCCATAAGCCCCTCAGTTTGAGGCATAGCCTCCTCAATTTTCTCGTAAAACTCAAAAATAAACTCCGGGAGAAAGGAAACGACCTTCTCCGTTTTCTCTTTATTTCGTCTCCTGGTCTCTACTACAGATTCAAACCAGAGCTTGGGGGAGCACGCAGGTCCCATGGTTCCTTTTTGTAGAAAACTTCACATAAAAAAAAATAGATAACATTGTGATACAGACAAGACAAATCCATTTAACCAGCAAATCCTAATTTTCTTACTTTTATTCTCGTTAAAGCTTCCCCAAAGGTAAAAAAAATACAAATATGTGACGAAAACGGGAGAGGGGAAGTCCCGGCTCCCATCCACTCGGGAAATTAATACAGTTTTCACAATATAATCACAATTCACATGGATTACTCTTTATAATTGTAATGACCCAATCATAATAACATATCAACCTTTCAAATAAACATATTTTTCAATAAATCAACTATTTCGATAATGTCAACAAACCTGGGTGCGTTCTCATTGGACAAACACTACACTTACCAGCGTAAACGAACGTTGGGTGCGTTTTCATAGGACAAACAAACCAACATTTAACATCCTCCCCACCATAGGAGTGTCTCAACACTCCTATCATCATCAGAGCCTTCCAAGGCTATCTTATTACCTTAATCTACAAGTCAAGTTTAATAGGAACCTTAATAGGTCTTCCCTTTCGGGACTTACCAACATTAGACACTAAGGGTGATTCTACAGGCTCCTGTCTAAGATTCTCAAGTCTCTCCTCCTGGGAATTACTACCCATTTCACCCTTCAAATCTGTTATTTCTAGATTATACAAATTTTGCACAGGTCTGGATATAAATCCACGTTTGGTTTTAACCTCAACACTTCTAACAACCCCATCTTTTCCAGGATACAACTTAGTAATAACTCCAAGAGGCCACCTTAACCTTGGCACCCGTTCATCCTTTACTAGTACAACAGAACCCTCTTTAAGGTTACAATTTGGCTTGAACCCCTTCACCATACAAGGCAGGTTTCTAAGATACTCAGTCTGCCATATTCTCCAAAATTTGTCTAACTGACCCAGACGCACAGCTTCTCTTACACACAAATCCTTTGAGGATACACCACAGTCTGGATCATCTACTAACTCTAACTGAAAACCTGCAGAACGGCCAATTAGGAAATGGGAAGGGGTAAGAGGATTTGCGATATCAGGTTCCTCACCTACAAATGTCAAGGGTCTAGAATTAATACAAGCTTCCACCTCATGAAGTGTAGTCTCTAATTCACTCTTGGACAAAGAATTAGTGCCCAATGTTTTCCTCAGTGCAACTTTCACAGATCTAATGAGGCGTTCCCACCAGCCTCCCCACCAAGGAGCATTAGGTACAATAAACTTCCATTGGGGCGTCAACGAGCCATAATGTTCTCTTAACAGGTTGGAGACACTCACAAAGGTTCTAGCATTGTCAGAGTAGAACACTGTTGGAACACCCCGTCTAGCTACAAACCGTCTAATGGCCAAATTACAATCAACAACCGAAAGAGACTCGGTGAGCTCTAAATGAACAGCTCGAATGACAGCACAGGTAAAAAGAAGTATATACAATTTCTTGGATGGAAAATCAATACAAAATAAAGGACCAGCAAAATCCAGACCTGTAACCGTGAATGGAGGAGCCGACTTAACTCTCAACTCGGGAAGTGGCCCCACAGGCTGGGAACAAGCAGAGGCATCACAACGCCGACAAGCCACACATTCTCGACAAACCTTCTTTGCAATCTGACGAAGGCGAATGATCCAGTAACTGTTTCGTAAAGTGGATACAAGTGTAGCAACACCAGCATGCTTGAGCAACCTATGCTGGAAACGAACTAACAGTAAAGCAATGTGGGTACCAGGAATTATTATAGGGTGCTTACTCTCAAAACTCAAGTCTGCATTCTCTAAGCGCCCTTTTATTCTCAGTAGCCCATCCTCATCTAGGTATGGATCAAGTTTAATCAAGGAAGAACCCCTTGGGAGGGGGAGAGATCTACTCAGAGCATTTACTTCCTTTGCAAAGGCCTCTCGTTGCACAAAGTACAGCAGTTGTACCTTAGCCTTCGTCAATTCTCCATAGGTTAAAGGTCCACTTAATTTGCGGGACGAAGGTCTGCAATTCCCAACAAATCTCAGTACCCAACCTACTACATTAAGGGCCTTTGTAAAGGAACTCCATCGGGTGAATTCAAATAAGGGCGGCTCATTTTCAACTGCAACACAAACTGTGTCAGTATCACATATCTCTTCTGAAGGAATGTCCGCCCCCCTGCCTTCCTGATGAGGGAGCGGGGAGGAACAGAGCCAAGGAGGACCCTTCAGCCAAATATCAGACTGCAAAAGCTGCTCAGCAAAAACACCTCGAGATACAAGATCCGCTGGGTTGTCCTTGCCTGGACAATGCTGCCAACATGAAGGAGGTGTCAAATGTTGAATCTCAACAACCCTGTTAGCCACAAAGGTTTTCCATCTATTGGGGTCCCCCTTTATCCAAGCTAGGGCTACTGTGGAATCCGTCCAACATTGAACAGAAACCTCTTTACCCAGCTGCAAGGCGGACGTCACAAACACAACGAGTCTAGCACATAACAGGGCTCCGAGTAATTCAAGCCTAGGAAGGGAAACCCTTTTTATAGGGGCTACCTTGCCTCTTGCAACAACCAGCGATACCTTGAATTTATCCCCCTCAGGCACTCTCACATAAACACAAGCACCATAACCCTTTTCTGAAGCATCACTAAATGCATGGAATTGAACATTAGGAATTTCCTTAAAGGGTGACTCAGAAAACAAGTACCGATCTACTCTAAATGACTCAAGCACAGAAAATCCTACAACCCATAATTTAACTCTGCCTTGCATAGCCTCGGGTAATAGCTCATCCCAATCTAAACCTAATCTCCAGATTTCTTGAAACAGTATTTTTGCATGCATAACAAACGGACATATGAGCCCCAAGGGATCAAAACACCGAGCTATGAGGCTTAGCACATTTCTTTTGGTACAAACAATATCTCCAAAGGGGTCCAGGTTCTCAACCTTAAAGGTAAAACAGTCAGGGGAGGATACCCAGTGGAGGCCTAGAACCTTGACACTCTCTTCACTAGAACCTTCAGTTATAGTTAAAGTCTTACAATTAGACGTACACTTTGACAATGACATACCAGCCTCCTGCAGGATACCATAGGCTTCTTCAAATCTTAAACTTGCTTCTGCGGGACTATCAGCCCCAGATAGCCAATCATCTACATATAGATTCTCATACAGTTCAGAAACCACCTCTGTGAGAGGGTATTTCTTTAAATGAAATTTTAAGGTGGCATTTAATAAAAATGGACTACTCTTATTACCAAAGGGCATTCTTATAAATCTGAAATGTTTAACATTGTTCCCCTCTTTCAACAAAAACCTATGAACATCACGGTCCTCCCTTCTTACCTTTATTTGAAGAAAAGCCTTTGTAATATCAGCTGTTAAGGCCACCCTCCACCTTCTAAATCTTAACAACACCTCAACTAAATCAGGGTTGAGTGAAGGACCACTTTCTAAACAATCATTCAGAGATACTCCATTACTGCCACGTGCAGATCCATCAAAAACAGGCCTCACCTTGGTGGTTAGGCTCCCTTCCCGTACCACAGGCCGATGAGGCAAATAAAATATAGGATACCCACCTTCCCGTTGATGGGAAGGAATTTCTTCAATAATACCCTCCTTTTCATACTCATTAAACACCTTCATATATTGTTCCTGCAGACAGGGGTTTTTATCTAACCTATTATAGAGACCTTCCAATCTTCTCAAAGCATGATGTTCATTATTGATCAAATCTAATTTCATATTCTCAGATTTCCATGGTAGGGCCACTTCATAGCGACCATCTTTAAAACTTACCAAATTCTCAAATTGAACCAAGACTGGGTCAGGGTTCATCGCCTCAGAATGTAGTTCGTTGGGTTTTATGCCAACAGACTCTAGATCCCAAAATTGACTCAAACTACACTCTTGTACATTCTCAATTGCTAACAATTGTACACTTACACCAATATTACCTTTAGACCTATTAAAGGATCCGGACAAAATCCAACCAAAAATTGTCTCCTGGGCCACAAGCCCGTCATTATACATGACCTGGTTGGGGATCATCATCTTCCAATATAAATCAAGGCCTATCAACATATCAATATGTAAATTTCGATGGGATCCATACTCATCGATCAACTTAAGGTGAGAAAAAGGTTCTAAACACTTAGGGTCCACTTTGGACCTAGATAATGGAGGACAAATTACATCAATCTCAGCAACCTTAAAACTATATTTGTGATCATTTGCCCCTATACTCATTATTTCATAAATACTACACAAATCTGCCTTAGAGGCTTTCCCTCCACCAAAGGCAGAAAATGATAAATACTCAGAAGTCAGCCACTTAGGCTTGACCCGTTTGACCAGTTCCCTTGAAATGTAAGACCGATCAGACCCTGTATCAAACATTACAGTAGCAAATGTGATACCCTGATGGCCTACTACCCTGACTTGGGCCGTCTGCAATACACAACACCTTGAATTAACCTTGTTTTTCACCTCACAAGGTGCTACCCCCACATGGGTCACAGAATTTGACCCCTCTTGCACTCCCTCTACTACAGGGTTATTTTCACTAGCTGTTACGGAGGGTTTCGTTTCAGATCTCCGACATACAAGGGAGTTGTGATTCCCAGTCTTGCACTTTGAACACTTAGCCCAACAGGCCTTGGCATAATGGCTTTTAGATAAACACTTAAAACACAAACGCCGATTACGCACGGCTTCTTCTCTTTCTGCAAGGGGGAGCTTAGTTATACCTAAACACCTTTCACTGGGATGCAGCTTTCCACAGAATGCGCAAAACGTCTTCGAACCACTTTCTTCTGATGAAGTTTGAAGGGCAGAGGCTGAACTGGGAGTGTGCTTTTTAGTCCGTCGTTCTACACTGGGTTCCTCGGATTTTCCAAGGCTTAGTCTCTTGATAGCCTCTGCCCTCTCTCTGCCTTCCACTTCTCGTTGCAAGAACTTCAGCAATCCGTCGAGATCTCCTCTTTTCCGTCCACTACGCGACCAGTCCAACCTTATGTCATGGGGTAACAGAGCAAGGATCATAGGCACCAAGATCCGCCCGTACTGTTCACCTCCAACTCCAAGGGCCTCCAAACTGCGCACATGGCCTACTAACTCATCCTGTAATTTCCGTGAAGAGGACGTGTGAATTTCAGTCCTTGCGCTCCTAGATGAGCTAAGTTGCATTAGGGCTTGAAGGTGAGCTGATATAATGTTTTCTGGATCGCCATACCTTTCTTCTAACAACTCACAGGCTATCTTGTAATTAGCTGTTGTTTGGGTGAGGCCCTGTAGTACACCCCTAGCCTCACCCTCTAAAACAGATTGAAGATACATAAATTTGGAAACAAGAGGCATAGGCTGATCGTCCACAAGTGCCATAAATTGGTCCCAAAATGGCCGCCACTCTGTTATTTTCCCGCCAAATTTCACTAGCTGGAGTTTAGGCAATTGCACACTAAAACCCTCATTACCGACTTCACTGCCTGAATTAATATCTTCACTGGACCTATTAGCAACCAAGTTTCTGTCCTTCCCCAGCCTCTCTAAGGTAGCTGCTGCTTCAGTACGGATTTTTCTTACCTCTTGAAGAAAATGGTGGTCCTTAAGTATTCTTCTCTGGAGCTCGTCAACATCCTCTATAGAATTCTGGTCTCGCTGAATTATTTCTTCCCAGTCGGCCTTCTTATTATCGTAGTCTTTTACGAGACTTGTAATTTCATGCCAGGTCGGATTACCGGCCATGGCTCTGGTCAAATCTTCTGAGGCACAACGCAGCCATATTGTTGCCTTCTCTCTCTGTAGCACTGCTCTCCTAAGTTGATTTATGTCGTTGGGGAATCCAGTAAATTCAGCCTCGCTCTCATCTGATTCCCGGGTCTGGGCACCATGTTGAATGTGGGCCATAAGCCCCTCAGTTTGAGGCATAGCCTCCTCAATTTTCTCGTAAAACTCAAAAATAAACTCCGGGAGAAAGGAAACGACCTTCTCCGTTTTCTCTTTATTTCGTCTCCTGGTCTCTACTACAGATTCAAACCAGAGCTTGGGGGAGCACGCAGGTCCCATGGTTCCTTTTTGTAGAAAACTTCACATAAAAAAAAATAGATAACATTGTGATACAGACAAGACAAATCCATTTAACCAGCAAATCCTAATTTTCTTACTTTTATTCTCGTTAAAGCTTCCCCAAAGGTAAAAAAAATACAAATATGTGACGAAAACGGGAGAGGGGAAGTCCCGGCTCCCATCCACTCGGGAAATTAATACAGTTTTCACAATATAATCACAATTCACATGGATTACTCTTTATAATTGTAATGACCCAATCATAATAACATATCAACCTTTCAAATAAACATATTTTTCAATAAATCAACTATTTCGATAATGTCAACAAACCTGGGTGCGTTCTCATTGGACAAACACTACACTTACCAGCGTAAACGAACGTTGGGTGCGTTTTCATAGGACAAACAAACCAACATTTAACACTCTCTTAAAAAGGCGAGTGCTGTTTCTTCTGTCAGAATGACTCTTCTATAAAACTCCTTCAGCAACATTTTTAGTAACCTCAATCGATGATATCTCTTTTAGGCCGAGGGAAAAACTGATTTAGGAGCTCCATTTGCTTCCTTTAATATGGGCAGGTCACGTGGACAGGTCACGTTTTTGATGGATTTGAGCAGTTCACATGTTCGATGGTTAGGTGCGGGGCTCTGGGACGCTGGTCATGCGGTAGACCTCACCCTCCACCTGGGTAGGCGACTTATGGCGGTAGACCTCACGCTATAGTAGCACCGTCAAGTCCTGCCTTCCTATGACCCCTGTGACTGCTTCAGCCCTGCCACTTGCAGACCCACCTGCCACCAATTGAGTTCTGCTTTCTCTGGACCCCCCTACCACCTGTAGGTCTACCTGCAACTGACTGAGTATACTGCCTTCTCAGAATCCCCTTGCCACTGATGCTGTCAAGTCCTGCCTTCTCAGGAACTCCCTGCACAACTTCCACCATCTGCTTCTTCAGGACCAGAGCCAACTGCAGCATCCATGGAAGTTGGCCCGCACACTGACGGCACTCCAATTTATCTGGCAAAGCCATCTGCTAGATTGCAACTGCACTAGGAGCCTGACTGATCTCCTCAACGATGCATCTACCCCTCTCTCCTATGCTCTTGTTCTCTGGACCAACAGTACAATTCAATTCAAGAGATCGCAAGAAACATTCCAAATTTAAGCTGCCTTCCACTGGAGATACCCATAATAAGCAGCAGTAGCTGCCATTGCAGCAGAAAACCCCACGCTTCAGATAACAGCCACCCCAAACCTCAGGTGTGATCTAATAATTACCCCGAAGGATCGGAACAACACCAATCCCTCCTTGGTCCCATACTTCCGCCACCCTTGAGCAGGGATAACAACGCCTATTTCTCCTATTCAAAACCCTTCACTCCTCTCCCAGTCTCTTCTACTCACAGGGACTTGCTGCTATGAAACTTTTTCTACCACTAAAACTCTTCCCTTCTGTTTCACAAGGCTGCTTTTTGTCCCACAGTCATGCTCTTCAGGCTGAGCTACTGTACCCACCCTGCTGAGTTATGTTGCAAGTGAACTAATTTTATGAGAAATCTTGAGTAAAGGTTCACGTTTTAAAAACATGCTCTCAATGCTGAGCAACTGTACAAAAGAACACATTCCAAGTGTTCCTCTCATTTCTAGTATACACTTGTTGGCTATGGCTGTGAGTCACAAAGCCCCCCGCCCAGAGCAAAACTTTTGGACTAACTTAAACGAACTAACTTTCAACAACATTGTGGGTCATAACAAAGTCTATTGATTTTACCGGGGATGAACCTCACCAACCTTCTCTAGGCCCGTCTACCACTACCAACTGAGATATTTAAGGAAATTTACATTACTAATCTATACATTCTCACAGTCAGAAAGTTGCTGTCATATATCCATTACTTACCAAATTGCATCTGAAGACATTCTTCGGTACCACACCGATCAAAGATAGCAGTATTCTCTCAAGTAAAGTGCACTCAAGTTTCCCTTATCCTATAGTCTCACCCTTGACTGGTAAGTTTTCATTTCAAATAATTACTTTTATGCAAATATTTTTCGTATTCATAATGTTGAAGAATAATCTTTAAATTTTTCCTTTTCTTGTTGAAATTATATAAGTTTTATAATTGGATAATATACTATGATAACTTTGATTTGGAATTAACAGAAAAAAACATGGATTTGTTAAAATTATAATTTCAGTGGAAATTTTTTCCATGTTTTATATTAGTCGTACCTGTTAATCTATTTTTTACATTTCATCTATTATTCCCCTAGTTTTATGTACCAGTTTTCTTTTGTTTCTTTTGTAGTCTTCAGTCGTTATACCTTTAATATTCATTTCAGCTAATGTGTTCTTTATTCCGCTGTACTAACTTACCTCGCTCCTCTTTAGATCATTTTACTTCGCTTCTTGAGCTCCCGTAGGTAGAAGAGACACTTTAGCAATGGCAAGCAGCTCTTCTAGGAGAAGAACACTCCAAAATCAAACCATTGTTCTCTAGTCTTGGGTAGTGGCATAACCTCTGTACCATGGTCTTCCATTGTCTTGGGTTAGAGTTCTCTTGATTGAGGGTACACTCGAGCACACTATTCTATCTTATTTCTCTTCCCCTTGTTTTGTTAAGTATGTATAGTTTATATAGGAAATATTTATTTTGGTGTTGTTGCCGTTCTTAAAATATTTAATTTTCCCTTGTTTCCTTTCCTCACTGGGCTATTTTACCTGTTGGAGCCCCCGAGCTTATAGCAACCTGCTTTTCCAACTATGGTTGTAGCTTAATAATAATGATAATGATAATAATAATAATGTGAGTTTTATTATTATTATTATTATTATTATTTGCTAAGCTACAACCCTAGCTGGAAAAGCAAAATGCTATAAGCCCAGGGGCCCCAACAGGGAAAATAGTCCAGTAAGGAAAGGAAAGAAGGAAAAATAAAATATTTTATGAAAAGTAATATTAAAATAAACATTTCCTATATAAACTATAAAAACTTTAACAAAACAAGGGAAAGGGAAATAATATAAAATAGTGGGCCCGAGTTTACCCTCAAGCAAGAGAACTCTAACCCAAGACAGTGGAAGACCATGGTAGGCTCTCCATCGGGACCATCGACAACGTTCATTGCCTGGAAAATCATCGGGAAAATCGACAACGTTCATCACCTGGACAATCACTCTCGGGGCCACTCTTAGTAAAATTCTCATTGAGGTCCCCGTAGAGTTTCGCCACTATGTCAGTTTTTTTTTCTAGGAGACAGGGAATGGAAATTGTATCTAAGAAGAGACACACACTGCGAGAACCTCTACAGTGTTCTGGACTGTGACTGTGATTGCTGTAAGGCATACCACCAGCGACGTGCCAGCATTTTCTCCATCGTTGGACTTCGCACCTCCGACATAGATGACCCAACCTTGCTTGATCACCACATCAAATGCAGCTGTGAAGCATGCAAAATCGCCTCTAACAGGGTACTTAAATATTACAAAGCTACCAAGGAAGAGACTACACCCCCTCCCAAGAGAAGGAAGAGTCCTGAACGTCCTCCACCAGCGCTAGTACCAGCCCCACCATCGCCACTCGTGACTCCAAGGACTGAGAGCACGGTCTCGTCCTTGTCTGTCCCTACAACTCCTCAGTAGTCAATTGCAACAGCAGTCAACCCTTCGACCTAAGTGCCTGAGTCTTTCAATGCCATGGAGACCGAACAAGGGGCCCACTCCACAGACTGCAATTTCACAGATTGCCTTACAACACTCCTGCAAGAAGCCACTGCCATTGCAGAGAACATCCCAGCTACACAGCCAAAGAAGCCTCTGCCGAAGTTTTAGCTTTCACAAACGGACAGCAAGCTCTCCTATGCCTCTGTTGCTGCCATGGCTACTAAGCCAGGTATACAAATCACTGCCACACCCAACAGAAAAGGGGGATCTCATCATCTACCCCAAGGACGTTGAGACAGATAGATTCCTCCAGGAAGACCCAACTCTTATGCTGCTGGATCCTGCTTTTATCAGGAAGAAAGCTGTTATCACCAGGTATCCTGTGTCGATGCCTATCTCCATTGCAACGTCATGCAGCAACATTGACTGTGCTGTTCGCTGCATGAGCAAAGATGACGTTCCAGTTCGACGTCTCATTGCCACCTTCATCGGTCCAGTTCCCTCCAAACTGGATTTAGGAGTCTGGGGAACTTTCCCCATCGAAGAATATACACCTGAGCCCCTTCGATGGTATAGATGCCAATGTTTTGGACATCATAAAGAAGAATGCAGAGGCCCCATCATCTGCGGTGTCTGCAGCCAGCGACATTGCACAGAAGTGTGCATTAAGGCCCACAAAGAAGGATGACACACTACATCCAAGTGCCCCAATCATTCCAGGCCACACCATACCTGGAATAAGCGCTGCCCAGAACGTCTCAATAGGATAGCAGCTATGAAGAATATATCCTCTCCAAACCAAAAGAAACCAGTTCCAATCCAACCACCGAAAGACCAGCGAACTCCTCGCCAGAGAAGACAGCGCCAGCCAGCTACTGCTCCTGCGCCTGCACCTGCAACTGCTCCTCAAAAGGACCAGCAACAACCTGCAACTGCTCCTCATAAGGACCAGCACCGACCTGCAACTGCTCCTCATAAGGACCAGCACCGACCAGCAACTGTTCCTCATAAGGATTAGCACCGACCTGCAACTGCTCCTCATAAGGACCAGCAACTGTTCCTCATAAGGATCAGCACTGACCTGCAACTGCTCCTCATAAGGACCAGCAACGACCCTCATCCTCATTCCCTTCCCAAACCTTGGCTCAAGAAATTGAGTCTCTCACCTTGCAAGACCTCATACCTATCGCCTTCCAGATCCTTACCAGAGTCCTTTCCTTATCCTCGACCCCCACCTTCCTGCAACTCCTGCAACAATTCCAGTTTCCAGCCACAGAGCAGGGATAAGCCTGTTTGCTTAAACCTACTCCTTTTCTCTCCTACTGAAAATCCTTCTCTCCTCTCCCAGTCTCTCCTACTTACTGGGACTTGCTACTATCAATACTTTTTCTCTAACTAAAACTTTTCTTTCGTGGACCTAAAAAGGAGTCCCCTTTTTCGGGTTACTTTCTGTCCCTTTCCATGTCTTGTCAAATCTCTCTTTAACCCCTCATCCTGCATCCTTTTTCCTGTTCCAGACTCTTTCAAACCCAATTTTTGGCTCCTTTTGGAGTTCTCATTCCAGATCGTTATCCTCCTACGGGCTGTCCAGGACAAGAGCCCGTGTCATGCTACAAGGCATGGCAATCTTACCGAACCAAACCGATCATGGTAAAGAGGCTATGGCACCACCCAAGACTAGAGAATAATGGTCTGATTTTGGAGTGTCCTTCTCGGGTATTCCACAAATTATGCTCTAACGATTTTTCCTTCCTTTTTTCAATTTTAATTTTGTACTAGATCAACGTGTTAAAGTTGTTCAATTGTATGCTCATGTTATTGTTTCAATCATTGTGGAGAAATGTTTCATTTAATTGTTGAATGGGAACTTGTTGTTCCGGGAAAGTCTCCTTACGTCATGTATGCAAAGATCAGTGGGTAAGGAAAAAGAGCACTATCACTAGAGGCACAAACACCCTGTTAATAACTTTGATGACATGGTTCGCAAACCTTCACTCTGTGTGGAGAATTTTTTATTCAATTGTTGAGTGGGAAACTTGTTCCAAGAAAGTCTCCTTACGTCAAGGACAAGATCAGCAAGGGAGGAAAAGGAGCACTATCACTCAAGGCACAAACACCTTGTTAATAACTTTGTTGATGTAGTTTACCTACCTTCACTCAAATGCAAAAGAACTGTACTCTCTACAGAGGCCTGAAAACTCCACACGTGAAATAGAAGTAATTTGATGGCCTTACTCTAGCTTTGTCAGGTCTAAGGTGATCTACACTCTTAGGCTCTGTTTTGGCTCTGTCCCAGGGACCTTAGTGAGATGCTGGACAATAATCGTACGTTAAGTAATGAATGAGACAATGGCAATGGATGGGAACAGTGATGTCGTGTAAAGTAAAAGTTAAAGATATGGATCATCACCTTCGAAGCATAGATTAAATACTAAGTCACTCGCTAACACACTATTACTTAGACTTACTTACTCCTTCCAATATATTGGGTATACTGTCCCGAGATTAAATAATCATAATAGACATAATCAAATGAATGAAGGAGTAAAAATACGAAGGGGTAATTAACCTAATCTTGCTTTATTACACAAATTTACATTAAACAAACGGACATCTTAACATTAAATAAAAAGGGTCAAACAAAACAAAATTTAATATAAGGAAATACAAAATAATAAAGAATATGGTTGCTTAGATTTGTGGTCTTCTGCAATGGTTAATGATTGAAATGGGGTCGGACGCGCGGCCCTGTGACCACGGACTGTGCTAGTCTCGAAAGCAAAAATGATATGCAAAAACTGTACACATAATCCCACCACACAACCCGAAATATGTTACGGCCAGCTAAACCTAAATCAAGTAAAAAGTAATCTAAGCTAAAAGTAGGGGAAAAACTAAGTGGCCATGTGTTTGTACCTGCACTCCTCACTTGGAATACAGCCCTTGTCCTCAAATGGCTGTTGATTGAATTGCCGTTGACCAAATAGTTTGTACCTTTGACTGGCCCACCCCTGGAATCCTCGCTTATGGTAGATAGGGTTTACCAGGCTTGTCTTCTTCCCTATCTCCACAGCCTGGACACACAAAGCTCCCCGTCCCTTTATTTGGGGGGAGCCCAGTTAGGGGGGGTAAGCCAGAAATACACAGATTACTGACCAGGTCGGTCAGCTGGTCACTACTATGGCTCCTGAACGAATGCACGACGCTTAGGTTATGTGGGTTCACCTGGCTTCATCTTTCAAAACAGGTGAGCAGCGTGGTGCGTAGGATAACACAATTGAGGTGCCATATCGGGACTTTGGGGCAGGGCAACGCAAAGTTGTAAGGAGTGAGTAGGAGGCAGGATTTTGCACAAAATACTTAGAGAAATCTTGCTGCTCTTAAGGAATATACATATACAATAATCTTACCTATTCTGGTTTGGTAAAAATTAATAGTTTTTAATGATCAGTTAGCAATGGGCTGGTGAGATGGGCAAACATCTTAAAATTTACAGACTTGAATTGGTATTGAGAGATAAAAGCTGCATTAAGTCAGCAGTATTAAAATTATATTTAAAACCAGTTCAATAATTTATCCCGACACAAGTAGTTTGAGGAAAGAATCACCGTACGCCGGCATAAGGCTTTTGCTGTACGTGTCTACTCTGTGACGTCACGAACATGGCGCACGCTATTGTCAACAAGTTTATTTAGTTTTAAAATAGTTCTTCCAAAAGTTTGGTAAAGAAAATGTAAAGTAAGAGTGGGAGCAAAAGTTTAAGGATTAACTCCAGTATTAGGAGAGAGCCTAAAATACGAAAGGAAGAAGCGTGAAGAAAAATTCTTCACACTCTGATAATAGTCTTCTCTGTCTCAGGACCTAAAAACTCCACACGTGAGAGTGAAGAAAAATTCTCCACACTATGATAATAGTCTTCCCTGTCCCAAGACCTAAAAACTCCACACGTGACTAAGTAACTGATGGTCTACATTAGCTTTGCCATTCTAAGGTCATCAACACTCTTATGCTCTATTTCGAATCCATCCTTGTGACCCCAGTGAAATGCTGGACAGGCATTTACGTTAACATAGACAAAGGCAATGGATAGGAGCGGTGATGTATTTAAGTAAAGTTAAATGGGGATCTTTACCCTCAGAGCACAAAGTTAAAGAAGCATACACTCGCTTATGCCAACTTACCTATACCTATAGTGGATTACTCTCAACATCTCGGGTGCAACTAACCTGTACTGAACTATATATTGGTAGAATCTTTATATAATGGGGTTAAAGATAAAAATGTCTACAATCTATTCTAATTTCTTTACTATAGTAAAGAAGAGAATCAAAGTAACTCAATAATGATTTATTCAAGTGGAAAAATTAATAAATGAAATATTAACCACAATTTACAACACAAAACTTTGAAATTAATAAACTGTATGAAGACGTGGGATTAACCCTCAAATGGAATAAATAAAAACAAAATCTTATGGTAAATAACTTATGCAGTAGGCTACTGTGAGGGCCCAACATGTGGTCAGTAACCCGAATCAATTACCGACAAATAAAACACAATTACATTAAATTCCATGCATGCAGCCCGAAAAATGTAATGCCAGAACATCACTTAGAGACAAATAGAAACTTATCTAAAAGGGGAATGGCCATTAATTAAACTTGATCCTGGGAGCCCGTGTCCAGAGAATGGCGGTCTTAAGTTCTACTTCACTAGGCCTACTGCACTGGTTTAGCGGAGTCAATGGCCCCTTCCTACTCGCCCCTAGCCTTGATCAGAGGTTTCTGCGGGACTGGCTAGTTTTCAATATCTGTGACCTCTCAAGGCATCTACTTATCCTCGTCCTTTGTGGAATCCGGATCCGTCAATGTACAAGGGGACAGGCTAGTGGGAGTGAGGGGGAGCACGAAGTTAACTCGGGAGCAATTGTTCCACCTGGCAGTAACGTGTCATGGCCTAGAACTTTGTGAGGTCGAGTTCAGGTCAGCAGTGTCCGGCTTCCTTCACTCAACAACAGCGCATCTCGATGCGTAGCCCAGTGGTCTTGAGGTGCCATCTCTAGTTTAGGAGAGGCTTGAAACACTTGAGGTTTGTGAGTTTTAAGCACTACGCTTATTTAGAATACAAGGAGAAATCTTGCATCTCCAGGGGACAAAGATAATCCTAACCCTAAACATCTCGCATACAAAATAAAAAAAAATGAAACTAAACGGTAATTAGCAAGTCGCACTTACATGTGGGGACAAACATACCTCCTAAGCTAACAGACTTGAGTTGTAGTAGAGAGAAATTTAACCCTGGATAGGTATCGTTATTTGACCACCTTAAATAGGTATCGTGGGTCGACCTCGAAAAATTCACAAAACTTCATTTACAAATCAATTCAAACCTTTTAATAGCAAAACAAAATTCAAAGAATATTCTAATCTTCAAAAAAAGTAAATAAAAGCTAAGTCCTAAATAAATATCTATTACAAATAAATTAAAGAAATAAGTATACTAAAAAAATTACTTTACATAAAAACTCACCTAAAATCTAAAATGGAAATAAACTAAAACTAATCTAAGCACTTATTCCATGATAATTGAGCACCATTTCTGAGATCCAGGGGCGGGGGGAACCAAAATCTATTTTTGGGTGAGATAGCCATGTCGTCCTGATGGAAGGTTCCTATAAGTAGCTTCCCACGGTATATTTGACTACAGTGATATTCCCAGAGAATTTACCTTTAGGTCTCCAGAATTCTAACTCCTGGCGCGAATATCCTTAAAATTTCTCTCAAGGATATCGCATAACATCAGGGGACGTATATCTTGATACGACACATAGCAATCTTCACCCCGAATAGCATTTTCGCTTCAAGGGGGAAAGTGGCAAATTTCGAAGGGGAGACGTTATCAAGGTACCCTTCCTCCGTTACTACATTGAGTATCTAGATGGCGCCATTATTGCCGCCATGTTTTATTCCTTGTAGCGTTGAGCAAGGTGCTACAGATATAGTAGTTTCGGGAGGGATCCTGCCCAGGCCTTTTCTATAAATCGAAGCGCGGGTCCATCAGGACGATATGGCTATCTCACCCAAAAATAAATTTTTCGCTTCGCTCAAAATCCGTGTTTTGGGCTCAGGCCATGTCGTCCTGATGGAAGGTTACCAGAGTATTATTTAGAAAGAACTGTATCTGTGGATTTTCCAAATGTGCCTTAACCTCAGGACAATATTTCCTTGGTCATCCAGACCATAGACACATATGGCGTTGCCATTATATGTCATTACTTCACATCATGAACTATGTTAGTGCTTTTTGCCCCCTGCAGGGAAGAGTCATACTAGACCTAGGAAAGTCTCTCGAGGTTTGCATATACCATATGAACAAAAATAGCATCAAGAGCATACAGGTCCCACTGTATGCGAAGCCAGTCAAAGTTTGTACTCTAATACTAACAAAAGTTTATATGAGCCAACATAACATCCAAAGCATACAGGATTTTCTGTATGCAAACCCAGGCAAAGCTTGTAATCATGTATGAACAAAGTATGCGTAGGCAGAGAAAGGTTACACTCATATTAGAACAAAGTCATCTATTTGTTCACATGTCCATATGCAGATTATTAAGGGTTAAATAATACTCTCACATATCTTTATTAATTCAAATTTGGGGCGAAATGAGACGCAAATACCAATCAGTATTTATTGGTAATGAATAACCAGCAATTCACCATACATAACATAGCGTTAGTATAATGCTAATGAATACAAAATCAAACATATAATGCAGTCAAGACCAGAAATGATTATTTCACCTGAAAAGGAAAAATAATTAGTGCCACAAAACTGAAAATTTAATAAATTTTCTAATAAGCATTTCTATGAATGATTGCTTCTTCACACTGTGTAAAAACACACGGCACAAGTGTTATCTCTATGTTTCTTCACCTTTAATAACTGGAACAGTCCATAGTGCCACCTTGGTGACACTTATGTTTACGTGTTGCACTGTGAAGTGTCAACACCTTCACCAGATTTTAGCAGTCCCAATCAATTCACTGTTCCTCGCAGCGCTAAGCGACAGGTTTTAGCACACTACCTGCCGCCACCACATAACGTTTCAACTCTTGCACTTGCTTCGCGTAGTGCTTAAAGAATACTCTGGATGACCTCCATCCAGTGTACGAGTGAAGGCCCTCAAAGTCCATGTATTGGAAAAGGTTCAATGACGAAGCAATTTTCCTGGGATCATGACCTGCGGGTGTACTGTCAGGATCTGCTCTGCGAATGAAATAGGTGATCTTCGCTCTTAGTTGCTTTTGGGATAAGTTTGAACCCGAGGTTTCTCCATTAAAGAGCTGTCTTTCCCCGAAGTCTGAAGCTCTACGAAGATAGACCTTTAGACACACTACTGGACACAGCGAGACATCTTCCTTCAGAGGGCAGATTCTCTTGGGACCCCACCTTTTGGTAGGTAGCTCATTCTTGGCAAGAAACGTTGGGTCAGGAAAGATTCAGTTCTCCCACTTCTGTGAACTGAATATGGCCCTCATTTCTAGAAAGGGCCACTATTTCCCTAACTTTGGCCCCCGAGGCTAGAGCAAACAAGAATATAACTTTCTGGGTTAAGTCTTTCAGAGAGCAATCCTCATTGTTCACTGTTGAGGCAAAGTGTAGGACCTTATCCAAGGACCATGAAATGAGCTTCGAAGGTGCTGCAGGCCTAAGTCTAGCACAAGCCTTAGGGATCTTGTTAAAGATTTCATTGGATAAGTCTACTTGGAAGGCGTAAAGCAGAGGTCTAGTCAAGGCTGACGTACACATTGTTATCGTGTTGGCTGCTAAACCTTGTCCATGAAGGTGAAAAAAGAAGGATAAACAGAAATCTGTTGAGATCTCTTTTGGACTTCTTGCCTTGACGAAAGCAACCCACTTCTTCCAAGACGACTCATATTGTCTTCTGGTTGATTTAGACTTATATTCGTCTAAGAAGTCTATACTGTCTCTCGAGATCCCAAACCTTTTCTTGACTGCTAAGGAAAGAAAATCATGAGATGAAGGTTCTGGGTTTTCTGTGATGAAGCGAAGACAGTCGACTTCTGCACTTGTTAAGTCAGTACTGGGTCTGGCAGAGGGACCAGCCTCAGCTTCAGTTCCAATACTAGAGGGAACCAATTGCTCTTCGGCTACTTGGGAGCCACTAGAGCTGCCGTTCCCTGAAAGGATCTCAGCTTGTTGAGGACCTTCAACAGGAGGTTGGTTGGAGGGAACAGGTAAATCCAGTTCCATCTGTTCCAATCGAGGGACATGGCGTCCACCGCTTCTGCTAGAGGGTCCTCGTAGGGGACCACATGACGAGGTAGTTTCTTGTTGTCGCTCGTCGCGAAGAGGTCGATCTGCAGTCCTGGGACTTGACGTAAGATGAAGGAGAATGATCCTGCATCTAGGGACCATTCTGACTATATCGGCGAGACCCTGGATAGAGCGTCCACCATCACATTGAACCCTTGAAGGTGAACTGCTGATAAGTGCCATCTCTTCTTTTCCACTAAGCAGAAGATGGCCAACATCACTTGTTTGATTTGGGGTGATCTCGATCCTTGACGATTCAAACATCTCACTATCACCTCGCTGTCCAGAGTCAGTCTTATGTGGACTGAATGGTGAGGAGACAGTTTCTTCAGCATGAGAAAGACTGCCATGGCTTCCAAAACGTTGATGTGGAAGGTCTTGAATAGAGAGGACCAAGTCCCTTGGACTTTCCGTTGGTGAGAGTGACCTCCCCATCCTTCGTTTGATGCGTCCGTATGGATGATGACTGAAGGTAGAGGTGGTTGTAAGGGTACAGACCTCTTCAGGTTCTTGGCTTTCGACCATGGATTGAGAAGTGATCGTAATCGAGACGGTATCGGTCTCCTTAGATCTCTTCGAGAGTTTGATGCGTATCTTCTCCAGACTCCTGATGCATCTTTCAGCTGTGCTCTTAGCACCGGGTCTATCACTGATGCAAACTGAAGGGAGCCCAGTACTCTCTACTGTTGGCGTCTTCATATCCTGTCGGATTTCAGTAGTCTCTTGACAGATCCCGCCATCTCTCTCCTCTTCCCTAGCGGAATGGAGAGACGGTGTGACTTTAAGTTCCAATGTATTCCCAACCATTGAAACTCTTGAGCTGGAGATAATCGAGACTTTTTGATGTTTATCTTGAATCCCAGATGTTCCAGGAACTGGATAACCTTTTTGGATGCTTGCATGCATTCCATCTCAGATGCTGCCCACACCAGCCAATCGTCCAGGTAGGCCACCACCTGGACACCTTCTAGGCGTAGCTGTTGAACGACTGCACCTGCAAGCTTTGTAAAGATCCTTGGGGCTATATTTAGTCCGAAAGGCATGGCTCTGAAGACGTATTTCTTCTATTGTAGCCTGAATCCTAGGTAGGAGGAGAGTGAGCGATTGATTGGAATATGCCAATAGGCATCTGCCATGTCTATCGAGACTGTGTACGCCCGTTTTAGCAGCAGGGTCCTTATGTGTTGAAGGGTTAACATCCTGAACTTGTTGTTTTCTATGAATTTGTTGAGTGGCGACAATTCCAGAATGACTCTGAGTTTGTCTGAGTCCTTCTTGAGAACACAAAACAGCCTCCCTTGGAATTTGATGGACTTTGCTCTCCTTACCACCCGTTTGCTCAAGAGTTCTCAGGTATATTCTCCCAGGACGGGGGTAGAGTGTTGGAAGAATTGGGGAAATGATGGTGGAGCTGTCCTCCAGCTCCAACCTAGTCCGTTCCTGATTAGGCTGTGGGCCCAGGGATCGAAGGTCCAGCGATCCCGAAATCTTTGGAGTCTTCCTCCTACCGGAAGCATGTCATTGCTTCGGTTGTCCGGAGGACTTGCCTCCTTGACCGCATCTTCCCCTACCCCCTCTTCCTCTTGAGGAGTGTCTAGAGGAACCTCTATTCGACCCTCTACCTTTAGGGCGAAAGGTAGTGGTCTGCCTCCCATAGGCAGGAGTAAAGGCTGGTGACTGGGCCACCATCTGCTGAGGCACCATCTGGTAGGTGGTTTGGGGTTGTGCCACCATCTGGAGCACTGTGGTCATTGGAACTGCGGAAAGTAGTTGTTGTTGTTTCCTGACAGGGCGAGAGGGCAACCTAGGTCTCTTCGTCTTCCTTTTTGGTTGGGGACCCTCATCCAGGGAAGACTTCCTCTTCGCCGACATGCCCCACTTTTGGAGAAGATTCCTGTTCTCCGTGGCAGCCTTGTCAACTACTTCTTTGACCACTTCACTCGGGAAGAGGTCTTTTCCCCAGATATTGGAAGCTATCAGCTTCCTAGGTTCATGTTTCACCGCAGCCGAAGCAAACACGAACTCCCTACATGCTCGTCTGGCCCTAACAAAGCCATATAGGTCCTTGACCAGCGTTGCAAAATGTGATTTGGCCACAACCATGAACATGTCTGGGGATCTATTATCGCTTGCCATTGCTTCCAAGGTAATCTGGAGGGACAGGGATGCGGCAAGCCTTTCCTTTGTCTCTTGCTCCCTACGCAAGAGAAAGTCAGACAACTTAGGGAGGTTTTCGCTGAACTGGCGTCCAGCAATATCCGCCTCCAACTTCCCAACTGAGAAGGTAAGATGTATTTCCTTCCAGTCTTTGTCATCCGTAGGCAGAGCTAGGGATAAGGGTCTACACTCCTCAAGTGTAGGGCAAGGTTTCCCAGCTTCTACTGCCTTCATAACTACCTTGAACCTTTTTTCCACAAAGGGAAAGGCTAGTTTAGCTGGAACAAGAAAAGAAGGGTGTTTCTTGCTCAGGGCTGGCACTTTCGAATTAGTGAAGCCCCAGTCTTTCAGACTGCTTGCCATCAAAGCTTGAGATTTCCCATGGTCAAGAACTATGACCTCTTTCAGCTCTGTCTACTCCTTGGACACAGGTTCCGCCTTCAGACGGACGAAGCAGTCTGGGTAAGACTCAAAGCTGGGCCAAAAGTCGACATCCTCGATGAGGACGGCTCCCAGCTTCTCTGAAATAAAGATCTTCCCGTTTGTAATTGGCATGTACTCTGCATGCCTCCATGGGTTTACTTCAGAACATGAAGGAAGATCCTTCACATATAGTCTCTTCTAAGACACACGGGATGATACGAGATGGTCCATCCTTCTCCTCAGATCAGCGTCCCTTTCTTCGTTTTGCTTACGAAGAGTCTCCATCATTGTCATGAGACTAGCCAAGGCTTTCCCCATTTCGTCAGATGGAGGAGCAGAAGACGTAGAGGGCACTGGTTCTGGGGCCGGAACCGACGAAACGGACTCCGATTCGACGTCATCCTCTTCAGTCTCAGGAGCCAAGGTAGACTCCTCTTCCAGACCCTCCGCAAGGTCTTCCTCGGTGTCCTCCGACACCTCTGACATCCTCTCATCTAGGTGGATGTCCATCTCGTCAGAGACATCCGTATCTACGGAAATCTAGATGCAAGGGATCTAAGGTTGAGGCTGTGGTATAACGGCATCCGCAGTTGCCTTAGGGAACAGATAGGCTCGCATCCGTTCATTCGGAAGGTAAGGCCCTGTGGCATTATTCTGAAAGCCACGAACCCATCTGCGCAGCTTACTCCGTGCTGCATCCCTTGACCCCGCTGTCTTGGGGTCATCAAAAGCCTCAGTAACCAAGGCTTTGCATACATTGCAGTCCTGGGGGGTTCCAGTACTTAAGAGGTCCCTTGGTGATGGAACAGAGAGTGTCTTCCTTGTACTCTACATGGCCACAAAAGTCCTTGCTTCCCACGTTGCAAAAGATTCGCAGGCACTTAGGGTGGTCCTCCTGTAAAGAGAGGAAAACTAAATGAGTATGCGGTAGTTCATCTCACCTGATAAACTATATAAATATTATTATTAATATTTTTGCATATTTATTTCATATAGCTTAGGATAGACAAGCTAGAAAAGAATTAGGAGAGACACATACTTGTGTTTCCTGTCCAGCCAATTGCTGTGACCTCCCCCAAAATTAAAACCTAGAGTTTTCCTATTCAGGAAACCCAATGGAAGAGTTCTAACCTGTAAGGATAGATAAGTGCAACTTAACACTGACTTTCCAAATGTTTTAATAATGAGGGTAATTTGTAAATGATTATCTATCAGTATGTGGAAAGAAATCTTTTCTTCCCCTATATAATATGGTCTCAACATGGATACACAGTGTATGTTGGAAAATTAACTACTGGAACATGATCTATACTGCAAATATACTGGCTACTGTATAGTCATATACTGTAGTTCTAGCTGGCATATTACCGGCAAGGCTAGCACCTGGCTGCACAATCCAGCCGGCGTCTTGCCGGGAGGGGTTGGCCGGCCAAGTTAACCCTGCCGGTGGCTCACCGGCTGCCGGCGCACTAGTACAGCCAGCGCCTTGCCGGCTGGGGTAGTGGCCAGCAGCATCAACCCGGCCACAGGCCAAGCCAGTTCTGCCGGCGGCTCGCCGATTGGGAGCGTCTCACCGGTTGCCGGCGCACTGGTCCAGCCAGCTTCTTGCCGGCTGGGGTAGTGGCCGGCAGCATCAACCTGGCCGGCAACTGCTTTTCTCTGCAGCTTATATCAAGTTTAATGTATTGTCAAATTTCAGACATTTGCCATGATTGTTCTGGAGAAAATTAAGTGAAATGTTAACCAGATGAGGTCCTAGAACACTTCAAAGAAGGTTCTTAATGGTGTTAAGGAATGGATGGCATTTAATTACCTAGAATTAAATCAAAATAAAATTTAGTTTATGTTAATTGGAGAGAAAACCCACTTAATTAAGAAACTTGGTTGACATCCAAATAAACATTAATAACAATTAACTCAGTCCCGATGTATTGACTGTAATTTGTCCCTTCGTGTTGTGGTGTCCTTGCCTGGTGATCGCCAGACAGTGGTTTGAGTACTGCTCAACACGTTAGTTCCTTTGTTCACTGTGAGCTAAGGTTAGGGGGTTTGTGGGAGCCTATAGGTTAATCTGCTGAGTCATCAGCAGCCATTGCCTGACAACCCTCCATAGTCCTAGCTTGGATGGAGAGGGGGGGGGGGGCCCTTGGGCACTGATCATATGGTCAGTCTCTAGGCCCTCTAGGGCATTATCGTGCTTGATAGAATGATGTCACTGTCCCTTGTCTCTGCCATTCATGAGCGGCTTTAAACCTTTAATGCTGAAATAAATAATGTAGTAAAAACTACTGGATATCATCCTTTAAATATTGCTTTTGTAAAAAAAGTACCTGGATGAATATTCTGTGAAGGTCTTGTGATTAACTGTTATTGCCATCTACTACAAACTGCAATTTCTCCCAATATATTACACAGTCTCTTCCAATAATCTTATCACAGTACCGAATAACCTACTTGGTCCCAAAACTTGGTCATATATTCAGAATTCCATTCAACCATCACTTTTTGGAAGGAGGGCCATTTTATTCATGTGATGTCTAGTCTTAGTCTCGATAGTTAGGCTTATAAATCAACAATTTTTCAAAATTAGTAAATTCTTTCTTTATATATAATAAGAAATAAGATTTTGAACGAAATATTCCAAATTGGCTATTCAATCGTTTTAAATCAAAACATTATTATCATAAATAAATTCTTTTCTATTGAAGTCATCAGTAACTGATTAATAAGCCTTCTACATGGTATCACATTCCCTTAATTAGAATTGAAATATGGAATAATACCAATACCCTGATATTGCAAGAGGGTCTGCCCCTCTCTTTTATTCTTTTCCTGAACTTCTCTTTCTCCCTATTTCCTTAATCTTCCCCATCCCGAGTACCTGCCTTTGAGCTATAAACTGAATTGTATCCAGGGGTACTCTTCCTTTCCCCATATTCCCCACTTACCTATTGTTATTAGTTACTTTCCCTTGTTTACTCCTCTGGAGTTCTCTTTACAGATGCAATTCCCTTATGGGCTGTCCAACGACAAGAGCCCGTGTCATGCTATAGGCATGGCAATCTGCATGAATGAATCACTCTCAAACTTAGGTATAGACATAAATTTTGAGATGTATGACAGCAGGTAATCTTATTTTAAGTCTACACTCACTAGATAATAAAATTTCGATACACTCCCTCCCATAGAATTTAAATTTCTCTCCCATTAGGGTTATTGTGTGCTAATGATATTACCTGCCTCAAAAGTATCGCTTTCTGATTACCACCACTTAACAGTAATGGGGGAACCCAAGGTGGGAATTCGGGTTTTGGGTGTGATAAACTGAAGATTATAAAAGCTGAAAAAAAAAAAACAACAACATTGCTTTACATGCAAAAATCAAGAGGGCAAATCAACACTCAAGGACGAACTTACACAGACTTTGATAGGTAAAGAGATGTATTAGATCATAATATTTGTGGTATACTTTAACGAACAAAGGCACCTGTGTAACCAAGCGTTTTAGTTGGAAAGTTCTGCCCTGAAGTAAAACTCTAGTGTTCTTTCACTTGTTCAGATCATCAGTATATGTTGCACGTTGTATGTATATACTGAGCTTTTACAGCTGCGATTTTTAACTGTTCATCTTTAACCATTTAATTTTTCCTTAACCCTTGATTTGCTTTTATAGCAGCAACTCCCAGCGAGTAGAAGAGACTGGAAGAGGAGTCGGAAGAATTATGAGTAGGAGAAAAAGGAGGTCTTACAAATGTACATCTTATCACTGCTCAAGGAGAGGATCAGCATCAATGACCTTCGATATCCAGATGCCAGAAACTTCAAATCAATCAATCAATCTAGAGGAGGAGAAACTTGGGGGAAAGGAAGATTTGACTAAGTGACTCAAGGGATTTGGGGACTTTGAAGAGTGATAGGACTTTGGAGAAAATGTGAAGGGCATTGAGAATGAGGTTTACTAGGGACAAGGACTCTATTTGTTGAGTGAGAGATTGAATAGGTTGGGAAGGAGACGGATTGGGCGAAGGTGATTGCAGGATCAGGAGCAGTGGTAGAATGGCAATAGAACATCTGGCGAGGTGCTTTCTATGTTTGGGGTGTTGCTGCGTCTGCGGCGGTGCTTTGGGCTAGCTTTGCTGTATGGTATCTTTCAAGGCTGCAATTCTTCTCCGGTATTCTGGGCACCTTGTGTTCCAGGCGTGATGAGAGCGTGCACAATTTGGAAATCTTGGAATGGTTTCTTTCCCTTCCTTTTGGGTGTTGATGCTCACTGTGGTCGGGTGATATTTGATGCAGACACCACAAATGTGGCACCTCTGCAGTCGTGACGATGGTGTCTGTAATACTGGCAATAATAACACTTAAGCAGTTCTGGTGTGTAATCCTGAATAGGGCATGTTCCACATATGCCAAGATTGAGGGAAGGTGGGATTTGACTGATGAAGGTACCAATGTCTTGTTTGAAGGAGCTTTGAGTTTATTCTGGCAGCATTCGGCATCTGTGATGTTTCTGAGTGTAGTTATGAATATTAAGGGCATAGTGGCTGGAGAGCTGATGACTGCCTTCTTCTGTTTCTTTGCTGTGTCCAGGAGCACCAAGGCAGATTCCATCTGCAGAAGGCTGGTGCTTTCTAGATCTTTAGGGGTGATGATAAGTTCACACTTGTGATATGATCTAACAGTGATTTCCTCAGCTGCTAGTTTAGGGTGGGATGCTGAAGGAGAGCTGGACAGAGTAGCCGAGGGTTCTTGAAGTAACTGGGTTAGGCCCTCTATACAGTTGCAGTAGAGGTGACGGCTTGCTCTTTCATCAAGAGTTGCCTCTCTGGTGGACTCTCCTGTGTCTATGGTAGTGAAGAGGGTAGCTTACTTATGTATACAGTACTTTAATTGAAGCTTTTGCGGCAAAGGATGATGCTTGCTATGAGGCAGCGGGTTCTGAAGGGGACAGGTCTGGTTCTGTGACATGAGACTTCGGAAAAGATTGGGCTGGATTAGCTGCAAGCATCTTGCTAATACGTTTCCTGGTGGGCGGGAAACTGCATTAATTCATTCATTCATTTATTCCTCTGGTGATTGCCTGGAGCTTTTCTCTGGACAAGTGTTTTTAGAAAATATAACTTAGCCCCAAAGTTTGCTTCCTTTGCTTGTTAGATTGCTTCCGTTTGCATTCCGCATGATTCTACCTCAAGTGGTAAAATGAATAAGTTAACCTTTTTGTAAATAATTTTCAGAATAGATACTAGATACCAAATTGTGTACATTTTTTCTTTAATAATAATATTATGAACAAAGCATTAATAGGATTCTTCTTTGGAACTTATAATAAGAGCTTTTCTCTGCAGCTCATATCAGGTTAGATGTATTGTCAAATTTCAGACATTTGCCATGATTGTTCTGGAGGAAATCAAGTTAGGTCCTGGAACACTTCAAAGAAGGTTCTTAATGGTCTTAAAGAATGGATGGCATTTAACTAGCTAGAAGTTAAAAAAAAAAAATCGAGTTTATGTTGATTGGAGAGAAAATCCACTTAATTAAGAAACTTGGTTGACATCCAAATAAACATTAATAACAATTAACTCAGTCCCGATATATTGACTGTAATTTGTCCCTTCGGGTTGTGGTGCCTTGGTGGTAGTGTCCTTACCTAGTGATTGCTAGACTGTGGTTTGAGTACTACTCAACTCGTTAGCTCCTTTGGTTGCTGTGAGCTAAGGTTAGGGGGTTTGTGGGAGCCTATAGGTCAATCTGCTGAGTCATCAGAAGCCATTGCCTGACAACCCTCCATAGTCCTAGCTTGGGTGGAGAGTGGGTCTTGGGCACTGTTCATATGATTAGTCTCTGAGGCATTGTCCTGTTTGATAGGGCGATGTCACTGTTCCTTGTCTTTGCCATTCATGAGAGGCCTTTAAACCTTTAATACTCGAATAGATAATGTAAAAACTTCTGGATATCTTATAAATATTGCTTTTGTAGAAGTACCTGGGTGAATATTCCGTAAAGAACTTGTCATTAGCCGTGTTATTACCATCTACTATAATTTGCAATTTCTCCCAACATACTACACAGTCTCTTCCAATAATCTTATCTCGGTGCTGAATAACCTACTTGGGGTCCCAACAATTGTTCATATAGTCAGAATTCCATACAACCATCAATTTTGGAAAGGACGATTCTATTCATGAGATGTCTAGTCTCAGTCTCAAGATAGTTAGGCTTATAAACCAACCATTTTTCAAAATTAGTAATTTTATATATATATATATATATATATATATATATATATATATATATATATATATATATATATATATATATATATAATAGAAAATGAAATTTTGAACGAAATATTCAAAATTTGCATTTCAATCGTTTTGAATCAAAACATTATTTCACATAAATAATTTCTTTTAGATTGAAGTCATCAGTAAATGTTGACTAAGATTTCCTCACAGAATTTCATATTAGGAAAAAGGAAAGACACAAACTTTGAGGTGTATGACAGTAGGTAATCCTTATCTGCTGATTCTACGCTATTTAATATCAGACACTTGCAAATAAGAAAAAAAAAAATTCTTTTCAGGCAAAAATAAGAGGGTGAAACAATTCTCATGGACTAACTTCCACAGTTAGTGCTAAGGCGCCATTCATTAGAGTTCCGTTTTCTTCTAATCCCTCTCTTTTGAAAGCAAGCTTTTCTATCTTTAATATGATCTGATTCTAAAAGGGAAAAAATCACAAGAACAGCTAAAATGCAATTAGCATAACTAAGCTGAACAGCAGAAGAGAAGAATTGTAAGGTCATTAAAGGAGAGTATATTAGCAGACAGCAGAGGATAGTAGTGTCAGACCTCTTCTTAAGACGAGTTGGAATGGGGAAAAAAAGGTAGTCTTGCCAAATATAAATTGGTGGCGATTAGGAGAATAACAAATTGGAGAGAGATTTAAGGAAGAAGTTTAGGGGCATCGTATGGGCTGATGTGAACATCTGGTGGACAGAAAATAGTGCAATGATCCTTGAAATAGCAGAAGAATTATTGAGGAAGACATCTGTTAGAGGACCACCAAATGAGAAAGAGAGCTGGTGGCTAATTGATTTAAAGCTTTCAGGCATCCTGACATCTAAGGTAATTGACGCCGATATCATTTAGTTTATATATATATATATATATATATATATATATATATATATATATATATAGAGAGAGAGAGAGAGAGAGAGAGAGAGAGAGAGAGAGAGAGAGAGTCAAAGTTAAAAAGTCAAAAACCTTTATTCCATTATAAAATGGTTATTCTGTTACATAACAATATAAATTATTTACATAAAATTCACAATAATTGGATTGTAAAAATTTAGGATATATATACATTCAAGTAAAATTTAAAAAATATTGCTTAAGTTTCTTTTTGAATAAATCAGAACTAACATTTGTACATTTTCTTATTTCCAGAGGTAGTTTATTCCAGCAAGCTGGGCCCCTTATTGCCATTGAGCGTGAACCCAAATCAGTTCGATAGCTGTCTACATATAGATTTTCATTCTGTCTGGTTAATGCATTCCTACAATTACCAACTGTAGGAAATGTGTATAGCCAGTTGGGATATTCTTTTCTCAAACTTTTAAAAACAAAAACACAAACATCGTACATACACTTTTCTTTTAATTTTATCCACTTTAATTGCTGGAGGGTTGGGGTGATGTGATCGTGTTTTTTCACCCCAATAACGGCTACTCTACCAGCAAAGTTTTGGATTTTTTTAGCTTTTTCCATGTGCATATCATTTGTTGACCCCCATATCTTAATACAGTAGTTTATTACACTCAAGACCAGACTTTCCACAATAAAAGCTCGAGTAGTATCATCAAAGTAATCTTTTACTCTACTTAAATACATTAGAATGCCACTAACTTTTCTACTCAGCTCGTCAATGTGAGTACTGAATGTCATGTACCTGTCCATGTGTAGACCTAGATTTTTCACATGTTGACTTATCTTTACTTCATCACCATCGCATTTTATTATAATGTCATTTGGAATTTTGCTAATATATTGTGAGCTACCCACAAACATGCACTGTGTTTTGGTGGCATTTAATAATAGCCCTTTTCTTAGAAAATATTTCGTAATTTTGAGCAATATTAGTTCAGCCCTTTTTATCAAGCCATCTAAATTTGATCAGCCAAAAGAACTTGGGTGTCATCAGCGTATTGAATTAGCAAGCAGTTTTCTATGTATTTAATCATGTCATTAACGTAGACTAAAAACAGAATTGGACCTAGGACAGATCCCTGTGGGACTCCAAATTCAACCTTTTCAATGCAAGAATTTACGTCTCCTAATCTAACTACCTGACTTCTATCCTTCAAGTAATCCTGAAACCAGAACGTATCAATGTAATGTTCCTTAAGAGATTTACACAATTCATCATGGTTGACACTATCAAATGCCTTTGATAGGTCACATAAAATTAATATGGAAACTTTTTTTCTATCAATATTTTTATAAATTTCATCTGTTAATTTCATCAAAGCTGTTTCTGTTGATAAACCTTTACGGAATCCATGCTGAGTGTTAGAAATCAAATTATTTTTTTCTAGATGTTCCATTAACTGATTACATACAATCTTTTCTATTACTTTCGATATTACGGGAGGGTTAGAAACAGGTCTATAATTACCAGGGTCGTCCTTGTCTCCTTTCTTGTGAAGAGGGTCTACGAGGGGTTGTTTCCAAATAGAAGGATATTTCCCAGTTACAATCGATGTATTTATGATAACCGTGATATAATATGCAATAACTGTAAGGGAATCTTTTAGAAAACTAGTAGGAATACCATCCGTTCCGTAAGCATTACTATTATTCAAACTCTTAACTGTTAATATTATTGTTTCTACTGTAACTGGTTGCGGTCTAAACAATCTTATATTATTGCCAAAATTATTTTGAGTGTTTCTAATATCTTCTTTTTCGTACTTTTGTAGAATTTCCTGCGTTTTATCATAAGTTATTTTTCCTACATTAGCAAAGTATTGGTTAAATTGATCTGCTCTAGCTTTTGGGTTGTCGTATTCAATCTTTTTTATTTGTTTTAGTAGATACAATATTATTCATAATTTTCCATGTTTCTCTGCGAGATTTACTTTTCTTGATCTTGTCTTTGTTAAAATAAGCTTTGGCAGTACGCATCTTCGAATTGATGAGTTTTTTCAATTCCTTATACGAATTGTTAAGATTTTCATCATGTCTATTCTGTTTAAGCCTTTCTTGCATTTTGTCCCTTTCAATCATACTGTTTTTGAGATCATTGTCTATCCAAGGTGCACTGGGTCTCCTTATTTCCTTCGTGGTTATTGGGGCACATTTATCTAAGGCACTATTATATACTTTATTGAAAATTCCTGTTTGAATATCTGTGTCATCAGTATGCATGATTGTATCTAAAATTATTTTCTGGTCTAGCAATGTATTGCACAAAAAATCTGCAGAATAATATTTTAAACACCTAGAGGTTACCGTGACTGGTTTACGCTTTGGCTTCTTAATATCTATGATAAATGAAATATGTTCATGGTCAGCTACAATACTTGGATTTACCTCAATTTTAATGACACTTTCCTGCTTGTTTGTTATTAACACGTCTAGTAGTGTGGATGAGATGGGGCTAACTCTAGTAGGTATATTAATCATTTGATTTAATTTGGTGACTCTTAAAATATTATGTATCTTTGCTGAACCTAACATCAAATCATCATTTAGATCACCTATTACATAAATTCATTTATTCTTTAGAGAAATCATTCTCAGACATTCCAAAATATAGTTAAAAGTATCATTTGAAGCATGCGGATGTCTATACAAGCAACCAATGATAACAGAAGGTAGCTTACGAGATTGTACAGAGAGCCAAACCTCTTCTACCCCTCTACTCTTTGAACATTAAGATTACAAATATTAACAGAAAGATTATTTTTTACATAAATACAACAACCTCCACCTCTTCCTTTGTCACATCTATATATTGTATAATTAGGAAAATCAATGAGTGAATCGACAACATTCGGGGTTAACCAAGTCTCAAGAGAGAGAGAGAGAGAGAGAGAGAGAGAGAGAGAGAGAGAGAGAGAGAGAGAGAGAGAGAGAGAGAGAGAAGATACAAAAATACTCAATTAAAACCCTATAAGTTGAATGTCATTATGAAAGTTTTCAGAACACTTGCTTCTGAAATAAATCTAAAAATGCCACTTGCATAGTAGGACACATTATGTCCAAGAATCTTGGCAAGAATCTTGGCAAGGATGAACCTGCCACCCTCACCTCGAGCCTCAAACAAATATGTCAACAAATGCCTCACTGTTAAAGGTACTAAACAGTCGTCGCAATACGGTTGGTATTGGCCCTTCAGCAGAAACTCGTGTGTCAACCGAGTGTGACCAATACGGAGATGACAAAGAGACGTCTCCCATTTTGGGGGCATCATGTTATACCTCCAAGGAGATGTGACATTTATAAATTCTCTCATTTTATTGCCATCCAGACTATCTCCGTGCTGTTGCCATTTATTGCAAAGCAATTTCTTAAGGTTAGGTAGGAAATCATTACACGGAATGAGATACCCTCTTGGCAGCAACTCGGATGCAGCATTCTTCGCCAATGAATCTGCCTTCTTAATCCCACACACATCTACATATGCTGGAACCCAACAAAATCTTAAAAACTTCTAAAGCTTGAATGACACTCCTTGCATCACTAAAAATGGTAAAATTACCCTCCTTTTCCAACGCTATTTTCTCAACAGTGGTTAGTACGCCATACAGTTCAGTAGTAAATATTGAAGCTGTTAAGGGAAGTGCACCTCTACAATTAAAACAACTACTATGTACTCCAAAGCCAACACCAGCATCAGATTTGGAGCCATCGGTATATATAAAAGTCGATCACCTATGTTTTACAACATGTTCCATAAAAACAAACCTGGATTCTAACTCAGTCATATTCTTCTCAACTCCAATAAAATATTTTCAAAAAGATACCTCAGGTAATTTCCATGGAGGCATTGATGATACCTTAAATGGAAGCACCTTTATTCTAATTATAACAAGACTGTTTAATAATTGTTTCACCCGAAAGCCATAAGGTTGAGGAGATTTCGGGTGCAACTCAGAGTATGTTGAATGCCTTACAAGGCTTGCAGTCTGAAAGGCTAAAGAATTAGGGTCTTTGCAATCTAAACCGATTAAAACAATGCAGTGGCTTCTGCTTGAATGGTCGTACTTTAATTATTTCGTTTTCAATAGTATCATGGAATGGTACATCAGCATCCTGGAACTTAAGGATTATCATTGATGTACCTGGGACTTTGTGAACTTTCCACACATTTAGTGGGCACATGGCCAGTATCTCCTCCTCTGCAAATTTATACAGACCTCTGTTAAAAACTATCCCCCTTCCGTAGCTAAAATTTAGGTGGGGTTTGACATCTAACTTAATGTCATCATTACTTGTTTTCATGTTGGACAGTATTACAGACTGTGTACTTAATTTGGCATGGTTAAGGAAACTATTTTTTCCAAAACGAGATATATCACCTGGTGCAATAGTTCCTACTTTTTTCTGAATTAATTTGCATATTGTAAAATAATGCCCTGTAACCCCCTTTGATTCAGCTTTAAGCCACATCGGTGGTTTTGGCTTTCTCTGGGAGGGCAAAACTAAATCTGCATCTTTTTCCAACCAATCGGCAGGCCTATACACATCCCAGTCCTTTGGTACCTAATCGCAGAAAGCAGCCGCGACATTCAAATTATTAATTTTTATATTATTCAAGTTACTTATTGCACTAAATGCTTCGTCATAATTATTATTATTATTATTATTACTATCCAAGCTACAACCCTAGTTGGAAAAGCAAGATGCTATAAGCCCAGGGGCTCCAACAGGGAAAAATAGCCCAGTGAGGAAAAGAAATAAGGAAATAAATAAATGAAGAGAACAAATTAACAACAAATCATTCTAAAATAAGTAACAACGTCAAAACAGACATGTCATATATAAACTATTAACAACATAAAAAACAAATATGTCATAAATAAACTATAAAAAGACTCATGTCCGCCTGGTCAACAAAAAAGCATTTGCTCCAACTTTGAACTTTTGAAGTTCTACTGATTCAACCACCCGATTAGGAAGATCATTCCACAACTTGGTCACAGCTGGAATAAAACTTCTAGAGTACTGCGTAGTATTGAGCCTCGTGATGGAGAAGGCCTTGCTATTAGAATTAACTGCCTGCCTAGTATTACAAACAGGATAGAATTGTCCAGGGAGATCTGAATGTAAAGGATGGTCAGAGTTATGAAAAATCTTATGCAATATGCATAATGAACTAATTGAACGACAGTGCCAGAGATTAATATTTAGATCAGGAATAAGATATTTAATAGACCGTAAGTTTCTGTCCAACAAATTAAGATGAGAATCAGCAGCTGAACACCAGACAGGAGAACAATACTCAAAACAAGGTAGAATGAAAGAATTAAAACACTTCTTCAGAATAGATTGATCACCGAAAATATTGAAAGCCTTTCTCAATAAGCCTATTTTTTGTGCAAATGAAGAAGACACCGGCCTTATATGTTTCTCAAAAGTAAATTTACTGTCGAGAATCACACCTAAAATTTTGAAAGTCATACATATTTAAAGAAACATTATCAATACTGAGATCTGGATGTTGAGGAGCCACCGTCCTTGACCTACTTACAATCATACTTTGAGTTTTGTTAGGATTCAACTTCATACCCCATAATTTGCACCATGCACTAATTCTAGCTAAATCTCTATTAAGGGATTCACCAACTCTAGATCTACATTCAGGGGATGGAATTGATGCAAAGAGAGTAGCATCATCTGCATATGCAAAAAGCTTGTTTCCTAGGCCAAACCACATGTCATGTGTATATAGTATGAAAAGTAATGGGCCAAGAACACTACCCTGTGGAACACCGGATATCACATTCCTATAATCGCTATGGTGCCCATCAACAACAACTCTCTGAGATCTATTACTTAAAAAATCAATAATAATGCTAAGAAACGGCCCACCCACTCCCAACTGTTTCAGTTTGAAAACAAGGGCCTCATGATTAACACGGTCAAAGGCAGAAATAAAATCAAGGCCAATCATACAAACTTCCCAACCACAATCAAGGGATTTCTGTACAGCATTGGAGATTGTAAGAAGGGCATCACATGCTCTAAGGCCTTTACGAAAACCAAATTGCAAACTAGGGAGTAGATGATTACCTTCAGCAAACCTATTAAGACATTTTGCCAGAAGACGTTCAAAAACTTTAGATAATATGGGAGTTATGGAAATTGGGTGGTAATCAGTGGGACTTGAGCTACCACAAACACATTTACATAGAGGAGTAACATTACCAATTCTCCAACTAGTGCTAAAAGCTCCTCTTCTTGCTAACTTGCGCAAAATAACAGATAACTTTGGAGCTAAGAAATCTGCTGTCTTTATAAAAAACAAAGGAAAAATACCATTTGGGTCTACACCTCCCTAAGCATCAAGGTCCACCAACAGAGCTTTAATCTCATGAGATCGAAAAGCTAAACTAGTTAGTTTAGCCTCAGGAAAACAGGAATGAGGAAGTTCAAGTTTTTCATTACTCTGTTTACTGTCAAAAACATCAGCCAAAAGGGTTGCCTTTTCCTTTGGACAGTGAGTGACTGAGCCATCTGGTTCAAGTAAAGGAGAAATTGTTGCATCTACACCAAAGAGTGCAGATTTAAGGGTCGACCACCATTTATGTTCCTGAGTTGTACCAGAAAGTGTTTCTTTTATGGTTAAATTGTAGTCCTTTTCAGTTGAGGCATAAACTCTCTGAGCAAAAGCTCGAAGCTGAGTATAGTTGTTCCAGGTCAAATCTGATCTGTTACCCTTCCAAAGTTGATAGGCCTCCTGCTTCTCCAAAAAAGCACGTCTACAATCATCATTGAACCACGGTTTGTCCTTCACTCGGTACCTTAGCACACGAGAAGGGATACGCCTATCAATTATGTTGACTAGATTCTCATTCAAAGGGACAACAGGATCTACACTATTATATAATTGTGACCAATTCAAGCACAAAAGATCATGTAAAATCCCATTCCAGTCTGCTTGGGATTTCATATAAATTTTACAAGAATATGATATATCAGGGACAGGCTGCTCAGTCTTCACTAATAATGAAATCAAGGCATGATCAGATGTCCCGACTGGAGAACCAACCTTACTAGTTATAACGCCAGGGGAGTCAGTGTATACGAGGTCCAAGCAATTACCAGACCTGTGAGTAGCTTCATTTATGATTTGCTCACAGCCTGATTCAGAGGCAAAGTCTAAAGCTCTTAAGCCATGGCAATCGGTAGGAGAGATAGAACTTAACCATTCCCTATGGTGAGCATTAAAATCACCAACAAAGACAAAAGAAGCCTTTCTATCATCTTCTTGTATCTTAGCCATAATGGTAAGAAGACAATCGAAGATAGAATCATCCATGTCTGGATTCCGGTAGATCGAACACAAATAAAAGTTGTTATGCCTGCCACAAACTTTTATTACCTGAATCTCATGACATCCACACTTATGAGAAGCAGGGTACTCGGTCCTCATATACACCGCCATTCCCCTGGCCCTAGGGATGGCATCACGTTTCAACATTATTGGCTTCTTGAAACCAGTTATAAGGAGCTCAGATGAGTGCCTCATATTGGAAACCAAAGTTTCTGAGCACAAAAGAATATCATAATGTCTGGACGCAACTGTAAGGTCTTGGATATTTACATGAAGACCACGAATATTGCAATACAGAAGACGACATTGACGGAATCTAGGACATACTGGTCCCGGATTTCGCTCAATGTCTCCCGACAGCATAATAATTAATAGAAATAAAAAAGAGACACCATACTTAAAAACTAGATTAACAAGAATTATAACAAAAACAATACGTACAGAATTATAAACAAAGTGATTGATGATACCCATAGACTATAGTAAAAAGTCGGAAAAACTGGTCAACATGGAGGAGCCGATACACCATGCAAGGCTAAATACCCTCCAGGATAGCCACTTCAACTGAAGGGAGGACAGTAAGGATGGTTTTGAGAAGAAAAATAATCAGAAAAAGGAAAAGACAACCTCTTGATAAACCACCAGGCATCCATGGCCCTTCTATTAAGCCTGCCCAACACACCATTTCAAAAAACAAGAGGAAGGAAAAAAAAAAGAAAAAAAAATAAGAAAGAATAGTGTGCCTGAGTGTACCCTCAAGCAAGAGAACTCCAACCCAAGACAGTGGAAGACCATGGTACAGAGGCTATGGCACTACCCAAGACTAGAGAACAGTGGTTTAATTTTGGAGTGTCCTTCTCCTAGAAGAGCTGCTTACCACAGCTAAAGAGTCTCTTCTACCCTCACCAAGAGGAAAGTACACTGAACAAATTGCAGTACAGTAATTAACCCCTTGGGTGAAGAAGTGTTAAGTATCTCATTGTTGTCAGGTGTATGAGGAAAGACAAGAATATGTAAAGAATAGGCCAAACTATTCTGTGTAAGTGTAGGCAAAGAAAAAATAAGCCGTGACCAGAGAGGGGGATCCAATGCATTACTGTCTGGCCAGTCAAAGGATCCAATACCTCTCTAGTGGTAGTATCTCAACGGGCGGCTGGTGCCCTGGCCAACCTACTACCTTCTAATGGATAGTCAATGTTCTTATAGATATGACATTATACTTTTACAAAAACCTTCACTACGAAAAATGAACATAGATGTTAGCAAATATGACAAATTCGTAGATAATTTGTATTTTTGTAAGATATCCATGAATCCCATGTTTCAGCTCCAAGTTTCATCCTTATTTCTTTTATACATCCATAGCATTCAAATGCTTTATATAGATCATCATTGCTTGCCTCTATTGAAATTTGGGTAACATGAAGGATTCGAAGTTTCCTCGTGTTACCCAAATTACTCGGTTTTGAAATATCAGTAGAATGGTCCTTTCCCATTCCAAGGTCATCAACAGAACTTTCCCTATTTAAATTAGCAGAGGTTGTCAACAGTGCTGGGGGGGGGGGGGGGTGTCAGCATATCCAGGGGATGGGGAGTCAGTGTTTGAAGGGTCCATATTTAAGGGTGGGATTTTATTTTTGTTTTCTGTTGGTTGTTTTGTTGGTTAACCTGCTTGAGAATTTTAAGAAAGTATAAGACGTTGTTAAGGAAATTTGCATTCTCCACCATCGGCACAATGAGAGTATACTTCCCAGATGGTCCACTCCATACCCTACCCCGAAGGATAGCATCAAAACAGATATAGAGGCACAGGTGTAAGCTAAACTCACCTGTTAGGACTGAGACCTAGAAAATATGGAATCATCCTCCCCATATCTGTAATAATGGGCTTCCGGCCACAAGCCAAGAGCCCCACCTCAAGGATTGGATCCCCCTGGATTCCGATGACCCAGCCCTTAGGAGTAGTTCCGCCGAAAAGGTCCAAACCATCTTCGGGATGACTGAGGTCATCCAATACTCTCATATACAGTATACTGTAGCTTTGAATGCAAACACCTCCCAACTGTGATCCCTTCTCCCATTCATCTCAGCAGGCAGTGATAACGAATGTGGAAATATCCACGCCATTCAAATAAAATAAAAATAAATAAATAAAAGAACAAATAAAATTATATATATATATATATATATATATATATATATAAATACATACATACTGACTATATATGTATATATATACATACATCCACATACATACACATACACACATATATATATATATATATACATACATTTATATATATATATATATATATATATATATATATATATATATATATAAACTTGAGAAAATAATACTCATAGAGTTAGGACAGCAAGACAAAAGAAAGTTGATAAAATTAGGAGAAGGTCGAAGTAATATTGAGCAGAAGAAATAGTGGAAGGGAGAGAAATTTAGATTCGGACTTGGGGAGCAATTTCCCCGAGTTCGAGAGCCCTCTTCCCCGTCACAATTCTTCAACAATATGAAGAAACCACATGACTGCGTCAAGGCATTCTCTCGTTAAGAGGGGAGAGCTGGTGCTGAAACTAACACCTAAGAGAAGAAAATGGACGCAGGAGTAGCCTATGGCAGTAAACAATCTAAGGAAAATAGGATAACTTGGAAAACTGCATATAAAGAAGCAAAAAAGGTCAATAACACAGGCAAAAGAAATTGCAATGAATAAGCTCTTCAAGTACTTAGAGACAAGTTGAAGGCCAACAAAGAATACACAAGATAGCAAAAAGTGGAGAGAAATCATCAAAGGATATAACACATAGACAGATAAAGGACAAAACTTTGAAGAATTTCACAATAAGAGGATATCATAATAGCTAGATGGAGAGAGTACTTTCAGGAATTACTAAATGCCGTAAAACTCAGAATAATGATAAGAGAGGGAAGTCCTCATGAAAGAATAGTCCAGGATATCAGCAGAAAAGAGGTTAAGAAGGCACTCCAAATGGTCCCGATCTACAAAGGGAAGGGTGATGTGCAGAAGTGTGGGTACAGTAGAGGAATTAAATTAATATCACATACAATGAAAATACATGAGAGGATTATAGACGCATGTCCCGTATACCTTGTTTGTGAATCTCTGTTTGAGGTCATGTGAATGACCTCGGTTCGCTGGCTCGCTTGGGAGTGTGTGCTTTCTCAGCTTCCACAGGCGACAAGAGTCTATCTCTATGTCAAACTGCTGACGAAGGGTTTTCTCGGTCTCCTCCTTGTTTTCGCAGATTCCTGGGGGGGGGGGGGGGCAACGGCTCAGGAGAGCGAAGGACTACCGGATGGATCCGGATTGCCATAACAAGTACCTCCTCAATCATGACCATATTTGGTCTTCTTCTCAGGACGCCATGGGGTCACGCCCAGCAATGTCCGCGGCCTATGAGTTAGTCGGGCCTGAGATCTCACAAGGAGCAGATAAGATTTTATCGTAGTTAAATTGCTTGCCACGACCCATACTCTGATAGTTTTGTACTTAGAAAGTTTAGAGAAAAGTGAGAGAAACTCTGAAGTAAAGTAATAATTCCTTCGTTCCCTGACTGTTGTTCGCCCAAGAATAAGTTGATTTAACCAATGTTTGATAAGAGCACTTATTTTATGGATAAGATTGCTAATTTCCCAGACTTTAAAGCAATTTAAGTGTGCTGAGACATGTGTAATCAATTACTTAATGAAATACATGTTGTCAGATACAATTGTTAAGAACAGTGACACGGAAGATTGAGAATGGAAACCACAATTTGTGAAGAACAATTTGGTGTCATGCCAGGAAAGAGCACAGTTGATGCAATATTCGCACTAACATAGACAGTAAAGACATATAGAGAGAAACAGAAAGGACTACATCTGGTATTTATTGATTTTGAAAAAGTGTATGATAGGGTACCTAGTCAGGAAATGTAGAGGTGCTTGAGAGAGAAAAAAGTATCTGAAAAGTATATCAGAATAACGATAGATATGTATGCAGAAGAAAGAAGTAAGAAGCACTGTTGGAACGACAGAAGTTTAAGGTGAAAGTTGGTCTCCACCAGGTTTCAGCCATTACTCTCAACGAGTTTGATATTGTGATGGATATTATAACATTGGAAGTTAGAGAAAAGGTGCCTTAGTGTGCAATGTTTGCTGATGACATTCTGCTGACTGATTTAACAGGAGAAGGTGTCCAACTCAAGCTACAAAGATGGAGAGTAGAACTTGAGAGTAGAAGGTTTAGAATTAGCAGACCAAAGACAGAATATACGTGAAGAGGTGGACACAAAAAGGGATAGCTCCTTCAAATATCCTCGGTCTGTTAAGAGGGAAAATGGAAACCTGGATGCAAAAGTCAGTCATAGAATTCAATGTGTATAGTTGAATTGGTTACTATGTGATAGGAGAATCAGTGCAAAAGTTAAAAGGAAATTTAAAAAAAAAAAAAAAACAAAGCTCGACCAGCCTTACTTTACGTAGCAGAGACTTGGCTACTAAAGAAAGAAAAATATAGAAGAATGGAAGTGGCCATGATGATAAAACTGAATTGGATGTGTGATGTCACAAGAAAAATAAGATCCAGAATGAATTAATCACGGGGACAGTCAAAGCATTAGAGGATTCGAAGAAAGCTCGGGAAAGAAGACTGAAATGGTTTGGTCATGCCATGAGGAGTGGAGATGAAATATATATAAATGAGTTATAAACATGGAGGAGGAGAGCAGAAGTAGGAGGGGAAGGCTAAAGTTCAAGTGGAAAGATAAATTATTGAATATCATGAAGGAAAAGGGTCTACAAGAACAAGATGTAAACGACAGAGGAAGATGGAGAAGGCTGACTAGAAACATTGACCCCATATAGAAATGGGAAAGCTGAAGGCAAAGAAGAAGAAACCTGGATGCAAAAGTCAGTCATAGAATTCAATGTGTATAGTTGAATTGGATAATATGTGATAGGAGAATCAGTGCAAAAGTTGAAAGGAAATTTAAAAAAAAAAAAAAAAAAACAAAGCTCGACCAGCCTTACTTTACGTAGAAGAGACTTGGCTACTAAAGAAAAAAAAATATAAAAGAATGGAAGTGGCCATGATGATAAAACTGAATTGGATGTGTGATGTCACAAGAAAAATAAGATATAGAATGAATTGATCACGGGGACAGTCAAAGCATTAGAGGATTCGAAGAAAGCTCAGGAAAGAAGACTGAAATGGTTTGGTCATGCCATGAGGAGTGGAGATGAAATATATATAAATGAGTTATAAACATGGAGGAGGAGAACAGAAGTAGGAGGGGAAGGCTAAAGTTCAAGTGGAAAGATAAATTATTGAATATCATGAAGGAAAAGGGTCTAAAAGAACAAGATGTAAACAACAGAGGAAGATGGAGAAGGATGACTAGAAACATTGACCCCATATAGAAATGGGAAAGCTGAAGGCAAAAAAGAAGAAAAGAAGTTCAGCTTAACACAATAACCCAAATCGTATCCAAGCCTCCAGTTTAAACCTGCTATGAGAGATCCTCGTGTGTTCCTTGTCGTTTTACAATGTGGAGACTACTTTTTTGGGCTCAGGCCATGTCGTCCTGATGGAAGGTTCCTTTAAGTAGCTTCCTAGGGTATATTTGACTACAGTGATATCCCCAGAGAATTTACCTTAAGGTCTCCCAAATTCTAACTCCTGGCGCGAATATCCTTAAAGTTTCCTTTAAGGATATCGCATAATACCAGGGGACGTATTCTTGACACGCCACATAGCAATCTGCACCCCGCATAGTGTTTACGCTTCGAGGGGGAAAGTGGCAAAATAAAAGAGGAGTCGCTAATAAGGTTCCCTTCTTCCGTTACTGTTTGAATACCTAGATGCCGCCATCTTTATTCCTTTTTCTGTAGCGAACTCGTTCGGTGATTTTCCTGGTAGCTCTCTCAATATTTTGGATTTATCATGCAATCTCCAGCTTCTTCTGCCTCTGGAAAGTTGAGTATCTGATCTATGCATTGTATAAATTCAGCTCTTGCCTTAAAGTAAAAAATTAAGTCGAAATTAAGTTAATTTTTGGCAGAGCTATTGCTTGAACCGGAGACGTCTTCGGCGCTGTTATTCGTAACTCACGAGTTATTTGATTAGCCAAAACGACTTTCCCAGTATAACAGCATAAAACAGATTTTGAGCGAAGCGAAAAATCTATTTTTGGGTGAGATGGCCTTGTCGTCCTGATGGACGTTCCTTAAAGTAGCTTCCTAAGGGATATATGTACTACAGTGATATTTCCAGAGAATTTTACCTTTAGGTATCCAGCATTCTAACTCCTGGGGCGAATATCCTTAAAATTTCTCCTAAGGATATCGCATAATATCAGTAGACGCATTCTTGACACGCCTCCATAGCAATTTGCACCCCAAACAGCGTTTTGGCTTCAAGGAGGACATGGCAAAATAAAAGGGAGCCGTCCAAAGGCTATCCCCGCTCTCGTAATAATATTGGAAATAAAACAGCGCCATTCCCACGATGGCGGACGTTCCTTGTAGCATTGAGCGTGCTGTTACAGATACAGTACCACAGGAGGGATACTGTGAAGATCTTTTCTTTTAGAAGAGATGGGTGGGTCCACCAGGACGACATGGCCATCTCACCCAAAAATCCATTCTTTGGCCTCAAGCCATGTCGTCCTGATGGAAGCATACCAGAGCATTAGTGTATCTGTGGATTTTTAATCAGTGCCTTAACCTTATAGCAACCTTTTCTATGGTCATGGGGACCACATGAGACAAGGGACGTTACTGTTATTTGTCACCATCACTAATCATAACCAATGTTAGTGTTTCCTGCCTCCTACAGGGAAGAGTCATTCTAGACAGTAGAAAAGGGTTCTTGAGGTTAACATACATAGTATGAACAAATATAAGTACACACTGAATATACAAATAGTCTCACAGTTGTATATTTTTCTAAAATAACATCAGTGTCTCTTATATCTATAATTTGATGCATCCAAATATATGAGGGATACTTTGGTAAGTTGAAGAACTCTGGCATGTATACATACAATTGTCTGGCGAAGGTGGATGCACTACATTCTAATAGACATTTATTACTAATAAATGACTTAAAGATGTTCAGTAAAACGAATGTAGTATGACAATGGGATTATACCTGTAACAAGTACAGAGACTATATTTCCTACTTGAAGGAAGAAATGATGAGTGCCACTCTCAGACTGAAGAAAAATTATAAAACAATTTCTCTTCATAATTCCTGTATTGGTTACTTTTATCTGCACTTTGTATTTCGTACACCGGCACTAGTGCTACCTGTATAATTCCACACCTGGGATTTTGAACAGAGCTAGTGTTATCATGGTATCACTTAATTAAAAGAGAAGTCACACCTAAGAAGGGTGACCACTTCTCCCTTTAATTGACAGTCCCAGTCAATTAGCTGTTCATCGTAGAATTAGACGGCAGGTTAAATATTCTACCTGGCGTCACCACATATTGCTTCAGATCATGGATTTGTCTAGCATAGTGTATGTAGAACACTCTGGATGATTCTCATCCATTACATGTGCGAGGACATGTGAGGTCCCAAACCATAAACTGTTTACCACAGTAATTAGGGGGTAGGTTTTAATACACTACCTGCCGCCACTACAAAGTGTTTCAGTTCATGCTCTTGTTTTGCATAGTGTTTGTAAAACACTCTGGATGATTTCCATCCAGTGTATGAATGAAGGTGCTCAAAGTCCATATACTGAAAGAAGTTCAGTGATGAAGCAATCTTTCTCGGATCATGACCTGCGGGAGTACTGTCAGGATCCGCTCTACGAATAAAGTAGGTGAGCTTCGCCCTTAGTTGTTTTAGGTATAAATTTGATCCAGAAGTTTCTCCTTTAAAGAGCTATCCTCCCCTGAAGTCTGAAGTTCTACAAAGATAGACCTTTAGACACTCTACAGGACATAGAGAGACATCTTCCTTCAGAGGCCAGATTCTCCAGGGACCCCACCTCTTAGTGGGTAGCTCGTTTTTAGCGAGAAAGGATGGATCAGGAAATAGATTCAGTTCTCCCACTTCCGTGAACTGAATGTGACCCTCATCTCTGGATACGGCCACTATTTCACTAACTCTAGCCCCGGAGGCGATAGCGAACAGAAAAATATTAGATACTTAAGAGAACAATCTTCATTGTTCACAGATGAGGCATAATGTAAGACCTTGTCCGCGGGGTTAAGCCTAGCACATGCCTTCGGAATCTTATTAAAGATTTCATTCGCCAGATCCACTTGAAAGGAATATAGGAGATTGATTGATTGATTGATTTAAAGTTTTCAGGCATCCTGACATCTAAGGTCATTGACACCGGTAACATTTAATTTATGCATACAAAAATAAAAAATAAAATAAAATAAAAAATAAAAGAGTATTCAATTAAAATCATAAAAGTTGAATGTCATAAAAGTTAAACAGTTTTCAGAAGACCTGCTTCTGAAATAAATCTAAAAATGCCACTTGCATAGTAGGACACATCATTTCCAAGAATCTTGGCAAGGATGAACCTGCCACCCTCACCTCGAGCCTCAAACAAATATCTATTCCTTAAGTTGTTATAATTGGGGCATTCGGTCAACAAATGCCTCACTGTTAGAGGTACTAAACAGTCGTCACAAAATGGTTGGTGTTGGCCCTTCAGCAGAAACTCGTGTGTCAACCGAATGTGACCAATACAGAGACGACAAATAGACGTCTCCCATTTTCGGGGCATCATATTATACCTCCAAGGAGATATGACATTTGTTACCTCTCGCATTTTATTCCCATCTAGGCTATCCCATTGCTGTTGCCATTTATTGCAAACCAATTTCTTAATGGCAGGTAGGAAATCATTACAGGGAAAGGGATACCTTCTTGGCAGCAACTCGGATGCAGCCTTCTTAGCCAGTGAATCTGCCTTCTCATTCCCAGACACACCTACATGTGCTGGAACCCAACAAAATCGAACTGTTATACCTCTCCGTCCAATAATAAAAAGCCATTCTAAAATCTTTAAAACTAGAGGGTTATTAGAATTAAAAACTTCTATAGCTTGAAGGACACTCCTTGCATCACTAAAAATTGTAAAATTACCCTCCTTCTCCAACGCTATTTTCTCAATAGCAGTTAATATGCCATACAGTTCGGCAGTAAATATGGAAGCGGTCAGAGGAAGTGCACCTCTACAATTAAAACCATTACTATGTACTCCAAATCCAACGCCAGCATCAGATTTGGAGCCATCAGTATAGATAAAAGTTGATCCTCTATGTTCTTTAACATGTTCATTAAAAAGAGACCTGGCTTCTAGGTCTGACATATTCTTCATATTTCCAATAAAATATTTACAAAAAGATATCTCTAGTAATTTCCATGGAGGCGTTGATGATACCTTGAATGGAAGTACCTTACTTCTAATTATATCCAGAATATCTAATAATTGTTTCACCCGAAAGTCATAAGGTTGAGGAGATTTTGGGTGCAACTCAAAGTATGATGCGTGTCTTACAAGGCTTGCAGTCTGTAAGGCTAGAGAGTTAGGGATTCTTTGCAATCTTAACCAATACCGAATAATGGAAGACATTCGGTAGAGGTCTAGAGGTAACTCTCCAGCATCAGCAAGGAGACTTGGGATAGGCGAGGTTTTAAAAGCTCCTGTAGACAATCTAATAACTGCATGATGTATCAAGTGTACTATTTTTAACCGGCTTGGGGTGGCTGAAGAATATATTTCACATCCATAACTAATTTTGGAAAAAATCAAGGCCTTGTACACGTATAATTTTAAAATAGTATTGCGGTCTGCCCCCCCATGATGTATGGGACAATACTTTTAAGATATTCAGAGCTACAACACATTTAGCTTTTAACGCTTTTAAGTGAGAAACCCATGTAAGCCTACAATCAAATATCAAACCTAATAATTTAGCTTCACTTGCACATGGTATCCGTTGACCTTTAATGTATATATCCGGGTCTGGATGTACTCCTCGGATACGACAAAAATGGACAAAAGTAGTTTTACTTGTCGAGAACTTAAATCCATTCATGTCAGCCCACTGGATAATTTTATCAATAGAGAGTTGGATTTTTCTCTCAACCATTGCCATTCTAGTGCCAGCAAATGATATTGAGAGATCATCCACAAATAATGTTGAGAGAACATCCCGGGGAATGACGGAGGATATACCATTAATTGCTAGTGCAAAAAGGGTTACACTCAGCACACTACCCTGAGGAACTCCTCCTTCCTGACACTTACTCTCAGATAGAGTTTCCCCCACTCTTACTTGAAAAGCTCTATGCAAAAGAAATGACTGAATAAATAGTGGTAGTTCTCCTTTTAATCCTAGTTCATGAATTGTTTTAAGTATACCATATCTCCATGTGGTATCATATGTCTTTTCAAGGTCGAAAAAAACTGTCACATGGTGCTGTTTGGAAGCAAAGGCTTCACAAATAGAGGACTCAAGTCTTATTAACACATCAGTTGTTGAGTGCATTTTTCTGAATCCAAATTGAATCGGTGATAAAATACCCTTCTTTTCAAGGTACCACATCAACCTTACATTGACCATCTTCTCCATGATTTTACATAAACATGAAGTCAATGCAATAGGTTGATAGCTTGCTGCTAAACACTTGTCCTTACCGGGTTTTAAAATGGCTATAATAATGGCTAGTTCCCAAACACTTGGGTAACTATGATCATGCCATATTCTATTAATAATACTTAAAATAAATAACTTTGTATTAAAATGTACATGTTTAACCATTGCATATGGAATTCCATCGGGTCCAGGAGCTGTATCGTTGCAAGTAGCGAGTGCGGAATCAAGTTCTCTTTCAGTAAAAGGAGAATTATACGATTCTTCCCTTCCTGTTGCAAAATTTAAAATTTTCTTTTCTTCAATGCTCCTGTACTGTTGACTAGGAGCTGCTACACTATTGCACGATACATTTGAAAAATGGTCAGCCAGGGCATTGCTAACTTCATTTCCTTCAGTCACAAACAGACCATTCACTTTACACACTGGTGGTGGGTTCGGGGTAAATTTGCCTGCATTTTTTTTTATTTTCCTCCATACAGAAGATGGTGGTGTTCTACTGTTAATGGAGGAAACAAAAGCCACCCAAGATTGGCGTCTAGCTTCTTTCATGGCACGACGGAACTGTGCTCTACATTTTTTGTATGATATCAAATTTTCATCAGTACAGCGTCTAGTCAGGGATTTTCTGGTGGCTCTGTGCAAGGCTGTTAATTCTAAGGACCACCACGGGACTGGTCGTCTTTTGAATAGTCCTGTGGTTTTGAGAATCGAATTGATTCCTGCTATATGAAGAGTTCCATTCAGTAGGTCTATGGCATCATCAATACTTTCAAACTGTTCTGCTCTCCCTTCGATTTCACTTAGCTCAGAAAATTTAACCCAGTCTGCCTTGTCTAGATTCCAACGTGGCGATCTTTGCAAAGACGGACCCTTGTTGGTGTTTATAATGATTGGTGCATGATCACTAGTATGCCAATCATCTAATGTCCTCCAATCAAAATCAAGAAGGCAGTTAGAGCTTGCAATTGAAAGGTCAATGCATGACAAAGTACCCGTCTGAATATGGAAGTGCGTGGGCTCTCCTGTATTAAGGAGTCCCACATCCTCATTCTCCACAATTGATGAGGTAATATTGCCCCTTGTGTTGGCCAAAACATCACCCCATAAAGGATGTCTACCATTCATATCTCCCAGTAAGAGAAAAGGTTGAGGGAGTTGTTGAATGACCTCTGCTAAATCATCATATAAAATATCATTTGGAGGTAAGTAGAGAGAGCATATTGTATATTTTCTCCCTATATCAATTTGTACAACCACTGCCTGCAGGGTTGTACGTATAGACATAGATATTTGGGGAACATCTCGACGAATGTACATGAGACTTCCGCCATGGCTCCCTGCTTGTTGATTATATGGTGTTCTATAGCTAACATACTCTCGAGGACTAGGAGTGTTAGAATCAAGCATACTTTCCTGTAGACATACAATTATGGGGGAATGTTCATGAATTAGGAGCTTAAGTTCTTCATATTTCGCCCTCAAACCCTGACAGTTCCATTGCAAAATGTTGGAGAAAACTATGGATTATTTCTGGAAGACATCTTGGATGAGGTCTTCCCATTAGCAGTTTTTAATCTAACATTATTACCTGTAGGTTTCTTCAGAGGTGGTCTTGTTATGTTGGGCTTTACATTTGTGTTTTTCTTTGTATCCTTTTGATCTATTTGTTGAGGTGGATGGTGGACCTCAACTTGAATGTCTGATTTATTTAGTTCATCTTCTGGTTCATTAGAAACATCAACAGAGAAAACATAAAATTTATTTGATGTCATAACCTTAACGTTTCTAATGGAGGGTGGAGAGAGAGATGGAGGTCTCTATCTTTTCCTATTTATCGGTGGTGAGGATCTACCAGGTTTTTGCACCTTCCCTACCACAGGTGCACCTGGTAACTTTGTTTCGGGTGGAACTTCCATCAAATCAGGCAAGGACATGGCCTGAGAGAGGTTAGTACTATTGTTGGTAATGGGGGATGAAGTTTGTATAGAAGTGGGCAGTGCTGGAGTTTTAATACACAGTGGCAAAGCCTTGGAAGGCAATATGCTTACCTTGTCACGCAAAACTTTACGATCATTAGATGATGTATTTCTTTTCTTGGAGTTACTGGCAGCACTATGTGGGTTCGATGTCTCCTGTGGTATATTTTCTCTTGATTTCAGTGCCTTTGCATAGCTGTTAGGTTTTTTCAGTAGTCTTTTGGCATGTCCTACACTTATGTGTTTTACAGTGGATTTATTGAGGGCTGCTTCTTCAAACTTATAAATCTCGCATCTCCTGTCAGTGGATTTATGGTTTGAATTGCAGTTCAAACAGCTGGGCTCAAGTGTACACTCTCCATGATAAGGTTTGGAACAGATGCTACACATTTTTTTTCATTTTTACAAACTTTAGAAGGATGTCCAAATTTGAAACACTTGAAACATTGTAAGGGTTTTTGTTTGAAAGGTCGAACTTTTATTCTTTCATTTTCAATATCGATGTGGAAAGGCACATCAGCATCCTGGAAAGTAAGGATAATCATTGATGTCCCAGGAATCTTGTGCACTTTCCACACTGTTAATGGGCACATGGCTAGTATTTCCTCTTCTGTAAATTCATACAGATCTTTATTGAAGACTACTCCCCTTCCGTAAATAAAGTTTAGGTGGGGTTTGACATCTAACATATCCTCATAACTGCTTGTCTTAAGGTTAGACAGTATAACTGATTGTGTGGATGATTTTGCAAGGATTAAGAAGCTATTTTTCCCAAAGCGAGATATATCACCTGGTGCAATGGTTCCTACCTTTTTCTGAATTAGTTTGCTAATTTTAAAATAATACCCATTAGTCCCTTTAGGTTCAACAACAAGCCACATTGGTGGTTTTGGCTTTCTTTGGGGGAGCATAGTTAAATCGATATCTTTCTCAAACCAGTCAGCAGGTCTATATACATCCAAACTGTTTGGTATCTTATCACATAGGGCACCCATGACATTTAAGTTATTAATTTTGATACCATTGATGTTACATGTTGCGTTGAATGCTTCTTCATGATTATTATAAGTTATCCATGAATGCCATTTTTCATTTTCAAGTTTCATTCTAATTTCTTTTATTACTCCATAGCATCTAAATGCTTTATATATCATATCATAATCAGTATTTATTGGAATTTGGGTAACATGAAGGATTCTTAGTTACCCTTTGTTACCCGACTTAATTGGTTTTAAAACATTAGCAGAGGGGTCCTTTTATGTTCCTAGGTCGTCAACAGAATTTTCCTTAATTGAATTAGCAGAGGTCGTCACCAGTGCCGGGGGAGAGTCAGCGTATCCAGGGGATCGGGGTTCGTTACTTGAAGAATCCATTAGACGAGAGAGAGAGAGAAAAGGGTTAGTTTGATGTACCTGCTCGAGAATGTTAGGCCATCACACGTCAGAAAGGAAATTTGCACTCTCCACTATCGGCACAATGAGAGTATACTTCCCAGATGGTCCACTCCATACCCTACCCAAAGGATAGCATCAAAACAGAAATAGAGGCACAGGTGTAAGCTGAACCCGCCTGTTAGGACTGAGACCAAGAAACTATGGAATCGTCCTCCCCATATCTGTAATGACGGGCTTCCGGCCAAAAGCCGAGAGTCCTATCCCAAGCATTGGATCCCCCTGGATTCCGAAGACCCAACACTTGAGAATAGTTCCACCAAAAAGGTCAAACCATCTTCGGGATGCCTGAAATCATCCAATACTCTCACATATAGCTTTGAATGCAAACACCTCCTAACCGTGATACCTCCTCCCACTCATCAAAGCAGGCAGCAATAAAGGATGTATGAACATCACCGCCGGGGCTACAATGGATGTAGAAACATCCAAGCCATAGGGAAAAAAAGAAAGAAAAAAAAATATATATATGTACATAATGTATACACATATATAATGAGGGAAAATTTTTCTCATAGAGTTTGGAAAGCAAGACGAAAGAAAGTTTATGAAAGTAGGATAAGGTCGACGTAATATTGAGTAAAAGAAAAAGGTGAAGGAGAGAAATTTAGATTCGAACTGGGGGAGCAATTTCCCAAAGTTCGAGAGCCCTCTTGCCCGTCACCAAGTTTCAGCACGGGAAGAATATAGGAGAGGCCTAGTCAAGGCTGACTTACGCGTATTTATCGTATTGGCCGCCAGACCTTGGCTATGAAGATGGACAAAGAAGGACAGACAGAAGTTCATTGAAATTTCTTTCGGTCCTTTTGCTTTGACAAAGGCAACCCACTTTTTCCAGGAAGACTCATATTATCTTCTAGTTGACTTGGCCTTGTATTCTTCTAAGAATTCTATATTGCCTTTTGAGATCCCAAACCTCTTTCTAACCGCTAGAGCGAGAAAATCATGAAATGAAGGGTTTGGGTTCTCTGTGATAAAACAAAGGCAGTTAATTTCTGAATCTTCGGAAATATACCTAGGGTCAGAGCTAGGACTAGCCTCATCTAGTCTATCAGCCCCACTAGAGGATCCTCGTATGGGGCTATATAGCGAGGTAGTTTCTTGAAGATGCTCGTGATGAAGAGGTCGAATTACAGTTCCGGGACTTGTTCCCATCTGGGAGGGGATATGTCTGCGCCCATGGACCATTCCAACTCTATCAGTTTGTATCGAAATAGAGTATCCACCGTCACATCGTGGATCAGTTGCAAATGAACTGCTGGTAGGTGCCGTCCCTTCAAGAGAGGGATGGGTAACTTCACCAAGACTGAATGAGACGTTCGAATGTGACGTCTTATTATCGCTTCGGTGTCCCAGATCAGTCCATGAAAGGACCAGCAGAGACTTGGGACTTTCGTGCTCTAATTTCTGTTAGAAAAGCGATTAAAGAGGGACCGATCTCAGTCTTTTTTTATCTCTTCAAGCGTTTGATGCATGTTTTCTCCAAGCTCTTAACGCATCATTCCGGTGTGCCCTTAGCACCAGGTCTGTCACTATAGCGAACTGGGGAAAGTTTAGCGCTTTTTCCTGTTGGCGTTTTGGAATTCTGACTGAATACCTGAGTCTCTTGACAGACCTCACGAGCTCCTTTTATATTTCCAAAGGAGAGGAGAGTTGATGTGACTGAGGGTTTCGATGGTTTTTTAAACATCGAAACCCCTGAGCTGGAGAAAGTCGAGACTTCTAGAAGCTTATCTTGCATCCGTGATGTCCCAGGAACCGGGTCATCTCTTTGAATGCACATTGGCCGGACACTTCGGGTGCTGCCCACTCCAGCCTCTTGATCAGGTATATTAATACCTGAACTATTTCTAGGCTTGAATTTGATGTGACTAAGTTCATCAATCCTCTGACACGTATCTTCCTTAGGATGAATGTTACTCTCTGTAACATGAATTTTAGATAGGAGGAAGGGGGGTGGTTGACTGGAAGGTTCCGAAGGACACCTTTCAGGTCTGACAAGACTACGAACACCCTTAATTGGAACAAGGTCCATATGTTCAGAAGGATTATCATTCAGAACTAGCTGTTTTTTATGAACTCGTTGAGTGGTGACAAGTTCAGTATGGCTCATTGATATCTTGGGTCCTTCTTGTGAACACAAAGCAGCCTTCCCTGGAACTCGATGAGCTAAAGTTTTCTTACTACCTGTATGCTCTATAGCTCTCAGGTATACTCCTCCAGGAGGGTTTTGAACTATAGGAGAAGGCAAGGAAATGATGGTAGGGACATTTCTGTTTCCCATCAATGGCTCATCTTGAATAGGCTTTGGACTGAAGGATCGAAGGTCCTGCGATCCTGAGGGAAAGTTCCTCCTAGCCGAAGCGTCTTTATGCTTCGAGTAGTCAGTAGGCTTAGACTTTTGACCATCTGCCTGTAGCACCGTGGTCACTGGAATAGTGGGATGTTGTTGAGCAGCCCTGATATTTCCCGCATTTCCGATCTTCTTTTTAGGTTGGGGACCCACAACCACAGAAGATTTTCTCTTTGAAGGAATGCCCCATTTTTGGAGAAGACCTATGTTCTCCATGGTGGCGTTCTTAATTACTTTCTTAGCGACCTTGTGTGGGAAGAGGTCTTTACCCCAGATGTTGGAAGATATTAGCTTCCTTGTTTCGTGTTTAACGGTTGCATCAGCGAACACAAACTCTCTACATGCTCTCCTAGCCTTCATGAAGGCGTAAAGGTCCTTCACCAAGATAGCCATATGCATTTTGGCTATGACCATGAGTATGTCTGGGGTACTTTCGTAGGTTGAACACAACTCTATGTAGTTTTGTAGAGAAAGGGATGTCGCAAGTCTCTCCTTTGACTCCTGTTCATTACACAAGAGCAACTCAGACAATTTAGGGAGACATACCTCGAATTGTCGACTTGCGACGTCCTTGTCTAATTTTCCTACTGAAAATGTCAAATGGACTTCCTTCCAATCCTTTTCCTGTCCGGGAAAAGCTGGTGACAAAGGCTTGCACTCATCGAGTGTGGGACATGGCTTACCCGCCTCTAACGCTTTGGCAACAGAAGTAAATGCCTTCCCCATAAAGGGGAATGAGAGTGAAGTAGGAGCAAGAAAGGAAGGGTGTCCGTTATTCAGTGAGAATACCTTCGACTCTGAATAACCCGCCTTTCTTAGACTACCTGAAAGGATAGTCTGGGCCTTATCATGGTCGAGAATCAAGACCTCCTTTGGTTCCGTTCCTTTTCTTGACTTTGGTTCGTACTTCAGTCGAACCCAACAATTAGGGAAAGCATCAAAGCTTGGCCAAAATTGAATTTTTGTCCAAAGGAACAGCACCTATTTTCTCTGAGATGCAGAGATTGCCATTTGAAATCGGCATCTACTCCGCGTACCTCCAGGGATTGGTTATGGAGCATGTTGGTAGGTCTTGATTCATGGGTCGTTTGACTGACCCCTGGGAAGTGACAACAGAAACTTTAAGAGGATCTATCTTGCGTTTTACTTCCTGCTTTTTGTTTTGTCTACGAAAGCTCTCTATTTGATTCTTCAGCTGGATACATAATTGTACCACATTATCCAAATTAGGGGTAGAAGACGAAGATGTCGACATCGATGGCTCTAAAGCCGGCACAGGCGGAGGAAATTCCGACGCAACATTTTCCTCTTCTACCTTGGGGCATTTCTATCCCTTAATCCCAAAGGTTTTCTGGCCGTCAGGGGATGTAGTTATCTCCTGAGGCACTACTGTTTCCTCAATTTCTTCCGGAAATAGTAGCTTACGCATCCTATCATTAGCTAGGAAAGGTCCCAGAGAGATCTTTTGAAAGCCTCTCACCCAGTTGCGTAATTTATATTGAGCTGTATCCCTAGTCTCTGTAGACTTGGGATTTTCAAAACCTTCGGACATTAATGTCCGACAAATATTGCAAACCTGTGGGTTCCAATAATGTAGGGATCCGGAAATAATATTGCAGGGGGCATGAAACCTGCAAGTATTATAACCGTAAAAATACTTACTCTTGGCCTTGCAAAGGACTGCAGCAAAAGGTATCTGGTGTTCCTCCTGTAAAGAAAGGAAAACCAAAAGAGTATACAATGGATTATCTCCTTGACAATCAACATGCAAATGTCCTTTACAATAGAGTAGCTTAGGATAGTAAGCTATAAAGGGATAGTAGGAGATACATACTTGTGTACCCCTGTGAGCAAATGCTGTTGCCTCCCCTCTTTATTAACTACATGGAGATTTCTCTATAGAGTAACTCCAAGTAGAATGTTTAGCTCATACTGTGGGGTCAGGATGACTGATTCTCGATCAGAATATTGAAGAAAACTATTCATTCAATATATGAACGGTACCAGCAGAATGCTCGTACAAGGGTACCCAAGGCATGTCAGAAAATACTACTGTATCATGGTACAGTAGTTTTCTAATTGCAGTAAGTCTATATTGCAATTTACTGGCTACTGTACATCATGTATTGTAGTCTAGTCATTATGCTGCCTTCAAAGTAGCATATGACAGTATGGTCCATCTAGCATGAAGCCAGCTGGACTAGGAAAATAAAGACATATATTTGTATATCTCACTCATCCTATTTGCTGTAGTCTTCCTACTATATTAAAATATAGAGTTTCCTGATCAGGGAGACTCAAGGAAAAAGGCTCCACCCTTTAAGGGTTAGGAGTGTATTACTCCTGCCTTGAGGTGTTTAATATTGTAGGGTAATCCTAATACTGATTTCTAATCAGGATATTGAAGAAATCATATTTATTCAATATAGGATTGGGCTCAGCAAATGCCTGTGTTGGATATCCAAAATATATTGGAAATAACTACTAGTATAAACTATATAGTAGTTTTCTATCTGCAGTATATTCTATACTGCAGACATACTGGCAACCTTTATAATATATACAGTAGTTCAGCCGGCATAGCTAGGTCTTGCCGGCATACCCGGCATGCTAGCTAGAGAGAGAGAGAGAGAGAGAGAGATAGCATGGAAAAATGGCTACTCCTTACTGTGAATGTATACAGTAATTAAGGATGTAAAAGTCTAATTTGACTGCCTTTCTCCAGAAAGAAGGTTCTAATAGAAGGGGAGAATGTACCATTCAGGCTTCCATGCAGCTAGAGTATTATTGCCGAAAAGGTACCGCAGATACACTGCCGGCCGGCAAGTCCAGCAGTACCAGTACAGCCGGCGTGCTGCCAACTGAGTCAGCACTATCTGTGCCGGCCTGGCCGGCAGTACCCCAGCAACAGGACTTGTAGCAGCAGTTCAAGGGAGGACTGAAGAACCTTGGGAACAGAAGGGACTTCCCTCTCACGGCCATCATGGTCGCCGGCAGCCATCTTGGCTGCCGGCTGGGCCGGCATTTGCCGACAGATGATGTGGTTGGCGGCAGTATGGTCTGCCGTCAGCCAACGACAGGGCTAGAGAGGGAGTCTGGCTGGCTTCGGCAACCTACCAGCAAAGGTAAGGTTACAAGATGCCGGCCTAAAGAAAGACAATGGCTCAGCCATCAAAAGTGGACAGAGGGGAAGGGAACAGGGTCCTGTAACGAGTGTGAAAGGAACTGGCAAAAATTGTCAGTCCTACCACCTGTAAAAGAAACTGTTTCGGTATCGGCAGAATACCAGGGAGCAGGAGAGTCTCAGTTCTCCATCCCAGAGATTGCCGACACAGTTAAGGGGATGGCGGCACTGCCGCCTCCTCTCAACAAAGAAAAAACAGAGTTCCAGTGCCATGTATCCTAGGCTAAAGAAAATTACTCTTCAGCCCAGAGTACTGTGGCATAGGACTAGTCTTTTAGTCGCAAGGAGAAGATGGTATCCTACCATAACTTCAAGTGCGGGTAATGAGGGCTAACCTCCATTGCCGGCCACCTAGCCGGCAGGGGAATGATGATATCCTACAACCCATTTGTCCTGCCGGCAGGTCGCCGACATAAGACTAAATACTCTGCGATTCTGACTAAATCCCAAAACCTGATGGTATACCACAACCAACGGTTAAGGGAAGAGGCAGGACAAACCCTAAGTTAGTCATGTCTGAATAAAATTCAAGGCACGGCTATTAGGGTTGTAGCCTGAGGCTACACTCAGAGGGAAAGAGATTACCCTTAAGTCTCCGAAGAGACGAGTAATGTTTCATAACATTCTAGGAGGTATCAGTCTCCACTGAATGAAAACAATACACGAGGGTAACCGGGGAAAGTCTGAACGTATAGTAAAACGTCTAGGTAAGGTTACCTAGGCTATACGAGATCTCGGTTACCTAAATCACTGAAACTCTAACTATACGATCGACAGAGAAAATGGGGAAACAAAAATTATGCACATTATTGAAACTTTACAAGAATAATATCCTAAATAGCTAAATAATTAAAATATTAAATAAAGCTATTAAAAACTGGAAGTCATTCTGCTATCTAAATAACACATGCCTAATGAACGACGGCGCCATGGCACCTCCAGTAACTGGCCTAGCTCTTAAACACAATAAAATACTCTAATTTCATTGCGAAACAGGAGCTAAAATATACTCATAGTAAAGACCCGATACTCAACTTTCCAGAGGCGGAAGAAGATGGAGAAAGCATAATAATAATCCTGTAAAACGATCGAAAAGTTAGATCACCAGGAAATACCACCGAGCAAGATCGCTACAAAATAAGGAATGTCCCCCATCGTGGGAATGGCGCTGTTGTATTCCCAATAGTATTACGAGAGCGGGGATAGCCTTTGGACGGCTCCCTTTTATTTTGCCACATCCTCCTCGAAGCCAAAACGCTGTTTGGGGTGCAGATTGCTATGGAGGCGTGTCAAGAATGCGTCCGCTGATATTATGCGATATCCTTAGGAGAAATTTTAAGGATATTCGTGCCAGGAGTTAAATTCTGGATACCTAAAGGTAAAATTCTCTGGGAATATCACTGTAGTACATATATCCCTTAGGAAGCTACTTTAAGGAACTTCCATCAGGACGACATGGCTTGAGCCCAAAAATGAAATTAGCTATTTACTGTAGTCTTCATTGCTAGGAATTAATTATATTATGCCGATAGTATTCATATTAGTTTCGGCGATTTAGGTAGCCGATCTTGTTTACGCTAGGCTTCCTAGCCTAGGCGTTCTAGTTTACTTTCCTGCATGATATAATAAGCATTCCTGGTGTTAATAAAATTAAATGAAGATATTAGGCAATTTATACATGTAAGATATATCGATTGCATATAAACATTTCCTCTTCTAAGATAGTATACGAGAGAGCTTCGATGATTTTGGTAGTTGATCTCACTGTCACTGGGCTAGTAGCCTAGTGGCTTTAGTATACTTTCATACATACTCCTCGGTTACCCTTGTGTATAGGGTAATCCCTCCTTCCCTCTGAGTGTAGCCTTAAGCTACAACCCTAGTTGGTCGTGCCTCGAGTTGTCATTCAGGCAGGACTAAGCTAGGGTTTTTCTGCCCCTTCCCTTAGCTGCAGATGGTAAGCTTTGGGTTTAGGTCACAACCTAAGAGTACAGAGTCATGTGCAGGCAGCTGATCGGTAGGGTGAATAGTTATTCCCCTGTCGGTTTACGCTGTCAGCATAGGAGGCTAAGCCTCCCTAGACTGCACTTGAAGGGGTCATATGATTTACCCCCTTCTCCCTGTGGTCTAGTAGACTAGTCCTGTGCTTGCAGACCCTAGGCTGAAGAATAGATATTCTTCTGCCGCCTAGGATGGCGCCGGCACTGAAACTCTGTTTTTCTCTTGTTTAAGGGTGGCGGCTACCGGCCCCTTAACTGTATTGGCAGACCTTAGGCTGGAGAATAGATTCTCCCTCTGCCTAGGATGGCGCCGACACTGAAACAGAGCTTCCTTAGGGTGTAATAGGACTGGTATCCAGCCGGCTCCTTTCACACCTTATTCAGGACCCTTTTCCCTCCCCCCTCTGTCCTTTAGTGATGGCCTAGCCATCGCAACCCTTTGGCCGTCGTCCTGCAATATCACCGCTTGCCGGCAGGTTGTAGGGCCGGCTCAGGCTTCTGCTTTTATGGCCTAGTCACTCAGCTTTCCCTTTTGGACACAAGGCTCCAGGATAGCTGTGTCGGCAGGACCAGCTGCGGCATAAGATCCCTTTGCTATAGAGTGTTCTTCAGTCCTCTCTTGGATTGCCATTCACAACCTGTGTCAGGCAGAGACCGACAATGGTGGTGGATGGGTGGAAGCCTGAATATC
>NC_090761.1:23821824-23824324 GCF_036898095.1 Palaemon carinicauda
CTTTTCAGGGCCTTTTCTTCCGACCACGGCTTTAGGAGGCGTCGCAGTCTGTTTGGAAGCCGTCTCTTGAGGTCTCTTCGAGCGATGGATGCCGAGCGTCTCCAGACTCCCGCGGCATCCTTTAGCTGTGCACGAAGCACTGGGTTTGTCACTGAGGCGAATTGTAGAGAGCCTAGAACTCGTTCCTGCTGTCGTCTTGAAATGCGTTTGGATTTCAGTAGTCGCTTGACAGACCCTGCTATTTCCTTCCTTTTCTTCTGGGGGATGGAAAGGCGGTGTGACTGAAGATTCCAGTGGATTCCCAACCACTGAAACTTCTGAGCTGGAGAGAGGCGAGATTTTTTCTCGTTGATCTTGAATCCCAGGTGTTCTAGGTACTGGGTAACTTCGTTGCAAGACTTTGCACACTCTTCGGGCGATGGAGCCCAGACTAGCCAGTCGTCGAGGTAGGCCATCACCTGGACGTTTCTTAGGCGGAGCTGTTGTACTATGGCATCCGCCAGCTTTTTGAAGATCCGAGGGGCCACATTGAGGCCGAATGGCATGGCCCGGAAGGCGTAGCTTTTTCTTTGGAGTCGAAATCCTAGGTAGGAGGAAGCGTGATGGTTCATTGGAATGTGCCAATAGGCATCCGCCAGGTCTATAGAGACCGTGTAGGAACCTTGAGGCAGAAGGGTCCTTATTTGTTGAAGCGTCAGCATCTTGAATTTGTTGTTCTCTATGAACTTGTTGAGGGGGGATAAGTCCAGAATGACTCTGAGCTTGTCTGAGTCCTTCTTGGGAACGCAAAACAGTCTCCCTTGGAACCTGGTGGACTTTACCTTCCTTATCACCTTCTTGTTCAAGAGGTCTAGAACGTATTCTTCCAGGATGGGGGTCGATTGTTGAAAGAACCGCTGGAAGATTGGGGGTGGTTGCACCCAACTCCAGCCTAGACCGTTCTTGATGATGCTGTGTGCCCAAGGATCGAAGGTCCAACGATCCTGGAATTGGCGGAGTCTTCCTCCCACCGGAAGCACTTCATTGCTTCTGGTGTCCCGAGGACTTGTTGCCTCGGCCGCTAGCTCCCTTTCCTCCTCTACCTCTGGAGGGACGACGAGAGGCGTCTCTGCTTGCACCCCTGGACGAGCCTCTACCTCTGGCATGAAAGGTAGTGGATGGCTGCTCAAAGGCAGGGGTGAAGACCGGTGACTGTGACAACACCGGTTGGGGGACCAATTGAAAGGTCTGTTGTGGTTGGGCAACCACTTGGGAGGTAGCGGGTCCCGGAAACTGACGTCGTTGTTGACGTTGCTGGGGTTTTGGCTTCTGAGGTTTCCTCTTAGGCTGAGGTCCATCGTCCTGAGAGGTTTTCCTTTTTCTGGACATGCCCCACTTGTGGAGAAGGTTCCTATTCTCCGTGGCGGCTCTGTCAGTTATTTCCTTGACAAGGTCAGAAGGAAACAGGTGCTTTCCCCAGATGTTGGAGGAAATCAGCCTCCGGGGTTCGTGTTTCACGGTGGCACCGACAAACACGAATTCACGACAGGCTCTACGAGCCTTTATGAAATGGTACAAGTCCTTCATTACTGTGAGTAAGTGGGATTTGGCCAGTACCATGTAGTGATCAGGTACTGCTGTGTCACAGGCCATAACTTCAAGTTGGACTTGATGAGAAAGAGATGCCGCAAGCCTCTCCTTCGTGTCTTGTTCCCGGCGAAGGAGGTGATCATTGAGCTTAGGGAGGTCTTCATTAAACTGACGTCCGGCGACGTCAGGATCGAGCCTACCCACGACGAAAGTATGTTGGACATCTTTCCATTGTCTAGTGTCAGGGGGTGTCACGATGGAGAAGGGTCTGCACTCCTCCAGTGCAGGGCAGGGTTTTCCTTCTTCCGCCGCTTTAAGGCATGCAGCCAAGGCCTTTTCCAAAAAAGGGAGAATCGCAGTGTCAGGTGCGACATATGTAGGATGCTTCTTGCTCAAGGCAGGAAGCTTAGAGCAGGTAAAGCCCCTGCTCTTAAATGCGGAGGCTAGCATAGCCTGGGCCTTTGCGAGATCGAACACTATCTCTTCTTTAGGTTCGGTCTCCTCCTTCGAGGCAGGTTCGGAACGAAGCCGGACGTAACAGTCCGGGTAGGCCTCGAAGCTTGGGAAGAACTCCACATCTTCCAACGGGACCGTGCCGATTTTGTCACTAACAAAGATCCTGCCGGTCGCAATAACCATATGCTCTGCATACCTCCACGGGTTGGCATGAGAGCAAGCTGGGAGATCCTTGACCGAGATCTTCTTCGGGTCTCTGGATCCAATCATAGACCTGATGGACTCCTGGTTCTCCTTCAGTCTGTCGTCCATGACAGCTCTAATCAGTCGGATCAGTTCTTGGGTAGAAGAGGAAGGATCCGGGGTCGAGGAGGTAGACGGAATGGACATTTCCGTCGGTGTAGGAGTAGGCGGAGGGATGGACGAGGGAGTAGCTCCAATCTCCGACTCGGTGTATTCCACCTTGTCTTCGTCC
>NC_090761.1:23831824-23916767 GCF_036898095.1 Palaemon carinicauda
CTTCCAAAATGAAATAAAAACTCTTAGCTTATACGATGTAAACATATTTAACTGGTCTCTACCCACCTCCTTGGGTGTGAATCAGCTATTATATATTCACCGGCTAAGTTAAATATTTAAAAATGATATTTTAATTATAAAATAAATTTTTGAATATACTTGCCTGGTGAATATATAAATTAAACGACCCTCCCTTCCTCCCCAATAGAGACGTAGTGGGATGAGAAGAAATTGAGTCTTTGTTTACATCGAGAGTGGTATCTGGCCGACAGTTGGCGCTGGTGGGCACACCCGCAACCTGTATAGCGATCGCTGGCGAGTTTTTACTGTTTTTTGTCTGTCGAGCAACAGAGTTGCAGCTATTATATATTCACCGGGTAAGTATATTCAAAAATTTATTTTATAATTAAAATATCATTTTTATCATAAAAACTCCATATTTCCTAAGTCAAAATCCATTTGTTGCTGGGGGCATAGCCTCCCTCAAGTAAGTTGGTAAGGATACGGCACCTAGGTTACATTAGGTAGAGAACCTTAGGTTAGGCAGAGTTCTTGTTTGTTTCTCGTTCATGTATGATTCTATGATTACTAGCAAAACTGGAATTCACTATAAGAAATAGACGAATTATGGCTAGTCTGGCATTTTTCAATATTTAACTTAACCGGTGATTATATAAGCTGCAGCTCTGCTGCTCGACAGAAAACTCTACGGAAAAAATCCGCCAGCGATCGCTATGCAGGTAGGGGGTGTACTTCAACAGCGCCATCTGTCGTCCAGATACCCAGTACTCATTGTAAACAAAGAACTCAATTTTCTCTCTGTCGTGCTACCGGCAAGACCTACTAATTCGCAGTTGCTAACTGGATTTGTTTTCACAACTATTTGGTGAAGTACACTATTCTAGTTTTGAGCTTTCGCTGTGCAGGCTTTCTCTTCAATAAATCCTTGCATTTTTTTTTTTATATCGGATTATTTGTTGATGACTTTGGATAGTTTTTGAATTCCCCTTTGACCAATTCAAAATGGCTGACCCTTCTCAAGTCCCAAAATTCAGGAAGTGTAATGCTAGGGACTGTTCAAGGCGTCTTCCGAAGGCCTCTATCGATCCTCACACCGTTTGTTCCAATTGTCGGGATAAAACCTGTCAATTGGAAGATCGATGTGAGGAATGCGTTGGGCTTTCGGAATTCGATTTTATCGAATTCCAAAAATATACACGTAGGCTAGAGAGAGATAGAGTCAGGAGAAGTTCATCTCGTTCTGTTGATTTTTCCTCTCCTCATGCCCCACAACCTATTCCTTCCCCTGTAGTGGTTGCTCTTAATCCCCCTCCTGGCACTCAGGAACCTTCGATGGCTGATATGATGCGTGCCATCCAAGCTCTGGGTGAGAGAGTTGAGTCCCTGGCTAGTGACCGTAACCAGCTCATGGCGGACGTCAAGGAGCTGAAGTGTAAAAGTGCAGTGGGAAGTGATAAAGTGAGTGATAGTGTTGTGGATAGTGTTGCGCTTGAGGGTTCGTCTGTTCGTGCCTGTCGTCCTCCTAGTCCGGGACCTCTTGCAAGCTCCCAAGTCCATGGGAGAAGCAATGTCGTACGACCAATGGGTTCGAGAGGCTTTAATCAGCGAACAGACGTTCCCTCCGTGGTTTCGGGCGTATCTACCCAAGATCGCCCCACCCACACTAAGACGAGAGAGCCCATTTATTCCTCGTCTGCGGAAGAGGTTTCTCGCAAGAAACCATGGACCAAGGTCTCACGACCACTTAAGCGCAAGTCGGTCCCTTCCGCGCAAGTCCAACGGCCCAGTTGTAGCCACTGGGTCAGTTCGGACTCGCTGCAGTCTTCCGATGACTGCTCACCTCCTAAGAAAGGCAAAGCGGTACCGCCTCAGGCAGTTACACCGTCTGTCGCCGCACCTGCTCCTGCAGACCCTAAGTGGTCTTTGCTGCAGACCATGCAGTCCCAATTAACGTCTCTGATGCAGGACTTTCGTGCGGAGAAGGTTGCTGCTGCACCAGCCTCTTGCCTACAACCAACCACACACTCGGTTGTGCGTCCTGTGGACGTTGAGGCGACCTTCTTGCGCACTCCAGCTGAGAGAGTCCCGCCACCCATGCGTTCCAGTGTGCCCTGCCAGCCGCATGTTGACGTTCAGCGACGCACGGAGCCTTCCGTTGACGTTCGCGAGGTACAACAACCGTCAGAGTTGTTTTGTTTTGACGCGGTGCGTCAACCTCCGCAACCCAGTGTGGTTGCCACTGCTCACCCACATCAGACTAGACAGTCTGGAGTAGACGCTGTGCGTCCCCGCGCTGCTATGGTTGTTGCCAGCTCACAGACTGGGCAACAGTTCCATGACGTTGCGTCCGGTTCAGTCACGCGTGCACCCGTGCGACCGGACTCAGCTAACCAGCCGTTACCTACTCCATTGCCGCTTCCTCCTCAATACTCGGATGATGGACTTTCTGATGATGATGATGCTGCTCACGTTGATGAACCACATTCGGACCTTGACGAGCCTAAGTCCATGCAACCCTCTTTGGACTTTAGAAAAGTTCTTGCTCTGTTCAAAGAGATGTTTCTGGACCAGTTTGTGTCTGTGGTTCCGCGCTCTCCTCCGTCAGAGTTTGTATTGGGTACGCCGTCATCCTCGCCTGCCTTTACTAGACTCGTCCTCGCACGCTCGTCCAAGAGAGCTTTACGAGTGATAGGAGAATGGATGCAGTCCAAAAAGAGTCTAGGGAAGACAGCCTTTACGTTTCCCCCAGCTAGACTCTCTTCCAGATCGAGCGTCTGGTATGCCACGGGAGAAGTTCTCGGCTTGGGAGTTCCTGCCTCTGCCCAGGGCGACTTCTCAAGTCTTGTAGACTCTCCCCGCAGGCTAGCCATGAGACGCTCTAAGATATGTTGGTCATCTTCGGACCTAGACCACCTGTTGAAAGGGATATTTAGAGCCTTCGAGGTCTTCAACTTTTTAGACTGGTGTCTGGGAGCTTTGAGCAGGAAGATCTCCCCGACAGAGAAGGAAACTTCCTTGCTCATCATGTCCTGCATGGACAAGGCCATACGTGACGGGTCTAATGAGCTTGCTGCATCGTTCGTATCCGGAGTCCTCAAGAAGCGTGAGAACCTTTGCTCTTTCCTGTCAGCTGGAGTGACACCTTGTCAAAGATCCGAACTTCTGTTTGCTCCTCTTTCTAAGTGCCTTTTTCCAGAGGACTTGATTAAGGAGATTGCTGCTTCTTTGATACAGAAGGACACTCATGACCTGGTTGCGTCCTCTGCCCGCAAAGCCACCCCTTTGCCTACCTTGTCAGCTAGACCAAGGATGGATACTCCAGCGTCCCGATTTATTCCGCCCTTTCGTGGCAGAGCCTCCAGCAGAGGAGGTGCTCGTGTCGAAGGGAGACGTGGGAAGAAGAAACTAACCAAGTCCTTTAAAGGCAGAGTCTGACTGCCAGCTTCTTCAGACAGCAGTGGGAGCCAGACTCAAGAACTTCTGGCAGACCTGGGAGAAGAGAGGCGCAGATGCACAATCTGTGAAGTTGCTCAGAGAGGGGTACAAGATCCCGTTTGTACGGAGACCCCCTCTAGCAACGTCTCCCATCGTTCTCTCTCCCAGGTACAGAGAGGAAGACAAGAGACGAGCATTGAAACAGGAGGTGTCTCTCTTACTAGAAAAGGGAGCGGTAGTCAAAGTCCTGGACCATCAAACCCCGGGCTTCTACAACCGTCTCTTCTTAGTGGCAAAGAAGACAGAAGGGTGGAGGCCGGTGCTAGACGTCAGTGCGCTGAATGTCTTTGTCACAAAGCAGACGTTCTCCATGGAGACCACAAAGTCCGTTCTAGCAGCGGTCAGAAAGGAAGACTGGATGGTCTCTTTAGACCTAAGGGACGCATACTTCCACGTCCCCATCCACCCAGACTCCCAACCTTTTCTGAGATTTGTTTACGAAAAGGTTGTCTACCAGTTTCAAGCCCTGTGCTTTGGCCTAAGCACAGCTCCTCTTGTGTTTACGAGGCTGATGAGGAATGTAGCAAAATTCCTTCATTTAGCGGACATCCGAGCCTCCCTCTATTTGGACGACTGGCTTCTAAGAGCTTCTTCCAGTCGTCGCTGTCTGAAGGATCTAAAGTGGACTCTAGATCTGACCAAGGAATTGGGTCTCCTTGTCAATATGGAAAAGTCTCAAGTGGTCCCATCCCAAACTATTGTGTATTTAGGGATGGAGATTCACAGTCTAGCTTTTCGGGCTTTTCCGTCGGCCCCCAGAACAAGTCAAGCCCTGTTATACATCCAGAACATGCTGAAGAAGGAACGATGTTCAGTCAGGCAGTGGATGAGTCTGATAGGGACACTATCATCCCTGGAACAGTTCGTATCGTTAGGAAGACTACACCTCCGTCCTCTTCAATATCACCTAGCTGTTTACTGGAAAAAGGACAAGACGCTAGAAGCGGTCTCGATCCCCATTTCCGAGAAGATGAAGTCTTCCCTGACTTGGTGGAAGGACAGTATCAGCCTCAGAGAGGGTCAGCCCCTGGCTGTTCAGACTCCCAATCACGTTCTCTTCTCGGACGCATCGGACACAGGCTGGGGCGCGACATTGGACGGTCGGGAATGCTCGGGAACTTGGAACTCTAGTCAAAGGACAATGCATATCAACTGCAAGGAGCTACTGGCAGTTCATCTGGCCTTGAAAAGCTTCAAGTCTCTCCTTCAAGGCAAAGTGGTGGAGGTGAACTCGGACAACACCACGGCTTTGGCGTACATCTCCAAGCAAGGAGGGACCCACTCTATGACGTTATACGAGATCGCAAGGGACCTCCTCACCTGGTCAAAAGGTCTAAACATTTCACTAGTAACGAGGTTCATCCAAGGCAACTTGAATGTCATGGCAGATTGCCTCAGTCGGAAGGGACAAATCATTCCAACAGAATGGACCCTACACAAGGATGTGTGCAAGAGACTTTGGGCCACATGGGGCCAGCCAACCATAGATCTCTTCGCAACCTCGATGACCAAGAGGCTCCCAATATATTGCTCACCAATCCCGGACCCAGCAGCAGTTCATATAGATGCCTTTCTCCTAGATTGGTCACATCTAGACCTATATGCATTCCCCCCGTTCAAGATTGTCAACAAGGTACTGCAGAAGTTCTCCTCTCACGAAGGGACAAGGTTGACGTTAGTTGCTCCCCTCTGGCCCGCGAGAGAATGGTTCACCGAGGTACTTCGATGGCTAGTGGAGGTTCCCAGAACTCTTCCTCTAAGGGTGGACCTTCTACGTCAGCCACACGTAAAGAAGGTACACCAAGGCCTCCACGCTCTTCGTCTGACTGCCTTCAGACTATCGAAAGACTCTCGAGAGCTAGAGGCTTTTCGAAGGAGGCAGCCAGGGCGATTGCTAGAGCAAGGAGGACATCCACCCTTAGAGTCTACCAATCGAAGTGGGAAGTCTTCCGAAACTGGTGCAAGTCAGTATCGGTATCCTCGACCAGTACCTCTGTAACTCAAATAGCTGACTTCCTTTTATACCTGAGGAAAGAACGATCTCTTTCAGCTCCAACTATCAAGGGTTACAGAAGCATGTTGGCATCAGTCTTCCGTCACAGAGGCTTAGATCTTAACAACAACAAAGATCTACAGGACCTCCTTAAGTCTTTTGAGACCACGAAGGAGCGTCGTTTGGCTACACCTGGTTGGAATTTAGACGTGGTACTAAGATTCCTCATGTCAGAAAGGTTCGAGCCGCTACAATCAGCCTCCTTTAAAGATCTCACTTTAAAGACTCTTTTCCTGGTTTGCTTAGCCACAGCTAAAAGAGTCAGTGAGATTCACGCCTTCAGCAGGAACATCGGATTTTCATCTGAAACGGCTACATGTTCTCTACAACTTGGTTTTCTAGCCAAAAACGAGCTACCTTCTCGTCCTTGGCCGAAATCGTTCGATATTCCAAGCCTTTCAAATATGGTTGGAAATGAACTAGAAAGAGTCTTATGCCCTGTGAGAGCTCTTAAGTTCTATTTAAGACGAACAAAACCTTTACGAGGACAGTCAGAAGCTTTATGGTGTTCAGTTAAGAAACCATCTTTGCCTATGTCAAAGAATGCTTTATCCTATTTTATCAGACTGTTAATACGAGAAGCTCATTCACATCTGAGTGAGGAAGACCAAGCTTTGCTGAAGGTAAGGACACATGAAGTTAGAGCTGTCGCAACTTCAGTGGCCTTTAAACAAAATAGATCTCTGCGAAGTATAATGGACGCAACCTATTGGAGAAGCAAGTCAGTGTTCGCGTCTTTTTATCTTAAGGATGTCCAGTCTCTTTACGAGAACTGCTACACTGGGACCATTCGTAGCAGCGAGTGCAATAGTGGGCGAGGGCTCAACCACTACAATCCCCTAATTCCATAACCTTTTTAATCTTTCTCTTGAAATGTTTTTATTGTTGTTTTTGGGTTGTCCGGAAGGCTAAGAAGCCTTTCGCATCCTGGTTGATTTGGCGGGTGGTCAAATTCTTTTCTTGAGAAGCGCCTAGATTAGAGGTTTTGATGAGGTCCTGTGGTATGGGTTGCAACCCTTCATACTTCAGATCCTAGGGGTCGCTCAGCATCCTAAGAGGATCGCGAGGCTCCGTAAGGAAGACGTACTTAAAAAGGCAGAGTAAATGTTCAAGTCGACTTCCTTACCAGGTACCTATTTATTTTGTTTTTGTTATTTTGATAACTTCTAAAATGAAATAAAAAATCCTTAGCTCATAATAATGTAAACATTTATTGCTGGTCTCTACCCACCCCCCTGGGTGTGAATCAGCTTATATAATCACCGGTTAAGTCAAATATTGAAAAATGTTATTTTGATAATAAAATAAATTTTTGAATATACTTACCCGGTGATTATATATTAAAGGACCCTCCCTTCCTCCCCAATAGACGCAGTGGACCGAGGAGAAAATTGAGTTCTTTGTTTACAATGAGTACTGGGTATCTGGACGACAGATGGTGCTGTTGAAGTACACCCCCTACCTGCATAGCGATCGCTGGCGGATTTTTTCCGTAGAGTTTTCTGTCGAGCAGCAGAGCTGCAGCTTATATAATCACCGGGTAAGTATATTCAAAAATTTATTTTATTATCAAAATAACATTTTTCTCTATGTTTAATGGAGGCTGGGGCATAATAACTTGCATATCAGGCGATTAAAATGTGAAGCATTTCTCACTCTTAACTACGTTGTTTGGTTTCATTTGGGAGACTGATGGCGAGTGTTTGGCATTGTACATCGTTGCATGCATTCACTTTTGCAAGCTGTTCTGTTTTTTTTTTTTTCCTAACGTAATCATTACCTGGATTATTAACCAATTACAAGCTTCTAAATATTTATGCACAAGTTGCCGGATGTTGTTTGACAACCAGAATTTTTTTTCACCCTCCCCCTTCAGTTTCTACTCAATTACCATCCTATAACGATGTCTCCAAGACGGAAGTTCAATCTACCAGATCAGATCAGATTCAGGTTGAGGCTTCACCTTTGCAATGGTGCCTCTGTTCTTTTAGTTTTGTGTTCCTTATTTTCACTAGATTTTCTCTTTTCATCCACATTTGTTGTTGTACACTTTTCTTATTTTCAATATTTTCTTCACAAAAAAAGGAATTTTCCAACTTTTTTGTTCACTATCTTCTTCGAAAGGTTGTTTGAGCTCAATTGCTTTTATTCTTGTATCACTAAACTGTGGACAATATAACTTGAGGTGGTTAGCATTTTCTTCTCCATCACAGAATACAGTTGTTCCGTAACCGAAATACAAACCACGCTATTTACATAGGGTATTCTTTCGGCGTAGCTGAAATGACGAGCCATTAGATTTTAACGAGGGTTAAACTACCCCGCGCCAGTTAGCACGGGGGTAGGGGAGAGGTAGCTAGCTACCCCTCTCCCCCCACACACACTGGTGAGCTGCCTCACTTCGCTTTTGGCTCCGATGATGAGCAGACGTCTCTGTCCCGTCCTAGCATGGCAGCCATTAATGTTTTGTCTTTACTTAATTACTTACTTTTCTTATACTTAATATACAGTATATGTAAACATTCTTATGTTTATGTATATATTTGAGTATAGAAATACAGTAAGTTTCCTTTTCAGTGTTTGTGCTGTGTGTGTGTGTGTAGGAAGTCCACTCAATTGTACGACAACATCTTCGGGTGGTTCCAGGCCCCCACGGTGACATTTCATGGGTCGTGATCTCTCCCTTGGTCCTTCGGTCTTCCCTTCGGCAGGCGCCGTGGGGAATCGTCATCGCTGGACTTTATTTATTAATCTGTTCCTCCGCTGTTCCTCCTTCCCTACGGGAACTTGGTCTTTCAGCGTAGGGAACATGGGAGTTTAGTTTGACTACGGTCTCTCTCTCTCTCTCTTGAGGTCGTTCACCCTTTTATTACTACTACGTATTACGGTAGCTTCCTTCCCGTTGCGGGTTGAGTTGCTACTCCATTTATTTTGTCTTAATTATTTTTAATCAAATCTAATTGTATTTGTTAACTTTTCAGTTTCTGTGTAGAACGCTTTCCTTCGGGGTTCATTCGTTCTTATTATTAGTGAACATTCTTAGATGAATTACATAATTATAATGGGTATAATTCTGTTTTTGTTACAGTTCTCCGCCTTTCCCCCCTTCCCGTGAGTGTCAGTGGGGAAGGAGGGCGCATTCCTGGTGTGTAATTCTTATGTTCTTTTCCCTCGTGGTTCCTCTTCGGAGTTCCCCTGGGGGAATAAATATTAACTAATTATTTTATTTTCACAGTTAACTATCTAGTTTTTCGTTTGCCTAATGTGCCAACGAAGCAGAGCTGTCCTGTTTGGGTCTGGGGAGTCTGCTGTTGCCGCCTCCTCTACGACTTCGTCATGGGCGTGTTCCCTTCCCTTAGAAGTTCTCCCGTGACAAATGTCAGCTCCTTAGTTCATTTAGAATGCTCAGGAGGTTCTCCTCCATGGGTGGGTAACTTCCCTTCCGAGGAAGGTTCCCTTCCCAGGTATGAGTTTTTTCCCCTTCAGGGGGGCAACTTCTCTTACCTTAATAATTCCTGGTTGGTTTTTTCCTGGTCCTCGGGCGGTTATGCTCTTGGTGCTGAGCGACCGCTTTTGTAACCATGCTCTAGGGGCTGAGCGGTTACACGGCCGGACCATGGAATTCGTGCGATTATGCTCTTGGTGCTGAGCGGTCGCACTTGCAGCTACGCTCAAGGGGCTGGGCAGCCGCAGGAGCTCCTCTTCGGAGGGTTTCTCTTTATGGTCAGCTTGCTGATCCAACGGCCCTAAGGGGCGCCTTCATCAGTTCTTCTGGTCTCTTCTACGTAGTGTTCTCCTCTCTCGTTCGCGAGAGTGTGTCTCGTTCGCGAGTGTGTGTCTCGTTCGCGAGAAGGACACTCATAGAGACTCCTCTTCGGAGGATTCCCCTGCTGTTGTTGCTGATGATGCTGAAGGCTCAGTTCCCTCCTCCGAACATCCTTCGAGGGGGCAGCTGAGTCCAATGGTCTCTCCTTCGAGTGTCTCTCCCCCTCGGGGGAGTTCACTAACAGAGACTCCTCTTCAGAGGACAGATGATGGTGCTCCTGTTCGTGGTTGTCTTCATCTTCAGCCGCAGAGGATCCTCCTCAACGAGAACAGACCGTTACAGCTGCTTCGCTAGACCTTTCGGCAGATCCTTCGCGATCTCCGACACCTGCCAGACCTTCTTGTCTTCCATCTCCGTTTCTGGACGCAGATGCGCAGTGGGCGCCACTCCACCCCGTTTTCCGACGGGCACCGGTCCCTTCGGGGCAAACGGCTTGTCTCACAATGTGAGTTAAGTCCCTTAGTGCCAGGTTTTTACCTGTGCAACTTCGTTCTCCTGCGCGCTCGCGTGCAGTAGTTCGCAAATACTCTCCTGCTGTGGACCAGTCTTCTACTGAATCAACACTCCAGCGATCTCCTGTAGCTGAGTCTCGCCGTAGATCTGATCGCCAACGCTTCTGGGACCTTCTGTGCGGCTACGCGCCTTGTGCACCAACGGTTTCCTGAACGCCCACGATCGCCTGCTCGCCGGCGCACATCTGATCGCCCTTTTCTGATGTGCGCAATGCGCGCCAACGTTCGCCCTTGCGCCCACGATCTCCGGATCTGGGCGCAAGCAGGGAGATTATTTCCTCACTGAACTCCCCGTTCACCTGCTCACCAGCGCACATCTGCGCCCCCTTTCCTTATGTGCGCAATACGCGGCAACGTTCGCCCCCGCGCCCACGATCTTCGGATGTGGGCGCTGGCAAGGAGTTGATTCCTTCGCCTCCTCGCCGACGATCTCTGGTTTTGCACCCTTGCTGATATCTTCTGGCCGCGCATATCTGCCTCGTCGCGCGTAGTTCAAGGAGTTCCTACGCTAGCGTATAGGCGCTCACAGGTTCTTCTGGACTCGCAGCGCCCTTCTGGAGTTTCGCGCCAAGCGCGCCCACGCGCGGTTCCAGTTCCAGCGCGCCAATGCACCAGCACGCTTCCACTTCACACCGCGCCGCCTAGGAGACACCTAAGCTATCGCACGGGCGCTCACAGGCACCCCCGGGCTCTCCTTGCGCGCCAGTGATCTCGTAAGCGCCCGCGCGATTCTTCGCCTGCGCGCAAGCGTTTTCACTCGCCAACGCTTCAATCGTCGTAGGTTTCCTACGCGCCCACGCGTTAACTCTCCTGTACGCGATCGGTCGCTACGCGCCACCGCTCGCCATCGCTTGCCAACGCGCCATCGCTCGCCAACGCGCCTTCGCTCGCCAACGCGCCTTCGCTCGCCAACGCGCCTTTGCCCGCCTACGAGCCATTGCTCGCTTACGCGCCATCGGTCTCCCGGCCGCCTGCGCTCGCCCTTACGACCACGCGCACATGCGCACCCATGTTCGCGCGCGCGCTAATTAACGGTTTTCCATCGCACGATTTCGTCCGCGATTCCCGTCGGGTTTCGCGACATGGGCAACCTGGCGAGTCTTCTGGAGCGCGTACTTCCAGATCATTGTTCGATACGATCTCTCACTTGTAGACGCAAAGCAGCGCACGTGCAGGAGCAGGAAGAAGCTTCAGAGAGGTCTGGGCAACATTCTTCTTCTTTTCAGGCAGGCCCCATCATCTCTACTCCTCAGGATCGTCCGATCCCCTTCCCTCCAGCGGGACCGGCGTCAATGACCTTAGATGTCAGGATGCCTGAAAACTTTAAACCAATCAATCCCTCCAGCGGGAGTCGCTGACACTGCGTCTGTCAGCCGTCAGCAGAGGAGGTACTTCGAGATCATGGGGGAACCTGGTTTAGCCCTTCCTCTCCACCATTCCGTGGAAGGGGCTTACCAGGGAATTTTTCTCTCGAGAAATTCTCCGCCCGGCAGGTGAAATTCTCGACTTCGGAGATCTTAAGCCAGGAGAAGGCTGCAAAGTGTGCCATACAGGCCACTTCGTGGCTGGTCATCTGGCTTGGATCTCTGGGCATCCTGTTGCGATCCGAGAATTTGTCCAAGGAGAGCTCCAGGAAGGTCATGGAAACTTTCCTCCTCTCGGGCATGAGCACCATCGTTTCCCGGCTCACCAAGTTTCGAACTTGTGGGCAAACTCGATGTTGAAGCATTGAGATGCAGTGACCGAGAGGTTCCTCTCGGAAGTCCCAACCATGGATGTCGGCAAGCTCAGACACTCTTAACATCCTTGGAAAGACCTTGTTTTGAGCCCAAGGACGGGGAACGGACAGCTGAGAGGTGGAGAAAGTAGAATCACGATTCGCTCCTCCAAAGGCGCTTACATCCAGACCCTACAAGCCTCCAGCGCCTCAACAACAGCAGCCTTGTCAGCCTAGGACATCGGAACCGGCCCCGGCAACTAAGACAAGGTGTCTAAACAGCAGCCCCCTCCTGCCAGAGACAAGAAGGGCGGGAAGTCCTCCTGGGGAGGCAATAATCCTAGAAGGAGCGGCCGAGGCCGCAAACGCTAGGATTGGCAAACCCCCTGCATGGTCCCCAGTGTGGGGATGCCTAAGGTTGCGCGTTCAGGTGGCAGGAACTTGGGGCCGATTCCTGCACGATCTCCGTGATCAGCCAAGGATATCGCGTCCCGTTCTTTACATTTTTACCTCCACTGACAGCGAATCCAGTGTCGCTGAGCTCCTATGCCATGGGATCGGCAAAGGGGCTAGCCCTTTGGGCAGAAGTCGAGACCATGCTCTAGAAGGATGCTCTCCAAAAGGTCATCGACAGCTCTCCCCCCCTGGCTTCTTCAGTTGACTCTTTCTTGTAAGAAAGCGTCTGAAGGCTGGAGACCTGTCATCAACCTCTCAGCCCTGAACAAGTTTGTCGAACAAACTTCGTTCAGCGTGGAACAGCAGAGTCGATCAGGCTTGTAGTGAGACCACAAGACTTCCTGTGCACACTGGATCTGAAGGACGGGTACTTCCAGATCCCAATCTATCCGTCTTCCAGGAGGTACTTGAATTCAGCCTAGACAACAAGATATACCAGTTCCAGGTGCTGTGTTTTGATCTCTCCACAGCACCGCAGGTGTTCACCAGAATGTTCACCCTGATATCTTCATGGCCACACAGGAGCGGCATCCGTCTCCTTCGCTTTCTGGATGACTGGCTAACCCAGGCAGTCTCGGAATCGACCCTTCTTCGACACCGAGACAAGCTTATGGGACTTTGCCAAGATCTAGGGATCATGGTAATTCTCGAGAAGTCTTCTCTGCTTCCATCTCAACAACTGGGATATCTAGGCATGATATTAGACTCCAATCTCCAAGCCTTCCCATCAGATGACAGGATAGCAAGGCTGAGGAGAGTCGCAGAACCTTTCCTCAGACGAGGAGAGCTTCCAGCCCAATCTTGGTTACGCCTCCTAGGTCTCCTTTCTTCCTTGACCAGGCTAGTTCCAAACGGCCGCCTCAGGATGAGATCCCTGCTTTGGCGGCCCAAGTCCCGGTGGAATCAAGACAACGATTCCCCGGACATTCTGGTCCCTTTGGGACCTGCGGAACGAATGGACCTGCAGTGGTAGTTGACCTACGGAAACCTTTGCAAGGGAATGGATCTTCTCGTCCTACCCCCGCATTTGATGCTGTTCTCGGACTCTTCAAAAGAAGGGGGGTGGTCCATGTTCTGAATTAGGCCTATGGTCAGAACCAGAAGGGTACCTTCACATCAATCTGCTAGGAATGAAGGCCGTATTCTGGCCCTTCAACACTTCCAACGGACCCTGGCGAGTCACTCCGTGAACGAAAACTCCATGTTAGTGGCTTTTTTCAACAAGCAGGAAGGTACCTTTTCATAACAGCTTTCTCATTTTGCAGTAGAGATACTGAGATGAACCGAAGTCCACTCAATACCCTATCGGCTCGCTTCATTCCAGGCAAAGGAATGTGCTCTCCGACAGTCTGAGCAGGGCCTCACAGAGAGAGAGTACCGAGTGGTCTTCTGGCCCCCCTGGTAGCCAACAAGTCCTGACCTTGTGGACCTGTTTGCGACAGCCTTGAATTTCAAGCTGCCGCTGTACTACTCCCCAGTCCCAGACCACAATGCACTCTGGCAAGATGCCTTCCTACAACGGTGGGACAACATCGACGTCTACGTCTTCCCACCGTTCTGTCTGTCGAGAAGGGGGCTCAACAAGACCAGACTATCGGTCAACCTGTCGATGACTGATAGCTCCGCTGCGGCATCATGCAGAGTGGTTCCCGGAACTTCTGCATCTCCTGACGGAACTCCTGAGAGAGCTTCCCCCACGACACGAGCTACTCAAACAACCACACTGCAACATCTACCACAAGCCGTAGCATCGCTTCGGCTTCACGCCTGGAGACCATCCAGCATCTCCTCACAGAGAGAGGCATTCCGCAACAAGTTGTGGAGCGGTTGTCTCGACACCTGCGAAAGTCATCCGCATGGGTCTACCAGGTGAAGTGAAGAGTCTTCTGTGGTTGGTGTCGTGGGAGAGGTACCTCTCCCCTTGATGCCACTATTCCAGCAATAGCGGAGTTATTGTATATCGGCGGGAGGAAATGCGCCTTTCGCTCTCGGCGGTGGAAGCCTATCGCTCAGCCTTAAGCCTGGCCTTCAGGCTGAAAGGAATAGACATTTCCTCCTCGCTGGATCTTTCTTCGCTCATACGAAACTTCGAAATGTGTTGTCATATACGTCCTCCTCCTTGATTTCACTTTTCCAGTTTTTATACAGGATTAGCCTCTCCTTGTACTCCATTTCACACTTCCATTTGCTTGTGTCCCATTCTCTTGTTCTCTTCTTTATGTCCTCTTTCGTACATCTCTTGACTTCTCACATCGCCATCCCACATTCTTCAGCATACTTCTTCACATGTATCCACCACTTACTCTCTTTTTAAATATTAAACTTAGCCGGTGAATATATATATAGCTTACGTCTCCGACGGTCGACAGATTCCAAAAATCGCGAGCGATTGCCATGAAGGTTGCTGGGTGTGCTCACCAGCGCCGACTATCGACCAGATACTGCATATACTTCTCAACCAATTCAGTTCTTCTCTGTCGGTGGTAGTGACAGCATTGGGTCCGCTCGCGCTTAACTTCAAGTTTCTACCGATTGGTGAAGTACTTGTTCATGGTTTTATTGCTTTCGCTGTGTTGGTTATCTTCGATAAAACTCTTGAAACCCTTTGTTTGATTATTGTTGCTGAACTTGGCTTTCTTTTCGATTTTCTTTGAAATTTTCATAATGGCTGACCCTTCTGTCTATCGTAAATGTGCGAAAGACTGTAATAAACGTCTTCCTAAAGCTTCCATCGATCCTCATGCTATTTGTGTTAATTGCCGAGGTAAATCTTGTCAATTAGGGGATTGATGTGAGGAATGTATTGTTTTATCTGAATTCGAGTGGTCAGAGTATGAGAAATATACTCGGAAACTCGAAAGAGATAGGGTGAGAAGAAGCTCTTCTAGATCTCTAGATTTTTTCTCTTCCCATGCCCCTGAACCTAATCCTTCTCCTGTAGTGGTAGTTTCAGAAAACCCTATTGGCACTAATGAACCTTCTATGCGTGATATGTTATTGGCCATTCAAGCGTTGGGTGAGAAGGTTGAATCGTTGGCCTCGGACAGAAATCAGCTTATGTCCGACGTTAAAATTTTAAAGGGCCAAAGTGGTAAAGTGGAAAGTGCATAAAATGTGTTTAGTGTTTTGCCGGAGGGTTCGTCTGTTCGTGCTTGTCACTTGCCTAGTCCGAGACCTCTTTCAAGTTCCCCTGCCCCAGGGAGAAGGAATGTCGTAGGACTTAAGGGAGTGAGAGGTGTAAACCAACGTACAGACGTTCCCTCAAAGGTATCAGACGTTGCTCTTCAAGCACGTCCTTACCATAAGACGGGAGAAACGAAGTTCTCCTCGTCTTTCGATGATTTGTCTCATAAGAAACCTTGGCGTAAGGTTTCAAGACCTTTGAAATGCAAGTAGGTCCCTTCAGGACAGGTCCAGCGTCCTGGCTGTGGCCATTGGGATAGCTCTGACCGTATTCAGTCATCGGATGATTGTTCTCCTGTTAAGCGCAAACGTGACATCGAGTTCGAGGGTCCCGTTCGGTGCGATGACTTGCATGCGCAGACGTTGCCGACGTCACGGTCCGTTTCGAGTCCTGTTGACCCTAAGTTGAGTGTCTTACAAGACATGCAGTTAAAACTTTCATCCTTAATGGAAGTTTATGATCATGTCCAGGTTCGTAAGGAACCTTTGCTTGCGGTTCGTCAGTCCGGCAAGCGTGATTCAGGTCTTCAACCTCCTAAGCGAGATTTGTCTTGTCGTTCTGACGTTATCGCTAATGTCAGCGGTGCTGTTAAACGTGATTCTGATCATGTTCCTCGTCAGTCACGTGACGTTGAACTCCAGTTTCCGCAGTCACAGCGTGACTTTGAGCTGCAGTCGCCGCAGTCCCGACATGACGTTCATCGGCCGACTCCGTTGTCCCGAGGTGATGTCGACCGTCAGTCGCCGCAGTCTCTTGTTGACTCTCAACCTCAAGACCTTCAGTCTTTGCAGTCTCGACGTGACGTCGTCCCCTCGTACTTTTGCTGCGGCTCCTTTGCATATTGATGTGGCCTGTCAAGCTTTGCCCCCTTGGCATGCTGTGTTTTCCCCGTGTCGCAAGACTTTACCTTTGTCGGATGATGTTCTTTCGGATGAGGAAGTTGATGATCCCCTTCCTGCTGATGTGCCTTTGGGGATCCATTCAGATGGGGAGGAGCCTAGGGTTGTCCAGCAATCCCTTGACTTTAAAAAGATTATGCTTATCTTTAGGGATGTTTTTCCCGATCATTTTGTTACTGCGGCTCAACGTTCGCCGCCGTCTGAATTTACTTTAGGCATGACTTCATCGACTCCGTCGTTTACGAAGTTGGTTCTCTCTCGCTCTTCTAAGAGAGCCTTGCGTTTGTTGGGAGACTGGTTAGTAACCAGGAGAGGTTTAGGGAAGTCTTCTTTTGCCTTTCCCCCTTTCAAAGTGGCTTCTCGTGCGAGCGTCTGGTATGACACGGGAGAAGTTCTCGGCTTGGGAGTGCCTGCCTCTGCCCAGGGAGACTTCTCAAGCCTTGTAGACTCTCCTCGTCGTCTAGCCATGAGACGCTCGAAGGTTTGCTGGTCCTCCACAGATCTGGATCATCTCCTTAAAGGAATTTTCCGTGCCTTCGAGGTTTTTAATTTTTTGGATTGGTCCCTGGGAGCCTTAAGTAAGGTCTCTTCATCGGACAATGATGTCTCTATTCAGATAATGTCTTGCATGGACAAGGCAATAAGGGATGGCTCTAATGAACTGGTGGCTACGTTCACAGCAGGAGTTCTTAAGAAGAGAGAAACTCTGTGTTCTTTTCTTTCTGCAGGGGTTACTCCCTGTCAGAAGTCAGAACTTCTTTTTGCTCCCTTATCTTCTACTTTGTTCCCTCAACATCTTATTAGAGATATTGCGGCATCTCTTGTTCAGAAGGACACGCACGATTTAGTGGCCAAGACTGCTCATAAGGTTTTGCCTTCTTCTCATGTCAGCAGACCCAAGTTTGACACGCCAGCGGCGAGGTTTATCCTGCCTTTTCGTGGCAGAGCCTCCAGTAGGGGAAGCTCTCGTTCCGATAGCAAACGAGGTAAGAAGAGAGGATCCAAATCCTCACGTGGCAGAGTCTGACTGCCCACGTCCTCAGACAGCGGTAGGGGCCAGATTGACCAACTTCTGGCAGGTCTGGGAGAAGAGGGGTGCAGACCGGGAGTCTGTTTTGTTGCTGAAGGAGGGTTACAAAATTCCTTTTGTACGAAGACCTCCGCTAGTGAAAGTTCCGATAGATCTCTCTCCCAGGTATCGCGAGGAGACAAAGAGACAGGCGTTGCATCTTCAAGTTTCTCTGTTGTTGGAGAAGGGGGCAGTGGTGAAAGTCTCGGACCTTCAATCCCCAGGTTTTTACAACCGTCTCTTCCTGGTTCCGAAGAGCACAGGAGGTTGGAGGCCAGTGCTGGATGTAAGTGCTCTCAACGTGTTTGTTGTAAAAACAAAATTCACGATGGAGACCACCAAATCCGTTTTAGGAGCAGTCAGAGAGGGCGACTGGATGGTCTCTCTCGACCTGCAGGATGCGTACTTCCACATTCTGATACATCCAAACTTTCAACATTATCTGAGGTTTGTGTACAGGAAGGTGGTGTATCGATTCCGAGTACTGTGCTTCGGCCTCAGCCCTTCTCCTCTTGTTTTTACAAGGCTCATGCGGAATGTAGCGAAGTTCCTACATTTATCGGGGATCAGAGCCTCCCTTTATTTGGACGACTGGTTACTCAGGGCGTCGTCCCTTCATTGCTGTCTGGAGGACCTCAAATGGACTTTGGACCTGGCCAAAGAGTTAGGTCTCCTGGTGAACATGGAGAAGTCGCAACTGACTCCATCCCAGATCATTCTTTATTTGGGGATAGAGATACAGAGTCGAGTTTTTCGGGCTTTTCCGTCTTCCACCAGGATGGAGCAGGCTTTGCTCAAAGTCTGTCTCTTGCAAGAGAAAAGCAGTTGCTCTGTGAGAGTTTGGATGAGTCTCCTAGGGACTCTTTCGTCGCTGGAGCAGTTTATCTCTCTAGGGAGACTCAACCTGCGCCCTCTCCAGTTTCACCTAAACCACCATTGGAACAAGGAGAAGGGTTTAGAGACGATATCGATTCCAATCTCCGATTCAGTCAAGACTTGTCTAGCTTGGTGGGACAGCAACATAAGACTTCGGGAAGGTCTTTCTCTTGCAATCAAGAACCCAAACCATGTGTTGTTTTCAGACGCATTGGATTTGGGTTGGGGAGCGACACTGGACTATCTGGAGTGCTCGGGTCTTTGGTCCACAGACCAGAGGAGTCTTCACATAAACTGCAAAGAGCTTTTAGCAGTCCATCTAGCGTTAAGGAGTTTCGAGAGTCTGGTTCGAAACAAGGTAGTGGAGGTGAATGCAGACAATACCACGGCCTTGGCATACATCTCGAAGCAAGGAGGCACTCACTCCGACTCCCTTTTCGTCATTGCAAGGGACCTTCTCACTTGGTCAAAAGATCGAAACCTCTCTATTTTGACGAGATTCGTCCAAGGGGAGTTGAATGTCTTAGCGGACTGTCTCAGCCGAAGAGGACAGGTGATTCCTACGGAGTGGATGCTGCACAAGGATGTGTGCGAAAGACTATGGATGACTTGGGGTCGGCCCATCATCGATCTCTTTGTGACCTCTTTGACAAAGAGGCTCCCAACTTATTGCTCTCCTGTTCCAGATCCAGAGGCGGTCCACATAGACGCGTTCCTTCTGGACTGGTCTCACCTAGACATCTATGCCTTTCCACCGTTCAAGATCCTAAACAAGGTGCTTCAGAAGTTCGCCTCTCACGAAGGGACCAGGTTGACGTTGGTTGCTTCCCTCTGGCCCGCGAGAGTGTGGTTCACAGAGGTACTTCAATGGCTAGTAGACATTCCAAGAAGTCTACCATTGCGGATGGATCTCCTGCGTCAGCCTCACGTAAAGAGATTTCATCAAAGCCTCCCCGCGCTTCGTCTAACTGCCTTCAGACTATCGAAAGACTCTCTAGAGCTCGAGGGTTTTCGAAGGAGGCAGCTAGAGCGATCGCGAGGGCTAGAAGATCCTCTACCATCAGGATTTATCAATCTAAATGGGAGGTATTTAGAGACTGGTGCAAGTCCTCTATTTCCTCTTCCAGTACCTCTGTAGTGCAGATTGCAGATTTTCTGCTTTATATGAGAAACTGTCGCTTCCTTTCTGCGTCTACCATTAAAGGCTACAGAAGCATGTTAGCTTCTGTTTTCAGGCATAGAAATTTGGATCTTTCTAATAACAAAGATCTTCAAGACCTTCTTAAGTCTTTCGAGACTTCCAAGGAGCGTCATATTTCTACTCCTGCTTGGAACTTGGACGTGGTCCTGCAGTTCCTTACGTCAGACAGGTTTGAACCGTTAAATTCAGCCTCCCTGAAGGATCTTACCCTCAAGACACTTTTCTTGGTGAGCTTGGCTTCTGCGAAAAGGGTTAGTGAGATACATGCTTTTAGCAAGAATATCGTCTTCTCCGCTAATAAAGCAGTATGTTCTCTTCAGCTTGGTTTCTTGGCCAAGAATGAACTTCTGTCTCGTCCATGGCCTAAATCATTTGAACTTCCCAGGCTATCTGAGATTTTTGGGAATGAAGTTGAAAGAGTGCTGTGCCCCGTTAGAGCTCTTAAATTTTAATTATCTAGAACTAAACCGCTGCAAGGTTTTTCAGAGGCTTTATGGTGCTCCGTTTAAAAAGCCCTCTTTGCCCATGTTGAAGAATGCGTTGTCTTATTTTATTAGACTATTGATTAGAGAGGCACACACTCATTTAAGTGAGAAGGATCATAATTTTCTTAAAGTTAAGGCTCATGAAGTTAGAGCAGTAGCAACTTCAGTAGCGTTTAAACAAAATAGATCCATTAAAAGTATTATGGACGCGACCTTTTGGAGAAGCAAGTCGGTGTTCGCTTCATATTACTTGAAAGATGTCCAGACTCTTTATGAGGACTGCTACACGTTGGGACCATTCGTAGCAGCGAGTGCAGTAGTGGGTGAAGGTTCTACCACTACGTTCCCTTAATCCCAATATCCTTTTAATCTTCTCTTGAAATTTTTAATCTTGTTTTGGGTTGTACGGGAGACTAAGAAGTCTTTCGCAATCTTTTGAATTGGCGGGTGGTCAAAATATTGTTTCTTGAGAGCGCCCAGATTAAGGGTATTGATGAGGTCCTGTTGTAGGGGTGTTCACCCTGATTATAACAGCTCCTGGGAGTCTTTCAGCATCCTGAGAGGATCGCTGGGCTTCATGAGGATAGCGGACTAATGAGGCAGAGTAATCATCAGAGTCAGCTTCCTTATCAGGTACCTATACTTAAGTTTGTTTATTGAATATTTGTCAAAAACTCTTGAGCATATACGCCTTTATTGTTTTAATACTGGTCTCTATCCACCACCATGGGTGTGAATCAGCTATATATATATTCACCAGCTAAGTTTAATATTTAAAAATGATATTTTCAATTTAAAATAAATTTTTGAATATACTTACCTGGTGAATATATATAATTAAAGGCCCTCCCTTCCTCCCCGATAGAGACCCTACGGACTGAGAAGAATTGAATTGGTTGAGAAGTATATGCGGTATCTGGCCGATTGTCGGCGCTGGTGGGCACACCCAGCAACCTTCATGGCGATCGTTTGCGAGTTTTTGGAATCTGTCGACCGTCGGAGACGTAAGCTATATATATATTCACCAGGTAAGTATATTCAAAAATTTATTTTGAATTGAAAATATAATTTTTCTTCCCTATCACTGACTATTGCTGTTAGTATGTTCTTCTCTCCCTTATAAATGCTATTAAGGTACCTCAGCTTTCCATCCATTACCTTTGTTTTCATAGCAGATGCTCCTACATCCTCTCTTAAGGCTACAATTACTGTATTCTTTACACCCCCTAATATCCTTCTATACACTCCATTCTCTATTCTCTGCAACTTTTCTATTTCAGATTCCGTTAAGTTAATTACATTTGTTCCATACAATATAGAAGGTAGCGCTACACTTTTTCAGTATGTTTTTCCTATCAGTTTTTTATTGCAACTTTTTTCTATGACTGAATATGTAAGATTAGCTAGCCTTTACGCCTCAACTATCATTTCACTTTTCTGTGTTTTGAACATTTTCCTACTGTCATCTACCTTGATACCTAGGTATTTAAATATTGCTTACTACTCTTATTCCCTCTATGTTACCTGGTTTCTCCTTCATATTATATAGATGTACGCTACTTTTATCTCTATTTGACTAAACCACACTGCTTTCCTATATCTATCACTTTCCGTATGTTCAATTCAGCATCCTCTACTCTCAGCAAGCACTAGGACATCATCAGCAAAAAATAATACTACTAGCTTTATAATATTTTTAAAACCATTACCTCCTTTTATACTTGTTTTATAATCTGATAAGTGATTAATTTGAACAATGTTGTAGAGCCAGTACAACCTTGCTTTATTCCACTACTTATGCTCAATTTTTGTTCTACTCTTTCCCCTGTGTCAAACATAGTCTCCTACATATACTTCAGCGATAGAGTTAATTATACTAGTACTGTATGTACTTTATATTGCTTTAATTTTTCTATGAGTGCTTCCTTTTTTTATGAAATCAAAAGCTTTTTTGAAATCTAGAGAGGCACCTATGTGTTCTTATTTTTAAAAATTTCTTGGACCATGTACTGTAAGATGAATACATTATCCTTAATCCTTCCTCCCTCTGTAAATCCCGCTTGACTATCCTCTATGGCATTATTACTTTTTAGGTGTCCTATTTCATCCTTGATAAAAGCCATGTATATTTTATATGATAAATTTGTGAGTGCTATTGGTCTCAATTCCTTTGCTGTTGGTTTGTTTTTCTTTTTTAACATTTTTGTTCTGGATTCTTTCCAGCTTTTGGGTTTTTCTTTACTGGCTAATTCCTCTTTTTAGCAGTTCACTAGTGTATTCTTACATATATCACTTATCATCATAGCTTTGTAATAGTCTGGCTTTAGTCCATCTGGCCCAGCTGCTTTACCTTTCTTTAGGCATTTTAGGCTTTTTTTTTTTAATTTACCTTTATTCATTTCAGTGGCAGGCATAGGTTTAATTACTCCTTTGACATTTAGTACAGCATCATAATGCTCTCTTAGGTGTTCAGATATACAATATTCATTTACTATTATAATGTCATTTTCTTCTCCTCATTCCAGATCTCTGTTATTCTATTTTCATGTGTATTGTAGACTGTTTTCCAAAATTTTACTAATTATTCTTTAGCCTCTTCATCTGTTAGTTTATTTCCTCTTCCTCCATATAATTGTATTGCCTCACTTTTTATTTTGTTGCCATTTCTTAATTTGTTTTTTTTCCCATAATTCATTGTTTTTATCATCTATCTCATCTCACTGGTCTTCTTTTTCTCATATAAAGTTATACTATCTTTCACCAGTATTTGTACTTCTTTCTTTTTATGATTGTATTTTTCTTCTAATTCTGTTTTAACCTAATAGTTCCTTTCTTTCCTTCATTTTTCTCCTTATTTCCTCTGTGTTGGTAATTGATTAAGAAAACGCTCTCTGTCAGTGTATAGCTATTGCTGTTCATGGGAAAGTGAAAAATATCCCTGAATTAGTAACCCACGGGGCTGGCATGCGCAGCACATCCGCGTATCGCTTGCCAGAACATAGGGAAATTGTTTATCTGCCAGTGAACCGAGCCAGGGCGGAGCAAAAACCATTAGAAAGACATGAAGTGAATTGTAGAGAATTTGGTTACTTTAATTTGTCTACTTTTTCAAAGTGCTTATCTTGTGTTTATTTTGCATTTCTGACCATTATTATTGGTGCAAATTACTCTATTTTGGCATTTCACCACCCAAGAAACCCTGGCTTGCCACTGGTGTTCCCCATAATTGTCTTTATACAAGGGGGGTTCCAAAAACTCTTAAACCGATGGTTTGCCTAAATAATCATGGTCTGAAATGCATAAAACACAAGACAGCGAGTAGGATGAATATATGGTTCTTGTATATGGCTATAAATTAAAGTATCATATTTACCCTGTTTCCCTTGTAAAATGTGGTTTCTTAGTCCTTTGATGAACTACAAGACTATGAAAAAAGTTTATACATGTAGTAAATGGTGTGCTTTCATCAAATTTTACCTTTATTTTCACTGCAAATTAGCTGTTCTTCCATTATCCCCCCTTTTCCACCAGAGCCAGGAGGGAACCACGGATTTTGGCCAAGAAAAACGGAAAAAAATATTAACTTAAGGGCTGCTTTCCGGTCCTGTATAGCAGGGGAACCTTACTCTCTACAGGACCTCTATAGTTGTTTTATCCTGTTCATTCTAGAGCATTCAACATTTCACATCACACTTTGCTCATTTACTGTTAAATCGTCACAATCGAAGCACTCGCAAAATAAGGAAGTCTTCAATTTCCTCTTGAAAGCCTTAATATCTTCGATCATTAGGATGTATCGTGGGAGCAACTGAAATAAGGTAAAATTCATTGAAAACATATTAACTCTAGAAAAAAGTTTTTTCCCATAAGCAAACTACAATATTAAGAATGGTTCACTCAATGGCTGTGTTAGTCTTTATTTTGGTGAAGCTTTTAATGGGTTTTGCTTTGCTGTGGCTTGCTTCTCTTGCAAAAAAAAAAAAAAAACACTGCTCCTATGGTCTGGCAAGCAGTACATGTTGGGCTGCACTGGCCAACACCATGTGACTATTTTGGGGATATATCTTAAAACTTCAATGGTTTTTGCTCTGCCGTGGCCCCGTTTGCTCGCAAAAGAGAAAAGCACCACTGCTTCTAAAGTATGTTCTGGAAAATGGTACAAGTTGAACTGCACTTGCCTACCCTGTTGGGCATTATTTCGGGGATATTTATTAAAGCTAATAATGGTTTTTGCTCTGGCGTATTTCGTTCGCAAAACATAAAAACTGTTCCTATGTTCTGGCAAGTGGTACATGCTGAGTTGCACTTGCCAACCATGTGGGTCATTATTTCCTTGCCTTATGTTTGAGATGTAGAAGGTTTGTGATAACCATTACACCTGGGTATAGAAGGATCCATGACAAAGAGACCTTATTCACCAAAGAACAACACAGTTGATATACACTAACCTGCAACATTGGGTAAGTCATACCAAGATGTCTGTTGTAAGAAATAGAGAAACTGCTAAATGTGGTCAGATTCAATACTTATGGGCTGTGGTTAGTTAACAAGAAATGAAACTATGAATATAAGCCATCTTAGAGCACACCCTGTCCAAAAGCAGGTATTTTCCTTGTGAACAGACCACTGTATAGTATGTGTAATAGAGTAATCACGGCCAAATTGGCGCAAAAATAATACACGAGAAAGTGATCCGTGTTCTCTGTTCGTGAATAGTGCCAGTCTTTGTACCATGGTCTTTCACTGTCTTGGGGTAGAGTTCCCGTGCTTGAGGGTACACTCGGCCACACACTTCTATTTAATTTCTCCTCCTGTTCATAAAATATTTTATTTTGATTAATTACTTTCCTTTTAGTTTGCTCTATTTCCTTTCCTCATTGGGCTATTTTCTCTTAGAGCTCTTGGGCATATAGCATTCTGCTTGTCCAACTAGGGTTATAGCTTAGCAAGTAGTAGTAATGATAATACTGCGGGTAGTGTTGTTGTTGTTATTGTTATTACTAGCTAAGCTATGACCCTAGTTGGAGAAGCAGAATACTATAAGCCCTATAAGGGCTCTAACAGGTAAAATAGCCTAATGAGAAAAGGAAATAAAATGAATTGGAACTAGTATATGATGACATAATTAATCTACAGTAGATAAATCTGGCACTCTTTTATTTGGTCTCACACTATATACAAACCTTTGCTGTCTTTACTGGAGATATATTGCTGAAACCTGCCTTTTAAGTTTTTTATGAGGTGTAATTACCCTCTGCTAGTTAGCTGGCAGTAGACCAGCCACTCTGCTCACATCTGCACGAGTTAGAAACAGTCACTTTTTATTTCAGCTTGGTAAAGACGTAGCCTTATTCTCCTGTCAAAACCTTTTAACCCACTAAATTATAGAAGCAACTGGCTTAAAAGTTTAAAAAAACTTTTATTTTCAGATTCTGGCCCTGGACTTCCCTAACAAAGCAACAGCAGGCAACACTGCAGGAGTCTTTCTTTGCTACAAAGGCAACTGCTACCTTCCATGGGGCGTTCGGGTCTCCCTGCTAAAAAATGGTTTCCAAGGTTGCTATAGCTAACAGCAGCACTCCGCTCTAGCTCACATTTGTTCCTACAGCGCCAGCGTGGAAACAAGAGCAGTGGCAGTCTGGTTCCCCTCATGGTTTCCAGTTGGGGATCCCTTTGTGTTGAACCCAGAGACTAGCCTCTACTACATTTCACAGGCAGCTCTCTATGCTGACCTTCAAATTGAGCTCAGTTTGTTGACGAAAAGCAGTGTGCGCTGCCCGGAGGTTTACCTCCAGGTGTTGGGGCAACTTTTCCTTCCAAGGGCGAGTTCCCTCCACCAGCCACTTTCCAGCAATCTTCCCACTTGTGGCAATACGGGTTGTTCCTCTTTCCCGTCTGTGGGAGAGACTGCCTTCACCAGTAGTTCCCCCAGGGATTCCTCCAGCAGGAATTGGATTCATCTATGCCCTGCTCTTGCTCTCCGGAGCTTAGCGACGACGGAGTTATGTGACTGCTTGCAGTTCCTGTCCTCGCTGTCATACCCTCTTTGTACAAAGACAAGTTTTGAGCATTTTCCCTTCACAGTCTTTGCCATAGATGGTGATAACTGCTGCCTGCTTGTGGTCGCCACCTCTCCCATCGATGAGTCGTAAACTACTGTGTACTTTATATCTTCGAGATTATGGCCTGTGAGGCTAGGCCCTTTGGGACCTGTGCCTCATGGTTTTAATCTCTTAAGAGGGAGAAACTGTTGCTCTTCAAGTTCAACACAGCCTTTTTCATCCCCTTGCGATGGGAGGACATAAGGCTACTTGCCAACACCATATGGGGTTAAGACAATCCTGAGTACTTTGCAAAGACCTAAGTCTCCAGAGAAGTCATGTGTACAATAGTGTTACGCACCCATCCACTGAGCTCTAGCGAGGTGGGTGAACGAGCTCTTCTGCCTGATGAAGGTCTGCGAACAACCAGGGTGCTTACCATAGAACCCATTGCAAGTTTGTGAGACTGCTCTCCAGCGCACAGACCCTCAGCTTACTGCTGCCTCTAGTATGCGCTACTTCGGTAGCCCACACTTACACTTAATACCTATACCCATTATGACAGGCGAGTCAACTCTCCTTGCCAGCATTTGCTAATGCTCGCCAACGTTTGCTGGTTGGCAAGCCTTGACAAACAACTAGTTTGCTAGTCCTGACTTAGCAACCTCCTTTTGGAACCTGGCTAGTTTTGTTCTTTGTGTACTGGGCCAACAAACCCTTACATGCAAGACTACGCTTCTTCATTGGAGGAGAGCCTGGCTGACACTAAGCATAGCAAGATTTGTAGCCAAACTCCCCTCCCTGAGGAGGTCTACAACTACAGGTGTTCGCTAACACCTCCATAATAAGGGGCTGATACAAGCTTCTTTGGTTACGCATGCATGCTCACCCAAGGCAAACCCCATTGTGGTTATTACCACAAATAGAGATTACTGCCAACCGCTTGCACCTACCTTATGCCAACATTGTACTCCCAGGGCATAATGATTCTCGTTAGACGTAATCCTGCGTGGTTATTACCACAGATATGAATACTTTCCCACCGCTTTCCCAACTGTTGTTCGGAAGAGACAGAGTCGGTCGTGAACGGGATTTTTCTGGGTTATTAGTTCGGGCTTCTCTTCCTACGGAAAGGAGAGCTCTCACATATATTTATGCCTATTAAACGATTTGGGGTTGTTTAATTAGGAAAAATATAAATTACATTTTTTTTTTAAATTCATAATTTCCCAGAAAAGGGTATGTGATTTAAACCAGTGGTTTTACTAACATTATTGTTAGACCTTAAAGTTAATCTTTGTATTGTACAATACCTAGATTTACTGTATTCTATTGTAGTGTTTATTTACAATTCAATATGTTATACAGTAAATTGTATTTCTTGTTTTATTTTGATTTATGCCTTAAAGTTTTAATTAAATATTTCTATCATTAACTAGGGAGTCCGAGAATTGTGGCAATCATCTTTGTAGCTGCCACAATGCAGGAATTCTACAAAAGACATCTCAGCTTACGAAAAATCAAAGCTGCTTTCAGACGTCTATCCTTTGAATGCTACTTTTCTAACCTCTTGATTTCGTCATGCCTTTAGCTGCCTGCAGTCTTGATGATGTTAGCATGTGAGTAACAATAATTCTTACGATAACAGTACAGTATTCAAACCTGACTCGTCAGGCAGCACTGATAGAAAATGTAAGACATAAGACTTACTTGTTCCGAAACTGAAATACAAACCACGCTATTTACAGGGGGTAATTACTTCGGCGTAGCTGAACGACGAGCCATAAGAATTTTTACGAGGGTTTACTACCCCTCCGCTAGTTAGCGGGAGGTAGGGAGGGGTAGCAGGCTACCCCTCCCCCTCACACACACCGGTGAAAGGCTCACTTTACCTTTGGCTTGGATGGCGATCGGAAGTCTCCGTTCCCATCCTCACTTTACGGCCATTATTGTTTTGTCTTTATAACTTACCTTTGCTTATACTTAATATATTTAAACATTGTTGATGTTTATACATATTTTTGTGTATAGGAAATAGTAAGTTTCTTTGCTTTCGGTGTTGTGTGTTCTGTACGTTTACGAGAGTATCGCCGGCTTAGCCAGGCCACCACGATTCTCTTCTTGGTCACGGCCGTTCACTCCTAGGCCACCATGGTTTCCTTTGTGGAGTACGGCCCCTCTCTCAAGGTCGTTCACCTCTTACTCCGTACTACGCCTACGTTAGCTTCTTAGGCCGAGTTGCTATTTTGTTTATTTGTCTCAATCATTTTTATGAATATAATTATATTTTTAACTTTTCAGCCGGGGATCACGTCCCTTCGGGGGTCTGTGATCCTTGGAACATTCAAAGTCAGTTGCATAATAATATTTTTTTTTTTTATCAGAATGGAGCAGAGGTACACTCTCTGTCCCTACGATCGACAGATGGATGCTTCGTACTACAGTCAGAACTGTTGGGTATTACGGCTGCACTAAGCATTATAAAAAGGAATAGGGACAATGCCATAATAGCAACAGACAGCCTGAGTGCCCTGCAATCTCTAACACCAAGAAAAGCTGAAGCAAACACCATATTGAGAAGAGCTATAGACCTGCTGTCACAAATCAAACAAGCAGGCAGAATGGTTGCATTCATATGGGTGCCCTCACATATTGGAATCAGAGGCAATGAGAGAGCTGATGAGCTCGCTAAAGAAGGCGCAAGGAAGGAGAGAGTAGACTACAAACTGACACCATCCCTGAATATGTTGAAGGACTCTGTTGGAATGGAAATAATGAATAGTTACAATGAGAGAATAGAGATGCTCAAAGAAACACACACATCAATAAGAAAATATCTTGAAATTACTGAAGGAAAACCACCTGAGTACAAACTCCTTGGATTAGAGAGCAGAAGAGAACAAACAACGTATAGCAGACTTAGGATGCAGAATCGATACCTATGGGAGGTGCTGCCAGCTGCCAGTCCATCAGAAACATGCTGCAGACTATGTGGCGGGCTAAGGAAGCACACTCTCAGTCATTATCTCATGGAATGTGAAGAAATTACTTATTACAGGCCACGGGGACTGAGTGGGGTTGACCTGCTCAAGCATTTTCTGCAACCTGGTGTGCTGAAAAATGTTGTTGCTACTCATCCTAAATTTGCTTGCTCCAGATAATCAACATACTTGTATATACTATAATATGTACATAAATTGCAGTACATCTCATTTTGCAGCTACCTAGTAACATTATAAAACCTGTTGTATTTAATTTTTATTTTAATAACACTTTCAAAAAAATGTATGTGTTAACCTCATCTAAACGTAATTCTTTCAGCTAAATAAGTATTTATATATTGTACAGTAACCAAAATGTAATACATCCTATCCTGCAGTCACCAGTTAGGATTAGAATTGTTTCTAATCTATTTATAACGTTTATATAAAGTCTCATATGTTGCCCTCATGTAATGTCATTCTTTCAGTAACAAAATTATGTTAGAATATTGTGCATAAACTTAATTGTGTAAATCAGTAAGAAATTCCTCATTATATACACTACAATAATAACACATGTTACTAGCAACTATGTACCTAGACAGAAACCTGATAAAATGCATATTTCGTATAGTTTACATTCAAATCATTACTTATTGAACAGTATATATTAGAATTCCATATTATATAGTACTTATGACAAAATTTGCAATCTTTCAATGGGCAATTCCTACTTATCATGTATTTTATTTATATGATTGACTGTAAGTATTTGAAATTTATAATACTACCTGAGTACCATATCAGCCCTGATGAATGACATTTGTCTAGTAATCAATAGGGTGGAAAAGGTATGTAAAATGTCACAGCCAATGCCATCCATCCAAAAGGGCTCACCCCTACATGCATACCGCGTCCGGGTTGCCTGTTGTGCCGTACTTTGTAAACTTTGTTTTTAAATATTTAACTTAGCCGGTGAATATATAGCTGCAACTCTGTTGCTCGACAGACAAACTCTACGGAAAAACTCGCCAGCGATCGCTACACAGGTTGCGGGTGTGCCCAACAGCGCCATCTGTCGACCAGATACCCAGCTCTTATGTAAACAAAGACTCAATTTTCTCTCTGTCGACGTGTCGACAAGACGTACTTTACTCGCTGTTGCTAAACTGGAGTTTTTCACTTCTATTTGGTGAAGTACTATATTCTAGTTTTGAGCTTTCGCAATGCAGGTGTTTTATCTTGATCTTAAATCTTGAACTCGTTTTGGATAGATTTAATTATGGTGACAAAGAGAGTATGGACTTTCTTTCACTTTTAAATGGCCGACCCTTCCCTTAGACGGAAGTGTGTTTAGGCTTTTAGTAATTATCTTATCACGTTATAAATTATTTATAGATTTTCCTCTATATATTTTATATCTCTCCGCCTTTATTAGGCCTCTTCGATTAACTTTCCATTTATTATAAACATATAAAAATAAATTTTAATGTTTTGTTTATATGCGACCTTTCCTGAGAGTAGGCGGTCCTAACTTGGAAACCGAAGTTAATTAACGTTGAGCCCTTTATATCGTAATTAGCTTTTAAAGAGCTAAGGATTTAAAACTTTTTAAATGTAATATTTTATGAAAGATTTTCTTTGATAGTCTTCGTACTGTTTTCAAAGATGAACTAACGTTTAGTTTATTTATGCTACGCAGTTGTTGACGTTCAGGACGTTCAACATGCGCTCTATCGTTACGATAGAGAGAGAGTGTATCACGGTTTCACTTTGCAGTAAGAGTAAATCGATTCTGACGTTTTGTTCATTCTTTCTTAGCTTAAATGTTTTAAATTCTATTTTAAAGGAACTTTTTATTTGAAAAACCTTTCAGTTTTTTCCTTTAGTCAAATAACATGTTTTTTTGACGAAATATAATTGGGCTCTTCTCTTAGGTGCGAAATCAAGAGAGAAAGAGAGAGAGAGATAGAGACGGAGGGAGAGAGAGGAGAGAAAACGTTCCGTTCAAGCGGGTAACGTTGTTCTCGAGTTACTCTCGTCCCTAGTCTCTGTACGGGGAGGAAGGATAAAACGTTTTTAGTTTTTTATTCTCGTCCCCAGGCTATGTGCGGTGAGAGATTGAAAACGTAGTTTATTTGAACTAGTGTTTAGTCTCTTTCCCAGCCACTGATTTTTTTATCTTAAAATATGTTTTCTGTTTTTTGCTGGTATTAATGAGCTTGCATTTTACGACTGATTTCGCAATTACTACCTTTTAATGAAGGGTAGAATTGCGTGTTTCAGGTAGAAATCAGTAAAAGTTTCGATTTCAGTGAAATAAGTGCAAAACAGAAAATCGAAGTGATAAAGTGATATGCGCAAAGTGTTACAGTGTTGCGTCCGAGGGTTCGTCTGTTCGTGCCTGTCGTTCACCTAGTCCGGGACCTCTTGCATGCTCCCAAGCCCAGGGGAGAAGTAATGTCAAACGACTTATGGGTTCGAGAGGCCTTGATCAACGAACAGACGTTTTCCCTCTATGGTATCGGGTGTATCTTACCAAGATCTCCCCTACCATAAGACGAGAGAGACGTTGTTTCTCCTCGTCATCCGAAGGCTTTTCGCATAAGAAACCTGTCACAAGGTTTCGAAGCCCTTAAGCGAAAGTCAGTCCTTTCAGGACAGGTCCAGCGTCCTGGTTACAGCCATTAGGACAGCTCTGACCCTATGCAGTCATCGGATAACTGCTCGCCGCCTAACAAAAGCGTAACACAGACTCCGTGAGTCTTTTTTGTTGGCAAAGTGTTGCGGTCACAGACGTTACCCTCGTCTCTTACCACAACCATTTCCGTTGATCCTTAATGGGTTGTATGGCAAGACATGCAGTATATGCTTGCCTCCCTTATGGAAGACTATTCTGCCGATTAGTCCGTTGAGTCTAGCCGTTTATCTCATCGATATCCTGGCTTTCAGCCAACCTAACGTTCCTTTGTGCTTACTGTTGACGTTGGCGTAGCTAAGTCACGTCAGTCAGGTTGTTTAGAACCACACTCGATGCGGTCTCGTGTGGTTTTTCAGCCGCATTTGGACGTTAGGCCACTTGCTGATGCTCCTGTTGCTCCTGTTGACGTTCAAGACGTTCACTAACTTCACAGCTGTTTTCGAGCCTTTGAAGTTTTGCTGTACAATTATGTCATGCATAAACAAGGCTTTCAGGGATGGAAAGCGGTACCGCCTCAGTCGCTAACCCCGTCTGTGGCCGCACCTGCTCCCGTAGACCCTAAATGGGCTTTGCTGCAAGACATGCAGTCCAAGCTTGCGTTCTTGATAGAGGACTTTAATGCGGAGAAGGTTGCTACCGAACCTTCTGGCCAACAACCTTCCAACCGGTCGGTTGTGCGCCCTGTTGACGCTGAGGTAACCTACTCGCGTCTGCCAGTTGAGGTGGTTCCTCCACCGATGCGACCCAGTGTGGGTTGCCAGCCGCACGTTGTCGTTAAGCGACGCTCGGAGGTGGTTGTTGACGTTCAGGACGTTCAACAACCAGCAGAGGTGACTTGTTTTGACGCAGTGCATCAACCTCAGCAACCCGGTAGGGTGTTGACTGCACAACCCAGACGGTCTAGACAGTCTCGGGTTGACGCTGTGCTTCCTCGCGCACCCATGGTTGTTGACAGTTCACAGACTGTGCAGCAGTTCCATGATGTTGCGTCCGGCTCCGTCACGCATGCACCAGTGCGACCGGACTCAGTGAGCCAGACGTTGCCCACTCCGTTGCCGTTTCCTCATCAGTTTTCGGATGAGGAACCCTCTGATGAGGACGTTGCTGAACAACAAGACGATCAGCCCCCAGAATAGATCAAGCCCTGCTATCCATCCAGAAGATGCTGAAGAAGGAACGCTGCTCAGTCAGGCTGTGGATGAGTCTGGTAGGAACGCTGTCATCCGTGGAACAATTTGTGTCACTAGGAAGACTACACCTCCGTCCTCTTCATACCACCTAGCTTTTCACTGGAAAAAGGACAAGACGCTAGAAGCGGTCTCGATCCCGGTTTCCGAAAAGATAAAGTCTTGTCTGACTTGGTGGAAGGACAATATCAACCTAAGAGAGGGTCTTCCCCTGGCTGTTCAGACTCCCAACCACGTTCTCTTCTCGGACGCATCGGACGTGGGCTGGGGCGCGACACTAGACGGTCGGGAATGCTCAGGACTGTGGAACTCGAGTCAGAGGAGCATGCATATCAACTGCAAGGAGCTGTTGGCAGTACATCTGGCCTTGAAAAGCTTCAAGTCTCTCCTTCGAGGCAAAGTGGTGGAAGTTAACTCGGACAACACCACGGCCTTGGCGTACATCTCCAAACAAGGAGGTACCCACTCACTGACGTTGTACGAGATCGCAAGGGACCTGCTCATCTGGTCAAAAGGTCAAGACATCTCCCTAGTAACGAGGTTCATCCAAGGCGACTTGAACGTCATAGCAGATTGTCTCAGTCGGAAAGGGCAAGTAATTCCAACCGAATGGACCCTCCACAAGGATGTGTGCAAGAGACTTTGGGCCACTTAGGGTAAACCATCCATAGATCTCTTTGCAACCTCGCTGACCAAGAGGCTTCCAATCTATTGCTCTCCAGTCCCGGACCCAGCAGCAATACATATAGATGCTTTCCTCCTAGATTGGTTACATCTGGATCTCTACGCATTCCCACCGTTCAAGATTGTCAACAAGGTACTGCAGAAGTTCGCCTCTCACGAAGGGACAAGGTTGACGTTAGTTGCTTCCCTCTGGCCCGCGAGAGAATGGTTCACCGAGATACTTCGATGGTTAGTAGACGTTCCCAGTAGTCTTCCTCTAAGGGTAGACCTTCTACGTCAGCCACACGTAAAGAAGGTACTCCAAAGCCTCCACGCTCTTCGTCTGACTGCCTTCAGACTATCGAAAGACTCTCGAGAGCTAGAGGCTTTTCGAAGGAAGCAGCCAGTGCGATTGCTAGAGCAAGGAGAGCGTCTTCCATTAGAGTCTACCAATCGAAGTGGGAAGTCTTCCGAGACTGGTGCAAGTCAGTTTCTGTATCCTCGACCAGTACCTCTGTAGCTCAAATAGCTGTTTTTCTCTTATACCTGAGAAAAGGACGATCCCTTTCAGCTCCCACTATCAAGGGCTACAGAAGCATGTTGGCATCGGTCTTCCGGCATAGAGGCTTAGATCTTTCCAAACATAAAGATCTGCAAGACCTCCTTAAGTCTTTTGAGACCACCAAGGAGCGTCGTTTGGCTACCCCTGGATGGAATTTAGACATGGTACTAAGATTCTTCATGTCAGACAGGTTGGAGCCGTTACAATCAGCCTCCTTTAAAGATCTCACTCTTAAGACTCTTTTCCTGGTATGCTTAGCCTCGGCTAAAAGAGTCAGTGAGATTCATGCCTTCAGCAAGAACATCGGATTTTCGTCAGAAAAATCCACTTGTTCGCTGCAACTTGGTTTTCTAGCCAAAAATGAGCTGCCTTCTCGGCCTTGGCCTAAATCTTTCGATATCCCCATCTTATCGGAGATCGTAGGCAATGAACTAGAAAGAGTCTTATGCCCTGTTAGAGCTCTTAAGTTCTATTTAAAGCGTACTAAACCTTTACGAGGCCAATCTGAAGCTTTATGGTGTTCAGTTAAGAAACCATCCTTGCCTATGTCAAAGAATGCTTGGTCAGACTTTATCAGATTGTTAATACGAGAAGCTCATTCACATCTGAGTGAGGAAGACCGAACTTTGCTTAAGGTGAAGACGCACGAAGTTAGAGCTGTAACAACTTCCGTGGCCTTTAAGCAAAATATATCTCTGCAAAGTATAATGGACGCAACCTATTGGAGAAGCAAGTCAGTGTTCGCGTCATTTTACTTGAAAGATGTCCAGTCTCTTTACAGGAACTGCTACACACTGGGACCATTCGTAGCAGCGAGTGCAGTAGTGGGTGAGGGCTCAATCACTACAATTCCCTAATTCCTTATCCTTTTAATCTGTCTCTTGAAGTGTTGTTTTTTTATGGGTTGTCCGGAAGGCTAAGAAGCCTTTCGCATCCTGGTTGATTTGGCGGGTGGTCAAAGTCATTTCTTGAGAGCGCCTAGATTAGGGGTTTGATGAGGTCCTGTTGTATGGGTTGCAACCCTTGATACTTCAGATCCTAGGGGTCGATCAGCATCCTAAGAGGATCGCGAGGCTCCGTAAGGAAGACGTACTTAAAAGGCAGAGTAATTGTTCAAGTCGACTTCCTTACCAGGTACAGTGAACCCTCGTTTATCGCGGTAGATAGGTTCCAGTCGCGGCCGCGATAGGTGAAAATCCGCGAAGTAGTGACACCATATTTACCTATTTATTCAACATGTATATTCAGACTTTTAACACCTTCCCTTGTACGTAGTACTGTTAACAAACTACCCTTTAATGTACAGAACACTTAATGCATGTACTACAGTACCCTAAACTAAAACAGGCACAAATATTAAAGGTGATTTTATATCATGCATTTCCTAAACATGCTAAAAAGCACGATAAAAAATGGCAACCAATGTTTTGTTTACATTTATCTCTGATCATAATGTAGAAACAAACTGGTGGTAGAGCTTTGCTTATTACCCAGACATATTTCCCATACTTTTCCCTTAGAACTACATCACATCTTCCTACTTTAGATATATAGATATATATATACTGTATATATATATATATATATATATATATATATATATATATATATATATATATATATATATATATATATATATGTGTGTGTGTATATATATATATTTATATGTATACACATATACATACCTACATATATACATAAATACATGCATACATATATATATATATATATATATATATATATATATATATATATATATATATATATATATATATATTACTGTATATATATGGGTTATGGAAAAAATCCGCGAAGTGGTGAATCCGCGATGGTCGAACCGCGAAGTAGCGAGGGTTCACTGTACCTATTTATTTTGTTTTTGTTATTTTGATAACTTCTAAAATGAAATAAAAAACCCTTAGCTCATAAAATGTAAACATATATTACTGGTCTCTACCCACCATCCTGGGTGTGAATCAGCTATATATTCACCGGCTAAGTTAAATATTTAAAAATGATATTTTGATTATAAAATAAATTTTTGAATATACTTACCCGGTGAATATAAATTAAATGACCCTCCCTTCCTCCCCAATAGAGACGCAGTGAGACGAGGAGAAAATTGAGTCTTTGTTTACATAAGAGCTGGGTATCTGGTCGACAGATGGCGCTGTTGGGCACACCCGCAACCTGTGTAGCGATCGCTGGCGAGTTTTTCCGTAGAGTTTGTCTGTCGAGCAACAGAGTTGCAGCTATATATTCAACGGGTAAGTATATTCAAAAATGTATTTTATAATCAAAATATCATATTTTTCACAATAAATTGTTTCTCCTCTTTCCCCCCTCACCCGCAGTGGGGGAGGAGGGCGTATATCTACTTTTGTTCTTATGTTTTACATTCCCTCGGGGTTTTCTCTTTGGAGTTTTCACCCGGGGGAATTCCTGTTAAATAATTATTCTTTTTATTTTACAGTTTACGATGCCAATTCTTCGTGCCTGTTGCGTGCCTTCGAAGCAGAGCTGTCCTATTTATGCCTTGGGAGTCTGCTGTCGCCGCCGGCTCTCTAGGACATTGTCAGGGGCGTTCGCTTCTCTTAGAAGTTCCCCTGTGACTACTGTCAGCTCTTCAGTGCATCCTAGAACGATAAGGAGGTTCGCCTCCTGGGTAGTTGTTAACTTCCCTTCTTACCTTCCCTGGTCCTTAGGCGGTTATGCTCTTGGGGCTGAGCGACCGCCCTTGTGACTTGCTGAAGGGGCTGAGCGGTTGCAAGGCCGGACCATGGTACTAGCGACTATGCTCTCGGGGCTGAGCGGTCGCTTCTGTAGCTACGCTCAAGGGGCTGAGCAGCTGCAAGATAAGTCTGGACCTCTCTCGTTCGCAAGGGAGGCCGCACTAAGAACTCCTCTTCGGAGGATTGCTCCTTTTGTCTCTTCTACGAAGTGTCTCCTCCTGTTCGCATGTGAGGACACTCGGAGAGACTCCTCTTCGGAGGATTGTTCGTGTTTACGTCAGCTGATCTCACGGCCCTTGGGGGCTCCATCACCAGTCTCTTCTACGAAGTGCTCACCTCTCTCGTTCGCGAGAGAGGCCACTCCTAGAGACTCCTCTTCGGAGGATTGTTCCTGTTGAAACAGCTTGCCGTTCAGTCACTAACACTTTGGTGTTTAGTGACTGGGAAACTTCGGTTTCTCTTTTCCCCTGACCCTTCGGGGTCTCGAACCTTTAGTTATGCAGTTCCCTCGGGCTCTCGTAACTTTAGTCACTTCTACACTTCGGTGATTAGTGACGACTTCGGTTTCTCGTTGCGCTGACCCTTCGGGGTCTTGCAACTATCCCTTCAGGGCCTCACTACCCAGGTTACGTTAGACCTTGGATCTCTCTCTGCCTGCTGTATCCGTTCATAGTACGCTTAATCGCCGAAGATCGTTCTGTGCGCGGGATGGTTTCCCGCGTGCAACCATTGAGGCTCACGTGATCATCGCTCGGATCGTCCGTGCGCGGTTTCCCACGTGCGATCGTCGTAGATCGCCCACGCGCGGGCACCGAGGTTTCCCGTGCGTGATCGCCGACTATCTTCTCGCGCGCGCGAGCGCCGACAATCTTCGCACACGCGTGAGCGTCGAAGATTGTCCGTGCTCGCGCGAATCGCCGACAATCTTCTCTCGCGCTAGCGCCGACGATCTTCGTACACTCGTAGGTGCTGAAGATCGTCAGCGTTATTTCTTCCACGCGTGGGATTGTTTCCCACATGCAATCGCTGACGGCGCAAGCACCGGCGATCTTTTTTCGCCGAGATCGTTCGCTCGTGGGATGGTTCACCTCGCTATCGCCCACGATCTTTCACGCGGAAGCGCGGGGATCGTTCACGCGGGCACCGATACACCCATGCTCACGCGGGTGCGGTAATACTGCTACGCATGTTTTATTCACGCACTACCCAGATCTGTGCTTTTCGCGCAATCATCAGTGTGATCGGCGCACTGTTCTCCGATGCGATCGCGCCCTGATTACATCAGGGCTTATGGCAGTCAGGCCACCTTCGCGTTTCCCTCCCCCGCAGCGCAGAGCAGCGCCCTCTCCGGAGGGGGGGAGGCTTCCGGACAGGTCAAAGGTCTCTTCTCCCTTCATTGCAGATTCTCTACGGGCGATCCCTCATGTGTCAACTCCTCCAGAGGATCGAATGATCCTCTTCCCTCCAGAGGGACTCCCTGTCAGCGCGAGGCTTGGTCGGCATCCCTGGTGGGATGCCGTCGTCAGAGCGCTCATGCAGGCGATGAGCCTGTGCTTCTGACTGGGGTCACTAATCAGTAGCAGCTTCCTCTCCCCCTGAAGGGGGTGAGAGGAATCCCTGGCATGGTATCCCCTCCAAGGACCATCCTGTCCCTTCGCGAGTCCTTACGCAGGCGATGAGCCCTCCTCAAACTTCATCTTCCCTCCCCTGCAGATGAGCATTACCCATCCCCAGGAGGGTCGGAAGACCCGGTCCTCTCCCCCATCACTCCATAGGGAGAATCCCTGCCTCTTTCTGAGAAATCTTCTTGTGCGGAGGGGGCGAAAACCTCACATCCTTCATTGCTGGGGTCCTGTTTCCCTCCTAGGGGGGATCCTAAGGCCCAGTCTTCCGCAAGGACCCGACAGGATCCAGTTGGACCTTTGGGGCATGTCTACGAGTCTCCCCAGGAAGAGCCTCCGGGGATGAGAGACCTCGCTGCTAGTCCATCAGGAGAAGCTCCAGGGGTCGTAACTTGCGTTCTGGCAGGTTCTGACCCTCAGGAGAGACCTCAAAGGGATCCCAGATTCAGAAATTCCTCCTCGGTAAGGGAAGGATACGGTCCGGGACCGAGTCTACTCACCCAAGGTTCTCCCTTGGGCCAGTGCTGCTTGCTCTGGTCTCAGGGAATGATGAACGCCAGAGACTAGGCCGAGGGCCAGCTCTCCGAGCTTGTCTCCTTCAACAGTCCCGGTCGTTATCGAGCTCCTCCCTCATCCTTCGATAGGGATCGGGGAGGGGACGGGCCCTCCGGGCAGAGTCCAGTCCATGTTGGAGATACGCTCCCTCCAAGAGGTGGCCAACGGGTTCCGAGGCCTCCTTAATCGTCTCCTTCCCTTCTCGACTCTGTACAGGGTTGTCAAAAAGTCTCCGTTCAGCATAGTGACAGCAGACGCGGTCAGTCTTGCGGTGAGACCACAAGACTTCATGTGTACACTGGTCCGGTAGGATGCATAATTCCAATCCCGGTTCACCCGTCTTCAAGGAAATACTTTGGAGTTTGCCTGGAAGGCAGATATACCAGTTCAGGGCCTGTGCTTCGGTCTCTTCACAGCACCTCAACAGTTCACCGATACTTCCACTCTGATCTCTTCACGGGGTCTCAGAATCGGCATCCGTCCCCTCCGTTTCCTGGGTGATTGGCCGATCCTAGCAGACTCGAAGGCATCCCTTCTTCGTCATCGGGACAAGTTCCTCGGACTTTGCCAAGTTCTAAAGATCATGGTGGTCCTCGAGGAGTCCTCCCCGCAGCCCTATCAGAGTCTGGTATACCTAAGCCTGGTCTTAAACACCAATCTCCCGAAGCCTTCCCTTAAGGCAACAGGGTAGCAAGGCGGAGGAAGGTCGCGAGACCTTTCCCCACACGAGAAGACCCTCCAATCCAAAGTGGTTACGTCTCTCCTCCCTGGCTCGTCTGGTTTCCAACAGTCGCCTCAGAATGAGTTCTCTCCAGTGGCGACTCGGGGCACTGGGGAGTCAGGGGCACAACTCCCCAGACGCCGGTACCCTTAGGGGACAACCGGAACAGACGGACCCCCGGGGTGGGAAGCAGACGAGGATCTACGATAGGGAGTGGACCTTCTCGTCCTTCCCCCAAACTTTATGCTGTTTTCGGATGCGTCAAAGAAAGGGGGGAGGGGCCACGTTCTGAACCACGGGTCCTCAGGCCGGTGGTCAGAACCAGGAAGTACCTTTTCTAGACCTACTAGAGATGGAAACCGTGTTTCTGGCACTTCAGTAGCTCCACCTAGCCTGGCGGACTACTCTGTGGTTGTGAGGATCAACAACACCACAGTGATGGCTTTCTTGCCCAGTCAAGGAGGTACTTTTCAGTACAGCCATCCCATCCTGCGGTAGAGATACCGGGATGGTCCAAGTTCCCCTCGGTCTCCTTAGCAGCTCGCTTGATTCCAGGCAAAGGAATGGGCTCGCCGACAGTCTGAGCAGTACGACACTGACACCACATTCTGAGTGGTCTTTGGATCCTCAAGTAGCCTACAAAGTCCTGACTCTGTGGACCAGTTCGCTACAGCACTGAGCTGCAAGCTCCCGCTGTACTGCTTCCCGGTCCTGAACCCCAAGGCCCTCTGGAGGATGCCTTCCAACAACGGTGGGACAACATCGATGTGTTTGCCTTCCCCCATTCCGGCGGATGAGGAGAGTACTCTACAGGACCAGAGTTTTGGTCAGTGTCTCAATGACCTCCCTAGCTCCGCTAGGGCCTCTCGCAGGTGGCTCTCCAGTCCCTCTGTAACTCCTTACGGAGCCTCCGAGGGAACCCTCCCCACGTCACCGGTTACTCATACAGCCACACGCCATCATCCTCCGCAAAGCCGTAGCTTGCTCCTACTCCCCGCCGGGAGTCTATCCAGCATCTCCTCAAAGAGAGAGGATTTTCGCAACAAGTTGCGAAAAGGAGGCCTGGACACCTGCGCAAATCTTCCGCAGTAGTCTCCCAGGCGAATGAGCGAGTTACTCTGATCGGTGTCGTGGAGAGGGTATCCCTCCACACGATGCCGCTTCCAGCAATAGCGGAGCCCCTCGTGGGATTGCGGGATGAATGTGCCTTTCAGTTTCGGCTGTGAAAGGCTATCCCTCAGCCTTAGGTCTTGCCTCCAGGCTCTAGGGATAGACATATCTCCCTCGCTAGAACTCTTCCTTCTCATACGAAGCCTTGTCCTCTCCTGCCCTCAGTCGAAGGTGAGACCTCCTCCTTGGGACGTGGTTCGAGTCCTCAAGTCTCTAAAGAGACCCCCTGACGAACCACTACGTAAGGCCCCAGATCACCACCTTACTGGGTAGACAGTGTTCCTGCTAGCTTATCTTCAGCCAAGCGAGTCACATGGTCTCTCATACGACTTTGCCCATTCCGGGGGATAGGGGGAGGCAACATTCAGGTTCGTCCCTGAGGTTTGTTGCCAAGACTCAGAATCCGGGAATGCCAGACCCGCTGTTCGACTCCTTCCAGGTTTCGAGTCTCCGTCCTGTAGCAGATGACCCAGACCATCTCCTACCTTGCCGGTAGGGAGTCTGAGGTGGCGTCTTAAGAGAATGGCTGCAGTTTGTCTCCAGGCTCAAGCCTCGTTCGTGGATCCTGGGAACGAAGAGAAGTATCTCCAGGAGTACCATCTCGGCCCGGATTCGCAGGGTGTTACACCCGGCCTTGAATCCTGACCCTTCTCCGTCGCATCGCCCTAGAGCCCATGATGTCAGAGGCGTAGCCACGTCCCTGCCCTTCATGGAGCATCATTCAGTGACGCAGGTCCTACAAGCGGGGATGTTGAAGCATCAGACCATCTTCTCAGCCCCTTACCTGCAAGACATGACCCACAGGAGGCTTGATACGTTTCTATTGGCCCTGTGGTGGCTTCACAACAGCTGGTCTAAACCTCAGGCTCCTTGATGGACAAGTAGCAGAAGGTTGAGGCATTGTTACCTGGTGTTAGTCTGCATGAATGAAAAGATCTGTCTGGCCTTTATTCTTTTTTTCATCCTCTCCTCCCTTGGAGAAAGCAGCATCCTGGGTTCTCTGCATAGCTGACCTCAAACCACTGCAGGTAGACCATGCTTCCTTGTGTTCCTAGTATTAGGTGTAATACTGTCATGTCCCCATACCCTGACGAGGTGGTATTGGGAGAGTCCTAGCTTGGATTTCCTTCTGAGGAACTCCAGGGCAACTGCTTGGGACAAGTCACTTTTCACTTTCGCGCACACCTTACGTAGGCCGCAGCAGTTTCACAACCGCCACCCTCTTAATGAGAGAATGCCTTGATGAAGTCATTGAGCTTCAGCACGGCATTTCATTCCCGTGCTGAATCTTGGTGACGGGCAAGAGGGCTCTCGAACTTAGGGAAATTGCTCCCCCAGTTCGAATCTAAATCTCTCTTTCATCTTTTTCTTCTGCTTAATATTACTTCGACTTTCTCTTAATTTTATCAACTTTCTTTCATCTTGCTGTCATATCTCTATGATTATTTTTCTTAGTTATATATATATATATACAGTAGGGTCCCGAATTATGCGAGAATTTGGTCGATTAATGACCTCGTGTAAATGGAAAATCGCGAATTTCGAAACACAACTAACAGAAATAATTCCATTGTGGCCATGGCAACCAGCAATTTGCCTATTCAAATGTGTTTACTACCCATTTCCAATACTTTCTTTGTACTATACTGTATTTCTTTATAATATCAAATTGTTTTTGTAAATAAATAAAACATTTAATATACTTTAAAGTTCTAATAACTTGAAAAATGGTTAAAATTACAACCAGGATAGGTGTAAACACCATATATTTCCCGTTATAACACAACCCAAAATACAGACAAATTTTAATGTTTGTCATATCTATTGTATAATACAACTGGTGAATAGCAAAACTATCACTCTATAGACTAGCTTGTTGTATGATTGAAAATCCAGAATTATCAAAATAAAGGCGATTTTATATCATGCGTTTCCTAAACGCTAAAAAGCACAATAGAAAACGACAACCAATGTTTTGTTTACGTTTATCTCTGATCACAACGAAGAAACAGACGCATTTATACATCTGTGTTTTTGAATTGACAGCAATTTTACCAAGTATAGATTATATGTTGAATTTGTTATTACCAATGTTCTAATTATTTTTTATTAGAACTTTCAAATAAATGAAATGAATGCCATTTATGAAATGTTTTTCTTTATGATGCCGCCTGAAACGGAAACCTTCCATTTGTTTACGCTCCATCTTCGATCATAATAAACAAACGAATGTATTAAACACACATGATCTAAGTCATAACTAATGATATTACAAACATTTAGTAAACATTATGTTATTACAAATATTTTACTTACCGTATCCATATAAATTCCTAAATTCGTAGCAAAGCTGGAAATTTTTTTTCCTTATGCGTTTAATCCACAATAGCAAACTGCCGCTAATGACAGAGTGATAACTTACGATAATTCTAAACTGTTACGAAAGATAATTGTCCTTTCCATATCCAAAATACTTTTCCTAACTTCAGTTATAAGTCAACTTGTACCCACCTCAATTATGGATCCATTTGCAAAAAAAGGTAAAAGAAGAAAGTACTAGGCCTATTTTTAAAGTCACCGAACAATTAGGTTACCGCTATAACGTTCGATGTGAGAGAGAGAGAGAGAGAGAGAGAGAGAGAGAGAGAGAGAGAGAGAGAGAGAGAGAGAGAGAGAGAGAGAGAGAGAGAGAGAGAGAGAGATGGTTTTAAAGTACTAAACAATAAATATGATAGGTTATAACACATTGGTGTTTATGTAATATTAACTGTATAGATGGATTGAATAAGTTAAGAAATGGTGTAAACAATTCTTTGTTATTGTATTCGCGCGGAAGCTAGACATCAGCTGATGTGATCACAGCCAAAAGTAAAACAAAAATAAGTTAGCAATACTCGATTTTTAAAACACACCCGAAATTTAACAACATAAGTACATGTTTTATTATAGCGCAATTGACATTTAAAGAGTAAAAATTTTCTGGAATAGAATGGTGTTTCCTAAAAAATAGTGGTTTGCGGACGAAATCGGTTACCGTATTTTAAGCTATGATTGAAATGGATGTATACACGGTATAATTTTTTCGTTTTGTATTTAATTGACACTTCAAGAAAACCGATTTTGGTTTCTTCATCTATTTGTAAGTACTGTATTGTATAACGAGAGAGAGAGAGAGAGAGAGAGAGAGAGAGAGAGAGAGAGAGAGAGAGAGAGAGAGAGAGAGATATTATGACGCAGAAGGTTACAGACCTAGAACAGGGGAGGATGAAGGTGGGGGGAGTGAAAAGATAGGCTGGGTGGACTCGCAGGGGAGACGGTAGGAGACGGGGGAAGGGGGGATTTGGTTGCCAGTGGCTAAAAATAGATTCTGAAAGACGGTAAAGGGAAAAACGAATCCCATCGAATGAACAGAATAAGGAAAGGGAATAAGATCCAGAGGAATAATAGATATAATGGAATGAAAATGACTAGATGGTGTTAGTTGTGATAAGAATAATTTAGATATTTGAAATAAGAGTGTCTGAGGAGGTATAGAAGGAATTCGTGATAAATATAGAGGAATATCAAAGGATACAGTTAGTTTGCATTAAAGGGTTTGTTATCGTTTATCGGCAGTGAATAGCCTAAACTTCGGTAACGAGTCGTCAATATTTTGTCATATTTTAAACAGTATACATTTGATTTGCAAACATTGGTTTTGTAGAGTAGACGGTTATATAAAATCTAGAGAGAGAGAGAGAGAGAGAGAGAGAGAGAGAGAGAGAGATTTCTGCCATCAAATCTCTCTCTCTCTCTCTCTCTCTCTCTCTCTCTCTCTCTCTCTAGATTTTATTTTACCGTCTACTCTACAAAACCAATGTTTGCAAATCAAATGTATACTGTTTAAAATATGACAAAATATTGACGACTCGTTACCGAAGTTTAGACTATTCACTGCCGATAAACGAACCCAGTCTACTCGTGAAAACCTTGAACGCCCAGAGGGAAAAATAAGGCTTTTAAATATACTGTACTAAACAAAAATAATGCTTTAATATACCATCATTAACACTACCATTACAATTATCGTAAGGTTGGAGAAAGATAAAGATTGCCGAGAACGTAACCACATTTCTGTTTACATTTTGTCAGCTGGACTCGCACAGTTAACAGTTGATTTCATTGTTGATGTGGAATTTTATCCTTAAATAGGCTATTCATTATGAAATTATGTTAATGAAATGTAATGTTGATATTGTTTTGTAACATTTATTATAAATCACCGTATTTAGGGCTACCAATATACTTAAAAAGACAATAGATTTGATACATTTTGTAGTGCTTGACTCGCGAACTTTGAACAGCCTCGCAGATACAGAAAATTTATTTTTGAAAAATAGCGATCGTGGAAAAGGGGAATCGTGTAATTCGAACACGCTTAATTCGGGACCCTACTGTATATATATATATGTAGATGTATGCATGCATATATATATATTTATTTATTGTATTTGTTCATTTATTTATTTATCTAATTTTTTTTTTCTATTTTATTTAAATGGCGTGGATATTTCCACATTCGTTATTACTGCCTGCTTAGATGAATGGGAGAAGGGATCACGGTTGGGAGGTATTCGCATTCAAAGCTATATATGAGAGTATTGGATGATCTCAGCCATCCCAAAGATGGTTTGGACCTTTTTGGCGGAACTACTCTCAAGGGTTGGGTCATCGGAATCCAGGGGGATCCAATCCTTGAGGTGGGACTCTTGGCTTTTGGCCGGAAGCCCATCATTACAGATATGGGGAGGATGATTCCATATTACTTTGGTCTCGGTCCTAACAGGCGGGTTTAGCTTACACCTGTGCCTCTATATCTGTTTTGATGCTATCCTTCGGGTAGGGTATGGAGTGGACCATCGGGGAAGTTTGCTCTCATTGTGCCGATAGTGGAGAATGCAAATTTCCTTTCCAACGTATGATACTTTCTTATAATTCTCAAGCAGGTACCCCAACAAAACAACAAAAAACCTGAAAATCCCACCCTTAAATATGGACCCTTCAAATACTGACTCCCCCATCCCCTGGATTTGCTGACTCTCCCCCGGCACTGTTGACGACTTCTGCTACTGTAATTAAGAAAAACTGTTGACGACCTTCGAACTAAAAAGGACCACTCTACTGATGTTAAAAAATCTAGCAATTTGGGTAACACAGGGAAACTACGATTCCTTCATGTTTCCCAAATCCCATTAGAGAAAAATTATGATGATATATATAGAGCATTTGAGTGCTATGGATTGATAAAGGAAATAAGGATGAGACTTGGAGATGAAAAATGGGACTCTTGGATATCTTTTGAAAGTCACGATGAGGCGTTTAATGCCATAAGTAATATTAGTAGTATCAAAATTAACGAATTGAACATCATGGGAGCTCTTTGTGATAAGGTCCCAAAGGAATTGGATGTGTACAAACCTGCTCATTGGTTTGAAAAAGATAGAAATGTACCCATGCCTTCACAGAGAAAACCCAAACCACCAATGTGGCTCTTAGCTGAATCTAAAGGGATAATAGGGAATTATTTTAAGATATGTAAGTTTATCCAAAAAAAAGTAGGAACCATAGCACCTGGAGATATATCTCGTTTTGGGAAGAACAGTTATCTCATCCATGCCAAATCTTCGACTCAGTCTGCAATACTGTCTAACTTACAGACAGGCAGAGATGAAATTACATTGGAAATGAAACCTCATCTAAATTTTAGTTATGGAAGGGGAGTGGTCTTTAATAAGGACCTATACGAATTTACAGAGGAGGAGATACTTTCTATGTGTCCATTAAATGTATGGAAAGTGCATAAGGTTCCTGGAACTTCAATGATTATACTCACTTTCCAGGATGCTGATGTACCTCTCCATATTTTTATTGAAAATGAAAGGATTAAAGTTCGGCCTTTCAAACAAAAGCCCCTGCAATTTTTTAATTGTTTTAAATTTGGACACCCATCCAAAGTTTGTAAAAATGGAAAAATGTGTGGTATTTGCTCCAAAACTTATCATGGAGAATGTACACTTGAGGCCAGGTGTTCAAATTGCAATTTGAATCATAAATCAACTGATAGGAGATGCGAACTGTATAAGTTGGAGGAAGGTGCCCTAAACAAATCAAGTTTTAGAACACACAAGTGTGGGACATGCAAAAAGACTGTTGAATAAATCAACCAGCTATGCAAAGGCCTTAAAATCAAAGGTAAATTTACCACAGGAGACAGCAACCCCACCTAGCACTGCCAGTAATCCTAAGAAAAGAAATACAACCTCTGATAATAAAGTACTGCATGACAAGATAATCATATCGCCTTCTGAGGCTTTGCCACAGCGTATTAAAAATGGGTCATTGCCCATTTCTGTACAGCCTTCGTCCCCCTTTACCAACAATAGTACTAACCTCTCCCAGGCCATGTCCTTGCCTGATTTGATGGAGATGCCACCTGACACCAAGTTACCAGGTGCACCTGTATTGGGGAAGGTGCAAAAACCTGGTAGCTCAAAACCTACTAATCGGAAAAGAGAGAGACCTCCATCTCTCTCGCCCCCTTCCATAAGAAATATCAAAATTACGACATCAAATAAGTATGATGATTTGTCTGTTGATATTTCTGATCTGGAAGTCAATTTGAATAAATCGGAAATTCAAGTGGAGGTCCACCAACCTCCTCAACAATGAGATCAAAAAGACAAAAAGAAAATCATAAATTCTAAACCCAATCTATCAAGACCCTCTTTAATAAAACCACCAAAAAATAGTGTTAGATCAAAAACTGCTAATGGGAAGACTCCATCCAAGGGGTCTACCAAATTATAAACCATAGTTTTTTCCTCCATTTTGCAATGGAATTGTCAGGGTTTAAGGGCCAAATATGAAGAACTTAAGCTCCTTATTCATGAGCATTCCCCCATAATTATTTGTCTACAGGAGAGCAAACTTGATCATAATACCCCTTGCCCTCGCGAATACATTAGTTATAGGACACCATATGATCACCAAGTGGGGAGCCATGGCGGAAGTCTCATATACGTTCGTCGAGATGTTCCCCAAGTTTCTCTGTCTATTCGTACACCTCTGCAGGCAGTGGTTGTACAGATCGACATAGGGCGAAAATATACAATTTGTTCTCTGTACTTGCCTCCAAATGATAACATTTTGTATGACAACTTAGTGGAGGTGATTCAACAACTCCCTCAACCTTTCCTTTTACTTGGAGATTTGAATGGTAGACACCCTTTGTGGGGTGATGTTTTAGCAAACACGAGGGGAAATATCATATCATCAATTGTGGAAAATGAAGATGTGGGACTCCTTAATACAGGAGAGCCCACACACTTTCATGTCCAGACAGGTACCTTGTCATTTATTGACCTATCAATCGTAAGCTCTAATTGCCTTCTCGACTTCGATTGGAGAACATTAGATGATTGGCATACTAGTGATCACGCACCAATCATTATAAACACCAACAATGGTCCACCTTTACAGGGATCGCCACGATGGAATCTTGACAAGGCGAACTGGGATAAATTTGTGAACTAAGCGAAATTGAGGGGGATGCAGGACAAGTTGAAAATATCGATGATGTCATAGACTTACTGAATGGAACTCTCCATACAGCAGGAGTCAATTCAATTCCAAAAACAACAGGGTTATTCAAACGACGACCAGTCCCGTGGTGGTCTTCAGAGCTAACTGCACTCCACAGAGCCACAAGAAGATCTTTAACACGATTGCGTAGACGCAGAACTGATGAGAATTTAATTATGTACAAGAAATGTAGAGCACAGTTCCGTCGTGCCATGAAAGAAGCAAGGCGCCAGTCATGGATGTCTTTTGTTTCCTCCATTAACAGTAGAACACCACCATCTTCTGTGTGGAGGAAAGTAAAAAAGATAGCTGGCAAATTCACCCCCAACCCACCACCAGTGTTGAGGGTGAATGGCCAGTATGTAACTGAAGCAAATGATGTTAGCAATGGCCTGGCTAATCATTTTTCAAAAGTATCCAGCAAGTGTGAAGGAACTCCTGGTCACCAGTATAGGAGCACTGAAGAAAAGAAAATTTTAAATTTTGCAACAAGAAGGGAAGAGTCGTATAATTCTCCTTTCACTGAAAGAGAATTTGATTCCGTACTTGCTCATTGCAATGATACAGACCCTGGACCCGATGGAATTCCATATGCAATGATTAAACATGTACATTTTAATACAAAGCTATTTATTTCAAGTATTATTAATAGAATATGGCATGATCATAGTTACCCTAGTGTTTGGGAACTAGCCATTATTTTAGCCTTTTTAAAACCCGGTAAAGACAAGTTTTTAGCAGCAAACTATCGCCCTATTGCATTGACATCTTGTTTATGTAAAGTCATGGAGAAGATGGTCAATGCAAGGCTGATGTGGTACCTTGAAAAGAAAGGTATTTTATCATCGATTCAATGTGGATTCCGAAAAATGCACTCAACGACTGATGTGTTGATACGACTAAAGAGTCTTCTATTTGTGAAGCCTTTGCTTCCAAACAGCACCATGTTACAGTATTTTTTGACCTTGAAAAGGCATATGATACCACATGGAGATATGGTATACTTAAAACCATTCATGAATTGGGATTGAGAGGAGAGCTGCCACTATTTATTCAGGCATTTCTTTCACGTAGAGTTTTTCAAGTGAGAGTTGGGGAAACTCTATCTGAGAGTAAGTGCCAGGAAGAAGGAGTTCCTCAGGGTAGTGTGCTGAGTGTAACCCTTTTTGCACTAGCAATTAATGGGATATCCTCAGCCATTCCCCAGGATGTTCTCTCAACATTTGTGGATGATCTCTCAATATCATTTGCTGGCACCAGAATGGCAATGGTTGAGAGAAAAATCCAACTCTCTATTGATAAAATTATCCAGTGGGCTGACATGAATGGATTTAAGTTCTCGACAAGTAAAACTACCGTTGTCCATTTTTGTCGTATCCGGGGAGTACATCCAGACCCGGATATATACATTAAAAGTCAACGGATACCATGTGCAAGGGAAGCTAAATTTTTAGGTTTGATATTTGATTGTAGGCTGACATGGGTTTCTCACTTAAAAGCATTAAAAGCTAAATGTGTTGAAGCTCTGAATATCTTAAAAGTATTGTCCCATACATCGTGGGGGGAAGACCGCAATACTATTTTAAAATTATACAAGGCCTTGATTTTTTCCAAAATTAGTTATGGTTGTGAGGTATATTCTTCAGCCACCCCAAGCCGGTTAAAAATATTAGACTCGATACATCATGCAGGTATTAGATTGTCTACTGGAGCTCTTAAAACCTCGCCTATCCCAAGTCTCCTTGTTGATGCTGGAGAGTTACCTCTAGACTTTTACCGAATGTCTTCCATTCTTCGATATTGGTTTAGATTGCAAAGACTCCCTAACTCTCTAGCATTTCAGACTGCAAGCCTTGTAAGACACGCATCATACTTTGAGTTGCACCCAAAATCTCCTCAACCTTATGGCTTTCGGGTGAAACGATTATTAAATAGTCTGGATATAACTAGAAATAAGGTACTTCCATTCAAGGTATCATCAACGCCTCCATGGAAGTTACCGGAGATATCTTTTTGTAAATATTTTATTGGAGATAAGAAGAATATGTCAGACCTAGAAGCCAGGTCTCTTTTTAATGAACATGTTAAAGAACATAGAGGATCAACTTTTATCTATACTGATGGCTCCAAATCAGATGCTGGCGTTGGATTTGGAGTACATAGTAATGGTTTTAATAGTAGAGGTGCACTTCCTCTGACCGCTTCCATATTTACTGCCGAACTGTATGGCATATTAACCGCTATTGAGAAAATAGCGTTGGAGAAGGAGGGTAATTTTACAATTTTTAGTGATGCAAGGAGTGTCCTTCAAGCCATGGAAGTTTTTAATTCTAATAACCCTCTAGTTTTTAAAGATTTTAGAATGGCTTATCATTATTGGACGGAGAGGTATAACAGTTAAATTTTGTTGGGTTCCAGCACATGTAGGTGTGTCCGGGAATGAGAAGGCAGATTCACTGGCTAAGGAGGCTGCATCCGAGTTGCTGCCAAGAAGGTATCCCATTCCCTGTGATTATTTCTTACCTGACATCAAGAAATTGGTTTGCAATAAATGGCAACAGCAATGGGATAGTCAAGATGGCAATAAAATGCGAGAGATAACAAATGACATATCTCCTTCGAGGTATAATATGATGCCCCGAAAATGGGAGACGTCTCTTTGTCGTCTCCGTATTGGTCACACGAGTTTCTGCTGAAGGGCCAACACCAACCGTATTGTGACGACTGTTTAGTACCTCTAACAGTAAGGCATTTGTTGACCGAATGCCCCAATTATAACAACTTGCGGAATAGATATTTGTTTGAGGCTCGAGGTGAGGGTGGCAGGTTCATCCTCGCCAAGATTCTTGGAAATGATGTGTCCTACCATGCAAGTGGCATTTTTAGATTTATTTCAGAAGCAGGTCTTCTGAAAAATATTTAACTTTTATGACATTCAACTTTTATGATTTTAATTGAATACTCTTTTATTTTTTATTTAATATATTTTTTATTTTTGTATACATAAGTTAAATGTTACCGGCGTCAATGACCTCAGATGTCAGGATGCCTGAAAACTTTAAATCAATCAATCAATCACAACCGCCAGCGAGGAGCAGGGATTCCCTTTTTTCCGAAGACTTGATCGTTCGAATATGGAATCCCCGGGCAAGCCAAAGCCAGCATGGCCGGGACTTACCACCCTTCCTAAGGGTTAAGTCACCCCATGTAAATAGCGTGGTTTGTATTTCAGTTATGGAACAAATGAGAAATTCGTAGATGATTTGTATTTTTCCTAACTATACAAACCTTAGCTATTTACACATATTTGCCCACCAGCCCTGCCCCCAAGATAAGTCCTACCTCTAAGTAAAGTGAGCCTTTCACCGGTGTGTGTGTGAGGGGAATGGGTAGCAGGCTACCCCCCGCTAACTAGCGGAGGGGTAGTAAACCCTCATTAAAATTCTTATGGCTCGTCATTCTGCTACGCCTAAGTAATTACCCCATGTAAATAGCCAAGGTTTGTATAGTTAGGAAAAATACAAATTATCTACAAATTTGTCATTTTTCAAAATTATTTTATAATCACTTGCCAACGAATTGAAAAACATTTCTGTTGTTTAAAGTGAAATATAATGGAGAATAAAGCAAACTTTTGAAATAGAATATTCTGCAATCAGCAGTAAAACAAATAAACATGGACATGTAGCTGCTTATAGGATAAATGAGTGGGTATATCTGATGATGACAAATCTCGTATAGAGCTCCAGTAGCGAATCCATGACTTCGTAGTGAAAGGGTTACATTTTTTACCAAATCAAGTTTTGTAGTGCAGTTTCCTTAATGATAGTTTGACTTTGTGGTTAGGATATGATCATTAAGATAGTAAAGTACTGCAGTAAGATGTAGCTTGAATATATTCAGGAGATAGGGAGATGGGGGCCTAGTTCTCATGAGCTAAAGCCTTACTGTCATTATGTATTTTGACCTAACCTCCAATGCTGTAAATTTATTTTTCATGAGGTCAACCATTAAATTCAAATGGTAGGCATATAGGTCACCTTAGGTAAACATGTATAATGATAAGTACAGCTTATGTACAAAATTTGTTCCAATTTGAGAAATGTCATAGAAGCTCTGAAAGTCAAAAATTGTTTTAACAGTTTTAAAATCTGCATTAATGTGTGGGTTAGAAATATGGGCTCTTGAGACAAAGAGGAAGCAAAGCTTGAGAGAGCAGACATCAGAATGCTGAGGTCGATTATGGGGATATCACCGCTTGAAACATTGGAAAATGATGAAATAAGAGGAATGGAAGGCGTAGTAAAGATTACAGTTGATAAGTGACACAACTGTGATGGTTTGGGCTTGTGTCGAGGATGGATGGTGGGGAGGGAGTGAGGGGGTATGGGAGCAACCTGTTATGGAGGGGAGATTGAGAGGGAGGCAGAGAATTAGATGGTAAGGTAAGGTGAAGGATGATATGGAGAGAAGAGGTTTGGTGGAAAAGGTTGCTTTTGATAGAAGGCATTGGAGAGGGGCACTTCAAGCAACCGGCCCCTTAATGTAGGGATAAAGGTAGGAAAGAAGATATACACATACAGTATATATACTACAGTGATACCTCTGGATACGAAAGTTTCTGCTTACGAAAAATTCAGGATGCGAAAAGTGATTCGAAGATTTTTATGCCCCAGGATACGGATAAAATTTCAGGATACGAAAACCTTACGAGATCCCAACTCTTCGCCGAGAGTCATTTTAAAAAGTGCGCACCGCCAGACTTTGAACTTGGGTAGACTCACTTACAGCCTCCCGCTCACCCATTGGTTATCTCCCTACTCAGACGCTAGCTGACGCCATAAGATCCTGCTTTCCTATTGGTCGGCAACTATCCCAGCTTGCCTACGCACGGGCGTTCATCTCTCTCTCTCTCTTTTCGTTCCGACCGCGGTATCGTTAACAGACATTGTGTTGTGTGCTTTCGCTTGTTTGACTTTGTGTTAATATACAGTACATTCGTACGCCACGTGTTATCGTTAATAAACTTTCGTTACTGTGCACTGTACTGTATTAGTGTTTACTATACATAGACTGTATATAACGTTACGTAGTGTATTATATTACGTATTACTGTAGCCATGGGTCCCAAGAATGTTGCCGAAGGAAAGAAGAAGAAGACGATGCTCTCGATGGAGACAAAACTTGAAATCATTAAAAAGTACGAGTCTGGCATGCGTTTAAGCGCGATCGCCAAGGAGTATGGCCGGAATCCGTCTACGATAGGCACCATCCTGAAGCAGAAGGCGGCCATCAAAGCAGCAACACCTTCTAAGGGCGTCACTATTTTCTCCAACAAGAGAACGCACGTGCATGACGAGATGGAGAGGCTGTTTCTTGTGTGGATCAAGGACAAAGAGATCTCAGGAGACACCATCACTGAGACTACAATTTGCCAGAAGGCCTCCGCCATTTTCGGTGATCTCGTGCGTGCTCAGGCCGAAGAAGGAGAAGGAGAAGGAACATCCCAGCAGGAACCCCCAGAGTTTAAGGCTTCTCGTGGGTGGTTCGAGAAGTTCAAGAAAAGGACTGGCATCCATTCAGTGGTACGGCATGGGGAGGCAGCCAGCTCGGACACGAAGGCTGCCGAAGCCTTTGTTAAAACGTTCGAGGAGTTGACTCTGCAGGAAGGCTACAGTTCGCAGCAAGTTTTCAATTGCGACGAAACTGGGCTTTTCTGGAAGAAAATGCCTCGTCGGACATTCATCACGGCGGAGGAGAAGAGGCTACCCGGACATAAGCCTATGAAGGACAGGCTTACCCTTGCTTTTTGTGCAAACGCCAGTGGGGACTGCAAGATAAAGCCCCTGCTGGTGTACCATTCAGAAAATCCCCGAGCCTTCAAAGCCCACAAAGTCATTAAGGAGAACCTTCCCGTGATGTGGAAGGCGAATGCAAAAGCCTGGGTAACGAGGCAACTGTTCATTGATTGGGTGAATGTCTGCTTCGGTCCGACTGTCCGAAAATATTTGGAAGAAAAGCGCCTCCCTATGAAATGTCTGCTGGTGTTGGACAATGCTCCAGCTCACCCTCCTGGCCTCGAGGAATATCTTCTGGCCGAGTATTCCTTCATAAAGGTCCTGTATCTACCGCCTAACACCACCCCTCTCCTCCAGCCCATGGACCAGCAAGTTATTTCTAATTTTAAAAAATTGTATACGAAACATCTCTTCAAGAGATGTTTCCAAGTCACAGAGAGTACAAACCTCACTCTGCGTGAATTTTGGAAAGGTCACTTCAACATCGTGATATGCCTCAAACTCATCGATCTCGCTTGGCAAGAAGTTTCGAGGCGTACCCTAAACTCATCTTGGAGGAAGCTGTGGCCTGATGCTGTCTCTGCACGAGACTTCGAGGGGTTCGGGAAGCCTGGAGGAGAAGCCGAGATCGTTGACGATCCTGAACCAATTCAGCAGTCTGAGGTGGCTGACATCGTACATCTTGGTACGTCCATGGGGCTGGAAGTTAGCGCGGAAGATATCGATGAACTTATCGAGGAGCACCACGAGGAGTTGACGACGGACGACTTGAAGGAGTTGGAGACGATGCAAGTGAGTGATGTTCAAGAGCAGTTCTCTAGCGGTGATGAGGAGGATGTTGCACCTTTGAAAACGGCAGACATTAAGGAAATTCTTGCATGTTTCCATAAAATGGCAGACTACGTCGAAAAGGAACATCCAGAAAAAGTTTATACCAACCGTGCGCTTCAACACTGCAATGACGTTTGCCTAACGCATTTTAGAAATGTGTTGAAAAGTAGGCAGAAACAAGCTTCAATGGATAGTTTCTTATTAAATAGGCCAGCGGTATTAGTAGGCCAAGACGAAGGTGAAAGTAAAGAAAAGAAACAGAAAAAAGAAAGAGATGAAGAAGTAGAAGGTGAAAGTAAAGAAAAGAAACAGAAAAAAGAAAGTGATGAAGAAGTAGAAGAGATTTAGAAAATAAGAAAAACGTAAAGTTATAAAAAAGCAAAAAAAAAAAAAATTCAATTTTAAGTTTTATGTTACCGTTAAGTGTTAAAGTAATTTTTTCTTTCATTTTATAGTTTTCCATACGTAATGTTAAGTGTTAATTATTTCTGCCATTTTTTTATTTCGTAAAGTTTAAGTGTTAATGTGTTAAGTGTGTAAATTACTGTACGTAGTCTGTCACTTGTTACGTTTTCTGCCTTATGCCATCCTCCTCTGCCGCGACTTCGCTATCGGACATCGTCTCAATCAAAAGGTAAGTTTTAACTTTTATGTTACACTAATTAACTGTAACCTTTTTTTCAGAGTGTACAGGTACAGTATCAATCATTAATTTAGGTGTACGTACAGGTACAGTAACAATACACCTTCACTGATCTAAATGCTTTACGTACATACAGTACCGTAACTTTTATACAGTACGTACCGTAGTAAAGAAAACGGACCGTTTTCTTTGGGCTTGGGGGGGATAACTTGGCTATACGTAACTACATTATTGAATAATCTCATAGTGGTTTCAGGAATGGATTAGGCTGTTTTTAACGGTTGTGTTAATTATTGAATGATAGAAATAGCTGCAATGCATGTTTATTACTACAGTTTAGCGTGTTTATGAAAGAAAAGGTGACTTTTTATAAGGCTTGGAACGGATTAGGCTATTTACATGTAAAACGCGACTCAGGATACGAAAATATCAGGATACGAAACCGCATCCTGAACGGATTATTTTCAATATTAAACTTACCCGATAATCATGTAGCTGTCAACTCCGTTGCCCGACAGAATTCTATGGAGGGATACGCCAGCTATCACAATACTAGAAGGGGGTGTACTTACCAGCGCCACCTGTGGCCAGGTACTCAAGTACTTCTTGTTGACACCTCCTCAATTATTCCTCTGTCGTGCTTCCGGCAAGACGTTCTGGGATACGCTTATGATCTTCGAGTATTTTCACGGCTAATTGGTGAAGTATTCTCTCAGATTTCGGCTGTCGCTTTACTGGAAACCTTCTTATATTAGCTAGATAGCTTTTATATAGTCCTGATTAACGGTTAACGATCTTTTGCTTGATTTTGGAACCCCCTTTGGCTAACTCTTTGGATTCAAGATGTCTGACATTTCGCAAGCCCCCTCCCATAGACGATGTAGGTCTTGCAATAGGCGTATTCCGAAGGCCTCGGTAGATCCTCACACCGCTTGTTCTGACTGTAGGGACAGGCCCTGTCAGTTAGAAAATCGATGTGAGGAATGCGCCGGACTTTCGGAACTGGAATTTGTCCGTCTTTTGAAATATTCAACTAAGTTAGAGAGAGGTAGAGTTAGGAGGAGTTCTTCTCACTCTTCACTTTTTTCCTCACCTCATGTTCCCCTACCTTTTCCTACCCCTGTAGTGGCTACCCCCGAACCTACTGTTTGCCCTCCGCCTGATATGTCTGTTGTTTTGCGTGCTATTCAGGCCTTAGGCGATAAAGTAGAGTCAGTGGTAAGTGATCATAAGTCTCTGATGGCCGAGGTCAAGGAACTTAAGGTCAAGAGTGCAGTGGGTGGAATTAGTGCCAGTACTGTGACGAGTGCTAGTGTCAGTGCAGTGCCAAGTGCTAGTGTCAGTGCCAGTGTGGTGCGTGAGGATACTTCTGTGCGAGCCAGTCGTCCTCCCAGTCCGGGACCTCTTGCAAGCTCCCAAGCCCAGGGGAGAAGCAATGTCGAAGGGCATAAGGGTTCGGCAGGCCTTGTTAGGCGCACAGAAGTATCCTCGGTGGTTGCGGGCGTGTCTTCCAAAGACCGTCACTCCCACCTGCAGACGATTGAGCCCGTCTTTTTCTCGTCCGCTGATCAACTGTCAGGGAAGAAACGTTGGTCTCAGGTCTCGAGACCACTTAAACGCAGAGTCCAGTCCGCGAGTGCTCAGCCAGGTTGCAGTCATTGGCTCAGCTCTGACTCGCCGCAGTCATCTGTCGACTGCACTCCGCCCAAGAGGAGTAAGGTTCTGCCACAACAGAGCTCGACTGTTAAGGCTTTACCTCAGCCTACTGTAGTTTCTGCCGACCCCAAGTGGACTCTTCTACAGTCCATGCAAGCACAGCTTTCGGACTTGATGCGTGAGTGTCGGGCTGAGAGTGTTGCGCCTCCGCCTCCGCCTACACTCCCTCCGCCTGCGCTCGCTCCGCCTGATCGCAGTTCCACCTGCCAGGCGTACGATGTTGAGCCTCGTTCTGAGTTTGCTGTTCCCAGTGGTGTTCAGCCTCCGCCTCCTTTAAGGCAACCTTTACAATGGGATCAGGAGGATTATACCTCTCTTCCTCCGCCTCCACTTGCTGCTCCACCAGTGGTGCAACACTCGGTTGAGGTACAACAACCTCTCCCGTCCATGAGTCAGTCTCCTCAGCTCTCGCTGCAGCGAGCTCAACCCTCCACAAGGCAAGCACCACTACACCTTAGCCTTGCGCCTCAGGAGCCTCAGCTTGCGAGACATTTACCTTGTTCTGCGCAGCCTCTACCTCATCGCGCTCCGCTCACACCACAGGAACAGGAACTTGCTACTCCGCTTCCGCCAACAGCTCAGCAAGCGCAACCCTTGGGTTCAACCACTCATGCTAGGAGTCAGCCTCCTCCACCCATGCGCCTTCCTTCTGCTTCGTCTTTTATTCAGCCTTTGCAGTCTGAGCCTCAGGTTTTCCCTCAACAGTTACTTGAAGAGGAAACCACTAATATTGTTCCTACTCGTTCTGACTCTGCTGTTCAGCATTCTGGTCCGATCTCTTCGCTACACTCTGGTGATGAGGCGTCTGATGATGAGGCGGCACACCTGGATCCCTCGTCAGACGTGGATGAATACAAGCCTTCTCCACAGTCTATTGACTTTCGTAAGGTCTTGGCTCTGCTTAGGGAGGTTTACCCAGACCACTTTGTCTCTGCTATTCCCCGCTCTCCGCCATCTGAGTTTTCGCTGGGCATACAACAAGCTAAGTCCACCTATACTAAGCTAGTCCTAGCAAGGTCCTCTAAGAGAGCGTTAAGGATCTTAGGGGAGTGGCTGCAGACTAAGCAACACCTTGGCAAAACTTCTTTCATGTTCCCTCCGACTAAGCTCACTTCGAAAGCGAGCGTTTGGTATGCCACAGGAGAAGCACCAGGCTTGGGAGTACCTGCCTCTGCCCAGGCTGACTTCTCAAGTCTGGTAGACTCGCCTCGGAGAACTGCAATGAGGCGCTCTAAGGTTTGCTGGACCTTCTCAGACCTTGATCACTTACTGAAGGGAGTATTTAGAGCATTTGAGATGTTCAACTTTCTAGACTGGTGCCTGGGGGCCCTCAGCAAGAAGACCTCTCCTGCGGACAAGGATTCTGCCATGCTATTAATGTCCTGCATGGATAAGGCCATTAGGGATGGATCGGGTGAGCTTGCGTCGATGTTTGTATCAGGGGTTTTGAAGAAAAGGGAACAGCTGTGTACCTTCCTTTCCTCCAGCATTACACCTTGTCAAAGGTCACAACTCCTTTTTGCTCCGCTCTCGAAGTTCCTCTTCCCCGAAGAGCTGGTTAAGGACTTGTCTGCTGCCCTGATACAAAAGGACACACACGATCTTGTAGCCTCATCGGCTCGTAAGTCTAAGGTTGCTACCTCAGTCCCCAAGACTTATCGCTCCCCAGTGGCTGATACCCCTGCTACGAGGTTCATACCGCCCTTTCGTGGTAGAGCCCCCAGCCGAGGAAGCTCCCGTCCAGACTCTTACAGGAGCAAGTCTAGGAAAGGCTCCAAGACATCTAAAGGAAAAAACTGACTCTCCGCATCTCCAGACAGCAGTAGGAGCCAGACTCAAGATCTTCTGGCGAGCCTGGGAGAAGAGAGGTGCAGACGCCCAGTCTGTCAGTTGGCTGAGGGACGGTTACAGGATTCCATTCTGCCTCAAACCACCTCTGACCACATCTCCCATCAACCTCTCTCCCAACTACAAAGAAGAGGACAAGAGGCTAGCATTGCACCAGGAGGTGTCGCTACTTGTGCAGAAGAAGGCAGTGGTTATAGTCCGGGACCATCAATCCCCGGGCTTCTACAACCGTCTCTTTCTTGTGGCCAAGAAGACAGGAGGTTGGAGACCGGTGCTGGACGTCAGCGCGCTCAACGCGTATGTCACCAAGCAGACGTTCACGATGGAGACGACGAAGTCGGTCCTAGCAGCGGTCAGGCAGGAGGACTGGATGGTCTCGTTGGACTTGAAAGATGCCTACTTTCACGTTCCTATTCATCCAGACTCCCAACCTTTCCTGAGATTCGTTTTTGGAAAGGTTGTCTACCAATTCCAAGCCCTGTGTTTTGGCCTAAGCACAGCTCCTATGGTGTTCACTCATCTGATGAGGAATATAGCAAAATTCCTACACTTATCGGACATCAGAGCCTCCCTCTACTTAGACGACTGGCTGTTGAGAGCCTCCACGAGTCGTCGCTGTCTGGAGAATCTCAACTGGACTTTGGAATTAATCAGACAACTGGGTCTGTTAGTCAACATAGAAAAGTCTCAGCTCATTCCCTCCCAATCCATTGTGTACCTGGGAATGGAGATTCGGAGTCAGGATTTTCGGGCTTTTCCATCGGCCCCCAGGATAAGCCAAGCCCTAGAGTGCATCATGAGCATGCTGAAGAGGAGCAGTTGCTCGGTGAGACAGTGGATGAGTCTCACAGGGACCCTTTCATCACTGGCCCTGTTCGTCGAGCTAGGGAGACTCCACCTCCGCCCTCTTCAATTCCATCTTGCAGCTCATTGGGACAAGGGTTCGACTCTCGAAGCAGTCTCTATCCCAATCACCCAAGAGATGAAGACCACTCTCCTGTGGTGGAAGAACAATCTCCTTCTCAGGGAGGGCCTATCGTTGGCTATTCAGACCCCCAATCTTCATCTCTTCTCAGATGCATCGGACTCGGGCTGGGGTGCGACCTTGAACGGACGGGAATGCTCGGGAACGTGGAACGAGGAACAGGGATTGCTCCACATCAACTGCAAGGAGCTACTAGCAGTTCATTTAGCCCTGCTGAACTTCAAGTCCCTCCTGCTAGGCAAAGTGGTGGAGGTGAACTCAGACAACACCACAGCCTTGGCTTACATCTCCAAGCAAGGAGGGACCCATTCGAGGAGCCTATTCGAGATCGCAAGGGACCTCCTCATTTGGTCAAGAGGTCTAAACCTCACTCTGGTCACGAGGTTCATTCAGGGCAATATGAACGTCTCAGCAGATCGCCTAAGCAGAAGGAATCAGGTCATTCCCACGGAATGGACCCTCCACAAGAGTGTGTGCAACAGACTTTGGACCTTGTGGGGTCAACCTACCATAGATCTGTTTGCCACCTCCATAACCAAGAGACTTCCGCTGTACTGTTCCCCTGTTCCAGACCCTGCAGCAGTTCATGTGGATGCTTTTCTACTGAACTGGTCCCATCTCGACCTTTACGCATTCCCACCGTTCAAGATAATAAACAAAGTTCTGCAGAAATTCATCTCGCACGAAGGGACACGGCTGACGCTGGTTGCTCCCCTTTGGCCTGCAAGAGAATGGTTCACAGAGGTACTTCAATGGCTAGTCGACATCCCCAGGACTCTACCTCTAAGAGTGGACCTTCTACGTCAACCTCACGTAGACAGGTTGCACCCAAACCTCCACGCTCTTCGGCTGACTGCCTTCAGACTGTCGAAAGATTCGCTAGAGCTAGAGGCTTTTCGAAGGAGGCAGCCAGTGCGATTGCCAGAGCAAGAAGGGTTTCCACTCGTAGAGTCTACCAATCTAAGTGGGAAGTCTTCCGAAGCTGGTGTAGAGCCAATTCTATATCCTCTACCAATACCTCTGTGACCCAAATAGCTGACTTCCTTCTACATCTTAGGAATGGGAGATCCCTTTCAGCCCCTACGATTAAAGGGTATAGGAGTATGTTGGCTTCAGTTCTCCGCCACAGAGGTTTGGACCTTTCTTCCAACAAGGACCTTCAAGACATTCTTAAGTCTTTTGAGACGTCTAAAGAGCGTCGTCTATCCACTCCAGGCTGGAACCTAGACGTAGTCTTAAGGTTCCTTATGTCTCTAGGTTCGAACCTCTCCAGTCAGCTTCCTTCAAGGACCTTACCCTCAAGACTCTTTTTCTCGTCTGCCTTGCAACAGCTAAGAGAGTCAGTGAGGTTCATGCCTTCAGCAAGAACATTGGTTTCACGACCGAATCTGCAACATGTTCTTTTCAGCTCGGATTCCTAGCAAAGAACGAACTTCCTTCACGTCCTTGGCCTAGATCGTTTGAAATACCTAGCCTCTCCAACATGGTAGGTAACGAACTAGAGAGAGTTCTTTGCCCTGTCAGAGCTCTCAAGTATTATCTTAAGAGGTCTAAACCTATTCGAGGACAGTCAGAAGCCTTATGGTGTGCCATCAAGAAACCTTCGAGGCCCATGTCCAAGAACGGGGTTTCGTATTATATAAGGCTTCTGATTAGAGAAGCCCATTCTCACTTAAAGGAGGAAGACCTTGCATTGCTGAAGGTAAGGACCCACGAAGTAAGAGCCGTAGCTACTTCGATGGCCTTTAATAAAAACCGTTCTCTGCAGAGCATAATGGATGCAACCTATTGGAGGAGCAAGTCAGTGTTTGCATCATTTTATCTTAAAGATGTCCAGTCTCTTTACGAGAACTGCTACACCCTGGGACCATTCGTAGCAGCGAGTGCAGTAGTAGGTGAGGGCTCAGCCACTACATTCCCTTAATCCCATAACCTTTTTTAACCTTTCTCTTGAATGCTTTTATTGTTGTTTTTATGGTTGTTACGGTAGGCTAAGAAGCCTTCCGCATCCTTTTGATTTGGCGGGTGGTCTATTCATTCTTGAGAAGCGCCTGGGTTAGAGGTTTTGTAGAGGTCCTTTAGTAGGGGTTGCAACCCTATATACTTTAGCACCTTTGGGTTGATTCAGCCTCCAAGAGGAACGCTGCGCTCAGTAAGGAAGACGAACTTAAAAAAGAGGCAGAGTAACGGTTCAATTCGACTTCCTTACCAGGTACTTATTATTTCATTGTTATTTGAGATAACTGTTATATGAAATATGGGATACTTAGCTATCCTTTAATCTTGTACACTGGTTTTCACCCACCCCCCTGGGTGTGAATCAGCTACATGATTATCGGGTAAGTTTAATATTGAAAAATGTTATTTTTATTAGTAAAATAAATTTTTGAATATACTTACCCGATAATCATGATTTAATCGACCCTCCCTTCCTCCCCATAGAGAACCAGTGGACCGAGGAATAATTGAGGAGGTGTCAACAAGAAGTACTTGAGTACCTGGCCACAGGTGGCGCTGGTAAGTACACCCCCTTCTAGTATTGTGATAGCTGGCGTATCCCTCCATAGAATTCTGTCGGGCAACGGAGTTGACAGCTACATGATTATCGGGTAAGTACAGTATATTCAAAAATTTATTTTACTAATAAAAATAACATATTTCGTATCCTGAGGCATCACTGTATTACTGCATGTCACATTAAAACACCAACAGCATACTTTACAAGAGTGTACAAGGTTTCAGTAAATCTACAGTATTCTATAATGCTGACTTTTGTGGGGGTTTTTTCTTCTGCAGGATGAAACTACTGTGCATTAAACCATCGATGGTTGAGAGGCCTCCAATAATAGATTGATCAGCCCCAATGGCCTCAAGATTCCACAGTATTTCTTCAGCTTCGTTTGCCATCGTTGATTTGGAATTTACCCGTAAGTAGTTTTCAATGGTCAGGAATGACTACACGTTTACAGTTTTTATTGCATCATCGAGAGAGAGCTTTGTGGAAAAAAAATGGAAATTAGATCAGTTTATCACCATGTATGGTTTGTATTTATTAAATTATTCATTGAGAAATATTTGTCAAGTTCAAGATTAAGATGAGTTTGCTGTCAAATGTCTGGTTAGGAGGTACAGATGGCTTAGTTATGACTGTAGTTACACCCCACTGTGTGTATATGAACCTTCGATGAATGAATTTTTGAAGAAAACAAATAAAATAGTTTTGTCACACTTCGGTTTACAGTATATAAAAATTTTGATTTACAAATTTTTTATCGATAATTTGTAGCTTTAAAAATCTTATCAATTAAAAAAAGTAAAATAAAATGACTTGGATATCGTTAGTAATGTTATACAGTTGGCCCTCCTTAATCAGAGGTTCGATCTTTGATTTGGTTAGTCATGATACAGAAAACCAAATAATATAACATACAGTATTTTTAAAAATCCCTCGCGGTTTCACAATGATTACTCTCGCTGGCCAAGTTTTCAAACCAACTGGGCAAAGCAGAACAGCTTGATTTTAAAGCTAACACATGTACATTATTTAATGATAAACCCTTTGTTTAGTCATTCTAATTTAGTCGTAAAACTATTAAAAGAAGTTCATACATATATTATGTACGATTAATATTTAATTCACAATAGTGTATATTATATAAAATGGGGAGGAAAAATATAATTCTCTCTCTCTCTCTCTCTCTCTCTCTCTCTCTCTCTCTCTCTCTCTCTCTCTCTCTCTCTCTCTCTCTCTCTCTCTCGGAACAAATGTAGATTTGCCATTGGATTATTTTGATTTAATTATGCATACTTGAACCATTTTCTTTTAGAAGGTTTATTTCAATGAAGAAATATAAGTAAATTACAGTTAACATAGAATTATCAGTAACTTCCTTATCAACGAAAAAATAGAAATATTTTTTCAAAGGAATCTTTTCAAAATTACCATCTTTTGATATGAAATTTGTACATATATAATTATCTCAACTTTTAATACTGTGCATTGTGTAGTGTAGCAGTTTAAAGCAAACATCTGACCATACCTTCCTCGTAAATCACTCAAAGCTGTCAACAGCTGAAAAATATGGTGAGACATATTTCTTGTTTTCATCTTATGCGATGCTTAAAGAGATTTATTATGAGAGATTTATTTAGAATTTTCCTTTTAGGAATAAGGGAGATAGAGGAAAACATTGATTTGTGAAACAAAGTGACACTGTACTGTATCTGCTTACAACAGCCAGGTAGCAATGATATCACACGGAGAATTATATTTCTACATAGACTGTATATTCTACTTAAGACTTGGATGTGGTGTCCTTTTAAATTTATCTAATATTTAAACTAAAATGCTTGTATTGATATATTTTGCAGGCAGGAATAAAATATTATTAAAAGGAAGTAATAGGCTGAAAATATTGTAGATAAGATATTTGAAAAGAGATGTTAATTTTAATATATGTAACATGAGGATTCTTACACACACACACACACACACACAGAGGGGGGGATATGTACACATCATTTCTCCTGAGAGAGAGAGAGAGAGAGAGAGAGGGAGAGAGGGGGGGGGAATATGTTCACAGATCAGTTAAGGGAAGATCAGAGGCAGGCAGAGAATTAGATGACTATATAAGGTAAAGGATGATAGGGAGAGAAGAGGCTTGGTGGAAGAGGATGCCTTTGTTAAAAGGCAACTGTAACATAGAGATAAAAGTGGGAAAGAAGAGGGTATGTCAATGGTACAGTAGTGTGGGGAAGAGGGGGCTAAACTTTGTGGTCTATTTACCATGAATTGTGACAACCTATTACTTAACAAAGCAACTACTTTTAATTTTTCAATATTAAACTTAGCCGGTGATTATATAAGCTGCAGCTCTGCTGCCCGACAGATAAACTCTACGTTCAAAATACGCCAGCGATCGATATGCAGGTAGGGGGTGTTCATCAACAGCGCCATCTGTCGAGCAGGTACTCAGTACTCAAAGTAAACACAGAACTCAATTTTCTCTCTGTCGTGCCACCGGCAAGACCTACTAAATTCGCTGTTGCTTACTGGATTGGTTTTCACATATTTGGTGAAGTACACATTTCTAGTTTTGAGCTTTCGCTATGCAGGTGTTTTATCTTCATCTCAAAACTTGAACTCGTTTTGGATAGATTTAATTATGGTGACAAAGAGAGTATGGACTCTCTTTCACTTTTAAATGGCCGACCCTTCCCTTAGACGGAAGTGTGTTTAGGTTTTTAGTAATTTTGCTTAACACGTTATAGATCTATATATTTTATATCTCTCCGCCTTTATTAGGCCTCTTCGATTAACTTTCCATTTATTATAAACATATAAAGATAAATTTTTATGTTTTGTTTATATGCGACCTTTCCTGATAGTAGGCGGTCCTAACTTGGAACCGAAGTTAATCAACGTTGAGCCCGTTATATCGTATTTAGCCTTTAAAGAATTTAAAACTTTTTAAATTTAATGTTTTATGAAAGAATTTCTTTGATAGTCTTCGTACTGTTTTCAAAGATGAACTAACGTTTAGTTTTTTAGACTACGCAGTTGTTGACGTTCAGGATGTTCAACATGCGCTCTATCGTTACGATAGAGAGAGAGTGTATCACGGTTTCACTTTGCAGTAAGAGTAAATCGATTCTGACGTTTTGTTCATTCTTTCTTAGCTTAAATGTTTTAAATTCTAAATTAAAGGAACTTTTTATTTGGAAAACCTTTCAGTTTTTTCCTTTAGTCAAATAACATGTTTTTTTTGACGATATATAATTGGGCTCTTCTCTTAGGTGCGAAATCAAGAGAGAAAGAGAGAGAGAGATAGAGACGGAGGGAGAGAGAGGAGAGAAAACGTTCCGTTCAAGCGGATAACGTTCTCGTGTTACTCTCGTCCCTAGTCTCTGTACGGGGAGGAAAGTAAAACGTTTCTAGGGTTTTATTCTTGTCCCCAGGCTATGTGCGGTGAGAGATTGTAAACGTAGTTTATTTGAACTAGTGTTTAGTCTCTTTCCCAGCCACTGAATTCTTTATCTTTATATATGTTTTCTGTTTTTTGCTAGTATTAATGAGCTGCATTATACGACCGATTTCGCAATTACTACCTTTTAATGAAGGGTAGAATTGCGTGTTTCAGGTAGAAATCAGTAAAAGTTTCGATTTCAGTGAAATAAGTGCAAAACAGAAAATCGATAAAGTGATATGCGCAAAGTGTTACAGTGTTGCGTCCGAGGGTTCGTCTGTTCGTGCCTGTCTTTCACCTAGTCCGGGACCTCTTGCAAGCTCCTAAGCCCAGGGGAGAAGTAATGTCGAACGACTTATGGGTTCGAGAGGCCTTGATCAACGAACAGACGTTTTTCCCTCCGTGGTTTCGAGCGTATCTACCCAAGATCGCCCCACCCACACAAAGACGAGAGAGCCCATTTATTTCTCGTCTGCGGAAGAGGTTTCTCGTAAGAAACCATGGACCAAGGTCTCGCGGCTTATTAAGCACAAGTCGGTCCCTTCCGCGCAAGTCCAACTGCCCAGTTGTAGCCACTGGGTCAGTTTGGACTCGCTGCAGTCTTCCGACGACTGCTCACCTCCTAAGAGAGGCAAAGCGGTACCGCATCAGGCAGTCACACCGTCTGTTGCCGCACCTGCTCTTGTAGACCCTAGTGGTCTTTGCTGCAGACCATACAGTCTCAGTTAACGTCATTGATGCAGGACTTTCGTGCGGAGAAGGTCGACACCAACCTCTAGCCTACAACCAACCACGGTTGTGCGTCCTGTGGACGCTGAGGCGACCTTCTGCCGCACTCCAGCTGAGAGAGTCCCGCCACCCATGCGTTCCAGTGTACCCTGCCAGCCGCATGTTGACGTTCAGCGACGCACGGAACCTTCCGTTGACGTTCGCGAGGTACAACAACAGTCGAAGTTGTTTTGTTTTGACGCGGTGCGTCAACCTCCGCATTCTAGAGTTGTTTTGACTGCTCAGTCTAGACAGTCAAAGCAGTCTCGAGTGGACACTGTACGTCCTCGCGCACCTGTTGTGGTTGACAGTTCAGTTGTTGACAGTTCACAGACTGTCAAGCAGTTACATGACGTTGCCTTCTGGTCTGCTACTAATGCTCCAGTGAGAGACTCACGGAGGTAACCTAGCTTTTATCGGACAAGGTTCCTGTAGATGAGGAAGTTGCTGTTCTCCCTTCTACTGATATTCCCTTGAGGACTCTGTCAGATGGAGAGGAGCCTTAAGCTGCTTAGCCTCCTATGGACTTAAATTAAATCATGATGATTTTTTTTAAGGATCTTCGTCTGGATCTTGTAACTGCTGCTCCTCGTTCGCCTAAACGTCAGAACTTTCACTAGGCCTAGCTACTTCGAAGCCGTTGTTTTTAAGCTAGTGCTCTCTCGCTCTCCTAGAGAGCGTTACGTTGGCTAGGCGACTGGTTTTTGCACCAGGAGGAGTTTTTAGGGATACAGCCTTTGATTTCCCTTCTTTTAAACTGGCTTATAGAGCGAGAGTCTGATATGACACGAGAGAAGTTCTCGGCTTGGGAGTTCATGCCTCTGCCCAGATAGACTTCTCAATTCTGGTAGACTCGCCCTGGCGCCTAGCCAGGAGACGCTCCAAGTTGTTTACAGGTCAACTTCTTAGCTTTTGTCAAGCCTTTGAAGTTTTGTTGTACTATTATGTCACACATAACAAGGCTTTCAGGGATGGTAAACGGTTCCGCCTCAGTCGCTAACCCCGTCTGTTGCCACACCTGCTCCCGTAGACCCTAAATGGGCTTTGCTGCAAGCCATGCAGTCCAAGCTTGCGTCCTTGATAGAGGACTTAGATGCGGAGAAGAACCTTCTGGCCAACAACCTTCCAACCGGTCGGTTGTGCGCCCTGTTGACGCTGAGGTAACCTACTCGCGTCTGCCAGTTGAGGTGGTTCCTCCTTCTGGCCAACAACCTTCCAATCGGTCGGTTGTGCGCCCTGTTGACGCTGAGGTAACCTACTCGCGTCTGCCAGTTGAGGTGGTTCCTCCTTCTGGCCAACAACCTTCCAACCGGTCGGTTGTGCGCCCTGTTGACGCTGAGGTAACCTACTCGCGTCTGCCAGTTGAGGTGGTTCCTCCACCGATGCGACCCAGTGTGGGTTGCCAGTCGCACGTTGACGTTAAGCGACGCTCGGAGGTGGTTGTTGACGTTCAGGACGTTCAACAACCAGCAGAGGTGACTTGTTGTGACGCAGTGCGTTAACCTCAGCGACCCGGTAGGGTGTTGACTGCACAACCCAGACGGTCTAGACAGTTTCGGGTTGACGCTGTACTTCCTCGCGCACCCATGGTTGTTGACAGTTCACAGACTGTGCAGCAGTTCCATGATATTGCGTCCGGCTCCGTCACGCATCCACCAGTGCGACCGGATTCAGCGAGTCAGACGTTGCCCACTCCGTTGCCGTTTCCTCATCAGTTTCGGATGAGGAACCCTCTGATGAGGACGTTGCTGAACAAGACGATCAGCCCCCAGCCCTGCTATCCATCCAGAAGATGCTGAAGAAGGAACGCTGCTCAGTCAGGCTGTGGATGAGTCTGGTAGGGACACTGTCATCCGTGGACCAATTTGTGTCACTAGGAAGACTACACCTCCGTCCTCTTCTATACCATCTAGCTTTTCACTGGAAAAAGGACAAGACGCTAGAAGCGGTCTCGATCCCGGTTTCCGGAAAGATAAAGTCTTGTCTGACTTGGTGAAAGGACTATATCAACCTTAGAGAGGGTCTTCCCCTGACTGTTCAGACTCCCAACCACGTTCTCTTCTCGGACGCATCGGACGTAGGCTGGGGTGCGACATTAGACGGTCGGGAATGCTTGGGATTATGGAACTCGAGTCAAAGGACAATGCATTTCAACTGCAAGGAGCTACTGGCAGTACGTCTGACCTGGAAAAGCTTCAGGTCTCTCCTTCAAGGCAAAGTGGTGGAGGTGAACTCGGACAACACCACGGCTTTGGCGTACATCTCCAAGCAAGGAGGGACCTACTCTCTGACGTTGTACGAGATCGCAAGGGACCTCCTCACCTGGTCAAAAGGTCTAGACATATCACTAGTAACGAGGTTCATCCAAGGCAACTTGAATGTCATGGCAGATTGTCTCAGTCGGAAGGGACAAATAATTCCAACAGAATGGACCCTACCACAAGGATGTATGTAAGAGACTGGGCCACCTGGGCCAGCCAACCATAGATCTCTTCGCAACCTCAATGACCAAGAGGCTCCCAATATTTTGCTCACCAATCCCGGACCCAGCAGCAGTTCATATAGATGCCTTTCTACTAGATTGGTCACATCTAGATCTATATGCATTCCCTCCGTTCAAGATTGTCAACAAGGTACTGCAGAAGTTCGCCTCTCACGAAGGGACAAGGTTGACGCTAGTTGCTTCCCTCTGGCCCGCGAGAGAATGGTTCACCGAGGTACTTCGATGGTTAGTAGACGTTCCCAGAACACTTCCCCTAAGGGTGGACCTTCTACGTCAGCCACGCGTAAAGAAGGTACACCAAGGCCTCCACGCTCTTCGTCTGACTGCCTTCAGACTATCGAAAGACTCGAGAGCTAGAGGCTTTTCGAAGGAGGCAGCCAGAGCGATTGCTAGAGCAAGGAGAACATCCACCCTTAGAGTCTACCAATCGAAGCGGGAAATCTTCCGAAACTGGTGCAAGTCAGTATCCGTATCCTCGACCAGTACCTCTGTAACTCAAATAGCTGACTTCCTCTTATATCTGAGGAAAGAACGATCTCTTTCAGCTCCCACTATCAAGGGTTACAGAAGCATGTTGGCATCAGTCTTCCATCACAGAGGCTTAGATCTTCCCAACAATAAAGATCTACAGGACCTCCTTAAGTCTTTTGAGACCACGAAGGAGCGTCGTTTGGTTACACCTGGTTGGAATTTAGACGTGGTACTAAGATTCCTTATGTCAGACAGGTTCGAACCGCTACAATCAGCCTCCCTGAAAGATCTCACCTTAAAGACACTTTTCCTGGTATGCTTAGCCACAGCTAAAAGAGTCAGTGAGATTCATGCCTTCAGCAAGAACATCGGATTCTCATCCGAAACGGCTACATGTTCTACAACTTGGTTTTCTAGCCAAAAACGAGCTGCCTTCTCGGCCTTGGCCAATATCGTTCGATATTCCAAACTTATCGTATGGTTGGAAATGAACTAGAAAGAGTCTTATGCCCTGTAAGAGCTCTTAAGTTCTATTTAAAACGAACTACAGTACAGTAAACCTTTACGAGGCCCGTCTGAAGCTTTATGGTGTTCAGTTAAGAAACCATCTTTGCCTATGTCAAAGAATGCTTTATCCTTTTTTATCAGACTGTTAATACGAGAAGCTCATTCCCATCTGAATAAGGAAGACCAAGCTTTGCTGAAGGTAAGGACACACGAAGTTAGAGCTGTCGCAACTTCCGTGGCCTTTAAACAAAATAGATCTCTGCAAAGTATAATCGACGCAACCTATTGGAAAAGCAAGTCAGTGTTCGCGTCTTTTTATCTTAAGAATGTCCAGTCTCTTTACGAGAACTGCTACACTCTGGGACCATTCGTAGCAACGAGTGCAGTAGTGGGTGAGGGCTCAACCACTACAATTCCCTAATTCCATAACCTTTTTAATCTTTCTCTTGAAATGTTTTATTATTGTTTTTGGGTTGTCCGGAAGGCTAAGAAGCCTTTCGCATCCTACTTGATTTGGCGGGTGGTCAAAGTCATTTCTTGAGAAGCGCCTAGATTAGAGGTTTTGATGAGGTCCTGTTGTATGGGTTGCAACCCTTGATACTTCAGCTCCTAGGAGTCGCTCAGCATCCTAAGAGGATCGCGAGGCTCAGTAAGGAAGACGTACTTAAAGAAAAAAAAAGGCAGAGTAATTGTTCAAGTCGACTTCCTTACCAGGTACTATTTATTTTATGTTTGTTATTTTGAATAACTGCTAAAATGAAATACAAAATACTTAGCTCATAATAATGTAAACAATTAATGCTGGTCTCTACCCACCCCCCTGGGTGTGAATAGTTTATATAATCACCGGCTAAGTTTAATATTGAAAAATGTTATTTTTATTACTAAAATAAATTTTTGAATATACTTACCCGGTGATTATATATTAAAGGACCCTCCCTTCCTCCCCAATAGAGACCCAGTGGACCGAGGAGAAAATTGAGTTCTGTGTTTACTTTGAGTACTGAGTACCTGCTCGACAGATGGCGCTGTTGATGAACACCCCCTACCTGCATAGCGATCGCTGGCGTATTTTGAACGTAGAGTTTTTCTGTCGGGCAGCAGAGCTGCAGCTTATATAATCACCGGGTAAGTATATTCAAAAATTTATTTTAGTAATAAAAATAACATTTTGTCAGACTACTAATGAATGCATTTTTACTATTTCATGTGAGAAATCTAAACATAATCCTAGATAGTTGAGGAAACAAAGGTAGTGACTTCTTGATAACTTTTCTAATTTATTGCAGATAATCCTTCAGTATTCTGGATCATGATGGGGTGATGGGAGATTAGTCCTGCATAGCCCTCGATCAACTTATTGCAGATAATCCTTCAGTATTTTGGATCAAGATGGATTAGTGGAAGATTACAACCCTGCATAGCCCTTGAAGGGACTGCATGAGAGGAGACTTACAGGAGAACGGGATTGATGAGGCAGAAGCGCAGAATAGAAAAAGATGGAAACGGCTCATCCGCAACACCGACCCCATATAAAAATGGGAACCAGCTGGGAAGAAGAAGATAGCCCTTGATCAACTTCGATGATCCATCAAATTTCTATAATTTAAACTAATTTAAGTCTTGGGCCATCTAAGAGGTTAGGGTATCATTTATAGAAATACAGCAGTACCACTCAGTGTCTCACATCTATGTCAGGATTTTACTAAAACCACCACCTTCCCTTCTCGTACATCTCATAACCTTACTCTTACCCACATTAACTCTTAACTTCCTTCTCTCACACACCCTTCCAAATTCTGTCACTAATTGGCCAAGCTTCTTTTCTGTGTTTGCAACCAGTATAGTATCATCTGCAAACAACAACTGATTTACCTCCCATTCATGGTCATTCTCGTCTACCAGTTTTAATCCTCGTCCAAGCACTCGAGCATTCACCTCTCTCACCACTCCATCAACATACAAGTCAAACAACCACGGCGACATCACACATCCCTGTCTCGGCCCCACTCTCACCAGAAACCAATCGCTCACTTCATTTCCTATCCTAACACATGCTTTACTACCTTTGTAGAAACTTTTCACTGCTTGCAACAACCTTCCACCAACTCCATATAACCTCATCACATTCCACATTGCTTCCCTATCAACTCTATCATACGCTTTCTCCAGATCCATAAATGCAACATAAACCTCCTTACCTTTAGCTAAATATTTCTCGCATATCTGCCTAACTGTAAAAATCTGATTCATACAACCCCTACCTCTTCTAAAACCACCCTGTACTTCTAAGATTGCATTCTCTGTTTTATCCTTAATCCTATTAATCAGTACTCTACCACACACTTTTCCAACTACACTCAACAAACTAATACTTCTTGAATTACAACACTCATGCACATCTCCCTTACCCTTATATAGTGGTACAATACATGCACAAATCCAATCTATTGGTACCATTGACAACACAAAACACATATTAAATAATCTCACCAACCATTCTAGTACAGTCACACCCCCTTCCTTCAACATCTCAGCTCTCACACCATCCATACCAGATGCTTTTCCTACTCTCGTTTCATCTAGTGCTCTCCTCACTTCCTCTACTGTAATCTCTCTCTCATTCTCATCTCCCATCACCGGCACCTCAAAACCTGCAACAGCAATTATATCTGCTTCCCTATTATCCTCAACATTCAGTAAACTTTCAAAATATTCCGCCCATCTTTTCCTTGCCGCCTCTCCTTTTAACAACCTTCCATTTCCATTTTTGACTGTTTCTTCAATTTTTGAGCCAGCCTTCCTTACTCTCTTCACTTCTTTCCAAAACTTCTTATTTTCTTCATATGAATGACCCAATCCCTGACCCCACCTCAGGTCAGCTGCCCTCTTTGCCTTACGTACCTTGCTCTTTACTTCCACATTTTTCTCTGTATATTTTTCATACTTCTCTATACTATTACTCTGCAGCCATTCTTCAAAAGCCCTCTTTTTCTTTTCCACTTTTACCTTCACTCCTTCATTCTACCATTCACTGCCCTTCCTCATGCTGCCTCCAACAACATTCTTGCCACACACATCACTTGCAATCCCAACAAAATTTTCTTTTACTAACTTCCACTCCTCTAAATTACCAGTTTCTCTTACTTTCACTGTGTCATATGCCATTTTCAACCTTTCCTGATATTTACTTTTTACCCCCGGTTTTATTAGCTCTTCAACCCTCACTAGCTCCTTTTTACATCTACCTACTCTATTCCCAACTTTTAAACTGTTGAAAAACCTTTTAAGATCTTGTAGGTAAAACAAGCGACATCATCTAGATAGGATTTGAGAAACATATTGCAGTGGCCTTGTGGTAATGTCCTTGCCTGGTGATTGCCAGAAAATAGATTTCTTTTGTCTAATAAAAGCCATTAAGAATAATTATTTGTGCAAAACTGTGGACATTAGAGGTAGTATTCCTAATTTGTTTTTCTGGTATTAGAGTCCCAAATTGACCTGTCCAAAATTGCAATGCCAGTTCTTGTTAAGAGTTTGTGTGTCAAAATGTTCAAAGAATTGGATCAAAGTGTAATGAAAGCCTTGAAGGTTAAGGTTCCTTAAATTGTAAGGCAGTGGCAGCTCTTAATTTTTGCACGTGTCTTTTTGCTATGCCTCACCGTGAAGAATCCTGATTTGCTTATGATTGTGGGCTTTGGTACCTTCATTTTAATACTCACTATAGGGATTGGTTGAATTCTGTTTCTCTTGATTGCCATGGCTCAAGAGCTTTGGACTTTGCCTCCAAATCAGGCTTAAAGTAGATAAATGAAGCTACTCACTGGTGTGGTAACTGCTTATACCTTGTATACACCAACTTCACTGGTGTTTTGGCAAGTAAGGTTGATTCTCCAATTAGGACGTCTGATCATGGCTTGATTTCATTAGTAATTAAGACTTAGCAGCCTGTCCCTGATGTGTCATATTCATGTAAAATAGATATGAAATCTCGGGCAGATTGGAATGGCATTTCGAGTGATCTTTTGCATTTGTATAGAAGTGTTGAGCCTGTTGTTCTCTTGAATGAGAATCTGGTCAACATAATTGATAGGCCTATACCTTCTTGTGTGGTAAAGTACCGAGTGAAAAACAATCCAGGGTTCAATGATGATTGTAGACTTGCTTATTTGAAGAAGCAGGAGGCCTATCATCTTTGGAAGGGTAATAGTTAAGAGCTTTTGCTCAGAGTTTAGTCTTCACATGAAAAGGAACACAATTTAATCATAAAAGTCCTTTCTGGTATAACCCAGGAACATGAGTGGTCGGTTACCCTTAAATCTGCACTTTCTGCTGTTGATGTAACAGTTCCTCCTTTACTTAAACCAGATGGCCCTGTCACCCGCAGTCCAAAGGAAAAGGCAACCCTTTTGGCTAATGTGTTTGACGGTAAGCACAGTAATGAGAAACTATCTTCCTGATTACTGTTTTTCTGAGGCTAAACTTAATAGTTTAGCTGTTCGGTCCAGTGAATTTAAAATGCTCTTAATGGACCTTGATCCTTACGAAGGTGTAGACTCAAATGGTATTTATTAGCTCTGCCAACGAAGTGGGGAAGAGGTTAGGCTTTTGCCTGTTTGCTTGTTTGTAAACAACTACTTGGCCACACTTTTACTCATAGCGTAGTGGAACTTTCAGGGATTAATTGTTATGTTGAGATGTGGAAATGATTCAATTTTGAAAGCCCTAGGTCAAAGGTCAAGGTCGACTGAATTAACCCTAACCTTAACCCCAATTTTGTCCATAGTTGTCACATACTGTACTTCAAATACCCTTATGGTTTAAATTTATTCTGGGAAAGACAAGTTGGTTTTGAGAAATGAGCTGCCGTGCTTTTCTAATTTTTTTTTTCTTTATAAAGACCACTAATTTCTTAGCTCCTAAGTTGTCTATTATTTTCTGCAAGTTAGCAAGAACAGGTTCTAGCCCTGCTGATTACTGCCCAATTTTCATAACTCCATATCTAAATTTTTTTAATGCCTTTGGCAAAATATTCTAATAGGTTTTCTGAAGGTAATTGCCTGTTCCCTAGTTTGCAGTTTGGTTTTCGCAAAGGTCTTGGAGCATGTGGAGCCCTATTTAAAATTTCCAATGCTGTACAGAAATCCTTGATTGTGTTTAGGAAGTTCTTATGATTTACCCTGTGGTGCTGCTTTTGGCCGCGTTAACCATGAAGCCTTTATTTCCAAGCATATTGCAAAGAGTAACTGTTGATGGGTACCATTGTGAGTATAGGGATGTGATATTTGGTGTTCCTTAGGGTAGTGTTCTTTGCCCATTATTCTTCACAATATATACTCAGATGTGGTATGGCTTAGAGAAAAAGCATTGCATATGATGCTACTCTTTGCCTCGGTTCCATTTCCTGAATGTAGATCTGGGTTGGCTGAATCCCTTAATAGAGATCTAGCTAAAATTAGTGCATGGTGCTAATTATGGGGCATGAAGTTAAATCCTAACAAAATTCAAGGTATGATTGTATCAGTAGGTCGAGTACGTGCACCTTAATATCCAGATCTCGGGATGGATGATGTTTCTTTAACTCTTTACAACTTTTTAGAATATTAGGTGTGATTCTTGATTGCAAATTTACTTTGGGAAAACATATTTAATCTGTTTCTTCTTCAATTGCACAAAAAAATAGGCTTACTGAGGAAGTTTTCTGATTTTTGGTGAACAATCTATTCTGAAGAAATTTTTTAATTCTGTCATTCTGCCATGTTTCAAGTAGTCTCCTCTCTGGTCCTCAGCTTCTGATTCTGATCTGGATTTGTTGGACATAGACTTGCAGTCTATTAAATTTCTTATTCATGGTCTAGATATTAATCTCTGACATCGTCATTCAGTTACCAAAGTTTTTTATACATGTCACATAAGATTTTTCATAATTTTGACCATCTTTTGCATTCATAACTTCCCAGACTATACCATCCTGTATGCAATACTAGGTATGCTGTTAATTCTAACAGTCATGCCTTCATTATAAGGCTATGTTGAAGAGGCTGACATAAGTGTCTCCATAGTTTATGTAGGACAGATCTACAGTAATTTAACATTGTTTTTTTGAGATATTATATATTCTTTAAATATCTTTTCCTATAAAGTAGTTCATTAACTTATTTTCATTCCTCTGTGGCCTATTTTTCCCATTTAGCCCATGGGCTTACAGCATCTTGCTTTTCCAACTAGGGTTGTACAGTAGTTTAGTTAGAAATAATAATGATGAATTTTGGGTCTAGTTGATATATATATTTGAAATTTCTGGTCTTAGTTGCATGGTGTTGAGGTACATTGGTATGTAATTAGGTAAATTTTAATTGTTTATATTATGTTTAAGTTAGAAATTACCTCGGTTTCCTTCTCTAGAAGTCAGCAATAATTGGAAATTTTTAGCCTGATGTTGATAATCTGTACATTTCCACCCTCCCCACGGACTTATGTCTAGAGGATACGAAATAGTTGTGACTTCTTGACTGGATATTCTAATTACTTCTAGCAAAGTCTATTGAAAGGAATGAAATCAGCAAATTTTTTTAAGTTTTACGGATAATTGTCGATGAAATTGTGCTTCCATGGAGAAGTAACTTGAACATCAGGTTAATATAGAAGTAAATTTTATTTAAAAGATAAAATGAAATATTTTTAAATTTTACCTTATAATTAGGTACCATCTTTAATAAGCAGTTTGTTGAAATATGAAAATCATGAATCCTTAAGAGATAATGTATAGAAGTGATAGACTGCATTGTTTTTATTTCGAGCAAAGACAACATTTTTATTGATAAAATTTAATGAAATTACCATTTTTTTCTTTTAGAAATTTGTAAAAATATTTAAATTTTTTTTTTTTTTTTTATTACTTACATTGTAGTCTCACTAAAATAATTTTTGAGTAGTGTTTTAAACATATAGCAGATCTTGAATAGTTTTGAAACAATGTCTCATTGTGGATTAGTGATTAACTTTTGGTTTTCTAATATTTTGAGGAATACTGTATCATCAATTGGTGAATAAGTGGTACTGACTGGAGAAATTAAGGTCTTGAAACTCAAACTTGTGGTGGTATTCATGTTTGATAACATTCATAGGACTTATTTTTGTATTTACATCACAACTTTATATACAAATTATAATTAAAAATACAAAGCTATTGACATTTCAAAATATTGTGCTTAATGAACAATACATATGAAATTGTTTTGTGGCATTGTACAGGGTGTTTCAAAAAAATTTCATATCATTTGAGAAGTAAATATAACAGAAACTACATGATCAAGGCAAATGAAACTAAACAGACTTAATGCTGAACATCATAAGATTTATTCCTCCAAATCTGAATGAGATATTCAAAGGCATGTGGATTCCATGAATTATTTCACAAATGTTCAATATGCGCACCGCTTGAGACACGGCACACGCCAAGTCGGCAGTCCACCTCCTCCCAAACATGCTATAGCATGTCTCGGGTAACAGTCTCCAGTGCGGCAGTGATTCTCTTGAGTTGTTCTAGGTTTGCAGGAAGAGCTGGAACTATTCCTTTCACATAGCCCCAGTGTGCTGCTGAAATGGCCAGTTCACCTGACCTAACACCTTGCGATTTTTTCCTCTGGGGCTATGTAAAGGGAATAGTGTATGTTCCAGCTCTTCCTGCAAACCTAGAACAACTCAAGAGAATCACTGCCGCACTGGAGACTGTTACCCGAGACATGCTATAGCGTGTTTGGGAGGAGGTGGACTGCCGACTTGGCGTGTGCCGTGTCTCAAGCGGTGCGCATTGAACATTAGTGAAATCATTCATGGAATCCACATGCCTTTGAATATCTCATTCAGATTTGGAGGAATAAATCTTATGATGTTCAGCATTAAGTCTGTTTAGTTTCATTTGCCTTGATCATGTAGTTTGTGTGATATTTACATCTCAAATGATATCAAATTTTTTTAAAAAGCCTGTATTATGAAAAAAAAAATTGTATACATTATGTATAAAAAAAGATATTTAAGGAAATCAATAAAAATACAGAACTTAACAAACTAAAAAGTAATTTTCCATAAAAAAATAAGGTACAAAATATTTCAAAGTAGAAAAAATTACAAAGTAAATTTTTTATATTTTTTTTTTCCTAGCACACAAGTGTCCCCCCCAAATAAGGGGCTGACCTCAAAGAACTGTATTTGCTGGCTCTAGGGAGCTCTGCCTGCTGCCCCAATCACCATAAAAACCTATGTAGAAGTTAAGCGGTCCCCGAATCTCTCATGTGAAGAGTGTGGTGACATTCTCTCTCTTGGAATGATGAGTTGAAATGTTAAGTGAACCGTTTGCTTACTGTAAGCAGCCTGTCACTGGGTCACCTGCCAGTTGCTTAACATTGGCTTAAATATCTTGAAAAAGCCTGATAATAAAAGTCAAGTGGAATATCATAACTTAAAACTACTGCTGACATTTTTATCCTTACTAATAGAGTATATATTAACCTATAATTCAAAAAGGTGTTAAAATATATGATAGAACCAGAGATGTCTTTTGACATCAGACTTGAGAAAATTCCAAAGTTGTAACTAAACCAATAGCTGTCTTATTAAAGTTCCATTTCACTAAGAGAAAATCTCCTTTGTAAAATCATGGCTTTATAGCAACAAATGGAATTGGGATTTTTAAATTCTTTCAATTACCTAAGAACATATTTTAAGTAAAATTTCATAAACCATTTGAATAATGTTACCAATCAGACTGAATCCTGCTTAACCTTACAACTGATAGAATAGCAATACCTGGAAAGTATTTGGGTAATGTTACCATGGACTTGAAATATACAGCCTTTTCATGAGATATTTCAAAACATCAATTCAGTTTTGTTAGGCATCCTGCCCCAATGATACCGTGCATAGCCTAGAATCTAAGTCCAGTTTAGGAAAAGTAGAATGTACAGAGTGCAGAAGAATTGGCTGTAACTCTTTCCACACTTTTTTGAAAGCAAAAACACTTCAATAGGCAAAATATATTCAACTACATAAATGCATAATTGTCAAAGTAAGAAGGCATCTTAATACAACTTAATTTCAAGCAAATGTTTCCCTGGATTCAAGACTACTTTGAGTATAAGGAAAATATTTCTCTATTTTCAAGTATATATATATTTAATTAGACCTGAATAGGAACAGTTTTAGCTCAATTGAACTTATGAAGTTGGTTAATCAGTAATGATTAAAATGATTAATTCAGTAAATAACATGAAGAGTATATCATTCAATAAGTTAAGAACATCATAAAGCCACTTTATTTAAGCAAAAAACTAAATTGAAATACTTATACTTATGTCTTACATTAACTTGGTTACAACTGACATTAAATTAGAAACTTATCAGTGCCATCCCTTATTAAATGCAAAAATCAGAAATGAGAAGCAATAAAAGTATGAAAATTATCCTTATAAAACCATGAATGTGAATTGATTATCATTAATATTTATACATTTATAGTTTACTTTAGTGTCCCAAGTCACCACTGAGGACAGGAGTCCTTATTTCAAGTACAGTCCATTATACCTGGATGGTAGAAGCTCTCAAGAAAGCAGTAAAACCAAATACACGACTAAGGTAAATTCGTGCGATGATTCTCAAATGCGCAAAAGACTTTGGAAAAGGGGATGACATCAAATGCAGAGTACTGCCCTGACACCCCAGCTTCACCCCAGCCAGTTATGTGCCAGATCGGACTGACGTCGCATTCCCCTACACTGACGAGTTAGCACAGGCAGACACCCTTCAAGGGAATACTGAAAGACATTGTATTGGTAGCAAGGTAATCTTAACTACCAAAATGCAGCTGTCAGTACCTCCCTCAGAGGGTAACTACCTGACCTTTACATTAAATTAAAACATCTGTACATGGTAAAATAATTTCCTGCATATTCTGTAAACCAAAAGATGAAAAGACAGTTGAAATGTGCCCTTTCATATTGCGGTCTTTTGAGCAAACGGCCGGTTTAATTGCTAGGTTGTCCTTAATTTACAATATAGTACTGTACATCTTATAAAATTATTGCCATTCTCATTCTAAGGTACTGTATTTCTCCAAACTACATTCTGTATCAACTGTAGCAACAGATTAAAGAAAAGATTAAGCTGTTCCAACATATATGAATGCTTAAACCAAGCATTTCTTAAGATCTGTCATACTGCGATAAACTTATGGACAAAATATTGCCACTACAAAGTAAAAACCAAATAATTGGTACAGTAAAATTTAAAAAACACAGACTAATCAAAGTTAGATAATTACACTAAAATACAGTAACCAGGATTGATTCCTATTTGACCTATACAAGAAAAGGAATGCTCACAGCAACTTCCTTTTCCAAAAACTAGGAGAAAATATAGCTATTCTCAATTCCCCTCAAGAGGCTGCCATTATATTCATACAAAGCTAAGAATTTAATACAAACACCTTTCATAAATTGAGGTTAAAAGTACTTGGATAATACAATCTCATTTAATGTCAACAAAAGCTAAGCAACAATAACAAAACTCACATTCCTAAAAGAATATTGTACTTGTGTGATTCCTCACAAAACATAAAAGTTCAACTAGAGTTACCATGAGACCATAAAGGAACATATTAAAGCTATGAGGAGAACCTCAGGTAATCACTGATAAACAACACATTGAGTTTACGACTTGCTAATAAGCTTGAGACCCATGGAAATCAACTTCAACACATTGAGTATACTAGTTGCTAATAAGCTCGAGACCCATGGCAATTAACTTTTAGACTGACACATTTCCAAAATTTGTGCAGGTAATTTTCTAACCAAGAAAGATTGCATTGAAATGTGCTAAAGTTACCCAACTGGAAACACTTACTATATGAAATTCTGCATCCACAAGAACAACTCTACATAGTAATGAACTATACTTTACTCCCAAGAATCAAGAAGAGTTTTCCTTTCAAAGAGGTAACAACAATGCAAGGCTTTTATCAATAGGAAATTAACAATCAACACTTTCTACAGATTTCTGTACTTGTCCTCTGACCTCGGTTTGTATTTCTTTCTTACTTAAAAACAACAGACCTACAGTTTCCGGAATAGAAAAAAAAAGACATTGCCAGGATAATGTTTAACCATTTATCTACTGTACTATTAGGATGATTGAATAATTCATTCTTGAGCCAAGTGGAGCAATTCAAAATGTCTCAAAAACCCAGCTAAAGACAGCATACAAGACAAGTATTCTGAATTTAAACACCATAACAGAAAAATAAAAGTATGCTGGACATTCAGCACAAAAGGAATTCCGAGTGGGGACTAGCAATAAAGTCAACCCACACTGGAGATTACACAATACGAGCTCTAATCAAACACTAGCACAAGGCAGCAAATTGTAAAATCATATACAGGAGGAAAAACCTTCAACATTATCCCATTACTCAGGACATTCCCAGTGAGTTAGCAGTAATAGATAACTTGCTGGTAAAAACATTTTTGGAACCTAGATACAATGAACAGCTCAGTGTGCGAATCATTACTTCTTCCAGAGGACTATTGACACTGTTATGATCTAAAACACACAACACTACAACAGAAAATGCTCCACACCATCTTACACTCCTCAGCAACCAAACAGGATTGGAGATAAATATTTGCTTTATATGTCTTTGATGATTAGAAAGACAAATTCCTTCTTGTCTGATCTTTGTAAAATACATAACTTGAACTGGAACTTGCTATTATAAACTCTGGTCATTAGAGTGTATGATCGAGATGGTGATTTCAATGGATTATGCTAAAAAATGATAAGAGCAGTTATAAATTTCTTAGGGAAAAATTGCATTTGCTGATTCAATGCCAGCTGTTAAAAGATATTAAAATTCATCCACAGTTCTAGCAGAATACACTTACTTATAAAGTAAATATAGAATTCAAAATCCAAAACTATAGCAAACGACTTTCGTATCGAGCACAGTAAAAATAATTATGTAAATTCCTTGGTTAAATATTGTACGGGTCAAAGCACAAAGAATCTTGATTCTGAAAATGGCTAACGGCACCAACAAAAGACAAAAGGAAGGGAAATCTAATGATATTCATATCAAGCAACATGAATAAGTACAGAAAGTAAGAGACAGTGCGTCAAAATGCCAGCAGCTTCCTTGTATAAAAATTCAGCTATAACCAAAGCTAAAGAACTCAAAAGAAACTTAGATCAAGGATCACTGTATCAATAGTTGTTCATAAACATATCAATACAGGTACTGTATTACAACTTTGTAAAGGCAAAATGGAATTAGTTTCTACTTGTGCAAGTAAGGGAAATTCCATACAAAGATTGCAAAGAAAAATTTTCAAGGCAGATAATGAAGATGACTAAGGCCTGTTACTCAATAGCCAAAGATAAAAGTCCACATGATTTGGGTCAAGATTATAGGAATTTTCTTTATGGAATCACACATAAAATAAAAAGATTATTAGAAATATATCTCTTGTAAAAAATGCTGACAATACAGTAATCAAATGCCTTCGAGCTTTGAGTTGCACTGAACCTAATTCTTTTATATTAGGAAATAGAACAAAACATGTCTTTCTTTCCTTCAATGGAAAAACTGCCTCCTGAACATGGAAAGATAAAGAGCAAAAGAGACTACTGTATAATAAAAGAATGATCAAAGCAATAGACTTTTCAAAGCCTCTAAAAGTGTATGGCCTATAACTGAAGTGGCACAGTATTCCGGTATGCAACTAATGAAGGTAGCACTCAAAACAAATAATCAGAAAAAGCAACTGTTGAGATGAGCACCTAAACAAATATTCATATAAAAATTATCTATTTAAAGCAACATAAAAATCTACGGTGAGTATACGTAAATCTACACAAACCTCTTGAAATTAAGGTTTAAAGAGTAGCTTTCAAATATGAGGACACACATTTCAGGCATCTTCCAAGATGCACTTAGAGAGGGCAAACAGGATCCAGACACCAAAAGCCTCGTCTTGTTCCTGGTAGGCTTTAGTCCTCATACCAAGGCAAAAGGTTATTACTCCTTTAGATCCTCAGGGAAGACACTTGAGTCAGGTTTAACAATGCATAGAACACATATTCCTTACATAACATAAAATCAAACAATACCACATTTACCAAAGATGCAAAATAAATCCTTGGATCAGACAAAAAGAAATCTACAAATCCTTTGGAGAAATGAAGATAGATCAACAAATCAAGACTATTTCGGGTCATGACTACAATATCTTAAAATCACAATATCTTAATATCAAGAGATATCAAGACCTTTGTTGAATACATCCTAGACAATTACTGTAAAGGAATGAAGCTAATAAATTAAATCCTTGAAGAGGAGAAAAGTAACTCTGAATGGCTCAGAAAATACAAGCTTGAAACATATTCAGACTGGAAAGAAATCCAGAATGAATCTAACTGCTTGAGTATAACACAGGAAAAGGATAAAGGATGACAAGTAACCTTTTCAAATCCTTTATCCATTAGAAAAATAAACTAAAAATATTTATGAATCAAAGGACACTTCTCAAGTGAAAACCAAAATTGCTTGCAAAGGTTTTCATCACATGAAAACCTAAACTAAATTCAACACTACAGCTTCCTGAAAAGCCATTCTAATTACCTATTGGAAATGTCCCTGCCTGGAAATCTGTTGGACAGGGGTTCGAGACCCATTCACTAGTTTCTTGTAGTGTCTGAAACTTCACCGTCATTGTGAGGTAGGGATGGGGGTTTGGGGAGCCTATAAGTACACCTGCTGAGTTATCAGCAGCCATCGCCTGCTCCTCCCTGGTCCAAGCTTGATGGAGAGAATAATTGGGCCCTGATCATATACATATATGGTCAGTCTCTAGAGCGCTGTCACTGTCCCTTGCCTCTGCCATTCATGAGCAACCTTTAAATTATGCAGAGGAATAGACTAAGCATCATACAATCTGAGACTTCCAGCCAATATGGTAACTCCAAAAACGGTACAAAAACTTCATCAGCATCATTTAGTCCACTGATTTTTCAAAATCTTCAATTTCAACTTACAATGGATGCATTTTGGAATTCTGCCAATATGAAAAGCATCCCATGGAAAAGTCCAATAAAATGAAACTGATCAAAATTCTTTACACTTCTAGAAGAAAATTGTCTCAAGATATGATAATTATTGAAATGTAAACTCCAATTTCATCCATAAACATTATAGTTCCTGTACTATATAACATACAGTAAATGCAATCTCTAGAGTAGATAAAGTATAAATCTTAAACTTCTGAATAGAAGTCTTTTGAACAGCCTAGGATTGACTGTGCAGGTGTACAGTACCAGATTACTGTACATTAGATGATTATAAATCCTTATCAGCTAGCTAATATTTATACTTAACAAATATATTTCATTTGTGATAAAAGTTCATCCAAAATTACAGCAAAATTACTTTCTTCTGTACAAAACTATCAGTTTTTGCAAATTTTCTGCATATATTACTTTCATAAAATCTGAAGTAGATTTTGAAAATA
>NC_090761.1:23917267-24052267 GCF_036898095.1 Palaemon carinicauda
CCGGGTGCCATACCACAACGTCTTCCAGTTGAACCACACAAGGGGCGTGAGATCGGCAGACGGAGTGGCCACAAGGCTGGTGCAGAACAGCTGCACAGGCCGGCGTCAGACAATGCACCATCTATAAAAAGAATAGTACAGTGATACCTCGGTAGTCGAACGACTCTATACTCGAACAATTCGGAGTTCGACCAAATTTTCGAGAAATTTTTGCTGCGGTGCTCGACCAAAAATTCGGTACTCGACCAGCCGAACACGTGACGACCGCATGGGCATTGTGATGATCGCGCCATCTCGGCCACTCTCGCTTGTTCGGGAAGCATCAGTTCTCTCGAGAGCGTCACTCAGACAACGCGCGATCAGCATTCGTTGTGATTTAGTGATTTTCAGTGCTTTTAATTGCTTTTTTAGCTTTCATAATGAGTCCCAAGAAAGTAATGAGTGTTAAGGGGAAGGAGAAGAGGAAAACAGTGCGAACAACGATCGAGTGATGAAGGAAATTATAGCGAAATATGAGAATGGTGTACGAGTGTCCGATTTAGCGGTAGAATACGGATGGCGAAGTCGACCATTTCTACGTTTTAAAGCATAAAGAAATGATTAAGAAGGCGAATGTTGCAACGGGAGTTACGGCGGTAACTAAGCAAAGGCCACAAGTGATTGAGGAGATGGAAAAGTTGCTTTTAATATTTATTAAAGAAAAACAGTTGGCCGGGGAAAGTGTTAGTGAAGCGTTCATTTGTGAAAAAGCGTTGCATATCTATGAAGAATTAGTGAAGAAAAGTCCGAGTACCAGTGAAAGTGATTCATTTACATTTAAAGCGAGCAGGGGTTGGTTTGAAAAGTTTCGTAATAGAACAGGTATTCATCGTGTTACTAGGCATGGGGAGGCAGCTAGTTCGGATCAAATTGCAGCCGATAAATACGTGGGGGAATTCGATCGGTACATAAATGAACAAAATTTGATCGCACAACAAGTCTTTAATTGTGATGAGACTGGGTTATTTTGGAAGAAAATGCCAGCCAATACGTACATTACCAAGGACGAGACGAAGATGCCAGGTCACAAGCCAATGAAAGATAGGCTAACATTGTTGCTGTGTGCAAATGCAAGTGGCGATTGCAAGATCAAACCCTTGTTAGTGTACCACTCGGACAACCCCCGGGTGTTCAAACGAAATAATATTTGTAAAAGTGCACTACCAGTTATGTGGCGCTCGAACACTAAATCTTGGGTCACAAGACAATTCTTTACTGAGTGGATAAACGAAGTGTTTGCCCCCCAGGTTAAGGCTTACCTCATTGAAAAGAGCTTGCCAATGAAATGTCTTCTGGTTATGGACAATGCTCCTGCACATCCTCCAGGTCTCGAGGATGACTTGAAAGAAGAATACAGCTTTATCAAAATCAAATTCTTGCCCCCCAATACTACTCCCATACTCCAGCCCATGGACCAACAGGTCATTTCAAACTTCAAAAAACTCTATACCAAGGCCCTTTTCAGAAAGTGTTTTGAAGTGACCAGTGACACGAAGTTGACCCTAAAGGAATTCTGGAAGGAACACTTCAGCATCCTCAACTCTGTTAACATGATTGACCAAGCTTGGCGAGGTGTGACCTATAGGACATTGAACTCTGCCTGGCGTAAGCTGTGGCCATCATGTGTCACAGAGAGGGAGTTTGAAGGTTTCCAACCAGAGGCGGGTCCAAGCACTGCTACCCCTGTAATTTCTGATGACACTGATGTCGTTGAGGAAATTGTTGTCATGGGCAGGAGTTTGGGGCTTGAGGTCGACAAGGATGATATTGATGAGCTTGTAGAAAGCCATTCTACCGAGTTGACTGTGGAGGAATTGTTGCACCTGCAACAACAACAGCAGCAGGATCTGATTGTGGAGCAGGAATCTTCAGAAGAGGATGAGGTAAGGGAGGATGTTCCAAGTTCTCTCATCAATGAAATTTGTTCCAAGTGGGCAGATGTGCAGGCTTTTGCTGAAAAATACCACCCAGAAATTGCAGTAGCAAACCGGGCAGTGCATATGTTTAATGATAGTGTCATGTATCATTTTCGAAGAATACTGCAGAGGAGGAAGAAACAATTAACAATAGACCAGTTTTTCACAAAAGAAAAGAAAGCTGCTACATCAAAGCCTGTTTCTCCTCCAAAGAAGAGACAAAGAAGAGAAGAAACCCCTGAAATAGATCTGCCCACCCTTTCATTGGAGAGAGAAACAACTCCTGAAGGAGAACTACCCCGCCACATCATGGAAGGGGACTCTCCTTCCAAGCAGTAACCTCCCCCTTCCATCCTCTCCACATCCATCCCTGTATGCCATCGAACCGCTGCTCAAAGGTATGTTCACTACAGTACAGAAAATGGTTTAAAATTGTTTTATTTTAGTACAGTAAATGGTTTAAAATTGTTTTATAGGATTTTCTGACCAATTTCATACACATTTAGATAATTATTGTTGTTTAGGTACACGTTTTATTAATATTTTGGGCCTGTTCGAGTGCTTGGGAACGGAATAGAATATATACCATTATTTCTTATGGGGAAAAAAAATTCGGTACTCGAACAAATCGGAGGTCGAACACGGATCTCGAACGGATTATGGTCGAGTACCGAGGTATCACTGTATATGAGAAACTGTAATTCTCTTAATTAGGGGCGGGTCTGGAGGACCCGGGCCTAACATAGGTCTAACACAAGATTAGAGCTTAACTGTACTATTCTTTAAATGGCCTAACATAGGTCTAACACAAGAAAAGAGCTTAACTGTACTATTCTGTTAAGTAGGGGCGGGTCCGGAGGACCCGGGCCTAACATAGGTCTAACACAAGATTAGACTGTAAAAAATAAAAAAAATAAAAAAAATAATTTTTTTTTTTTTTTTTTTTTTTTTTTTTTTTTTTTTTTTAGGGGCGGGTCCGGAGGACCCGGGCCTAACATAGGTCTAACGCAAGGTTAGAGCTTAACTGTAATATTCTTACATAGGGGCGGGACCGGGGGTCCCGGGCCTAAACATAAGTCTAACTTGAAACTAAAGTATAGCCATCCATTCCGGTCAAGCCGGGAGCATAAAAAAGGATGCAATAACAAGGAATTAAGACACATAGTGTCTGATTTCCCGGGGTGGGGTAGACCCCGGGCCGGGAAATAAAGGTACTGTATATTCAATACCAATTCCTTTTTAGAGACTCCGGGGTAGTGATCTGTCATATATAATCATCATAGGAAATGTTATAAAATAATAGGGGGGCGGAACTGTAACTAAGAACTGCCAATCGAACCCGGAGGGTTTCGTATAACATAAGCCAGAATGAAAAGTGAATATAAAATAGGGTGCACCGGGATCCAACTCTGTTGACCGGTGGCCAACCAGACTAGACAGAGACTAAACCGCCGGGCCACCCGGAGGACAAAGTCCATAAACACTTAACTACCCCCTCTAAAAGGAGGGAAGGCAACGGTCCCTTAGTGGAGGGGGGGAGAAGCCTAGCCTCCCACCTAGCTAGAGGGGGAGCGTGGGGGAGGATCACGTGATACGAGGCAGCAGGGCTACCAACTGACGATCCCAACAGACAGATCAAACGGAGTAATGGCACAAATATTCATTATAATAATAATAATAGCGTTAAATATATGAATAAACACATAGAAAATTTTTGGGCAAGGCATGCAACATAAATAATTAAATCACAAAAGACACACCTGATGGCTAAAATAACATTGCCGCCTTAGCACGGTCGGCAGCCATAGCGATACGTAAATGATATCGGCCCAAAAATTGAACCACGAGGATTCTAAACGCTAAATAATGAATATTCACAATAACAAATAATATTTGATAATAAAAATAATACACATAGTAACACCGCAAGTGAAAATTAAAAGCTCTCAAAAACAGGAGTACCAACTGTAGTGAAATCAAGCAAGATCGGTATGAACGAAGAGAATAACTCCTATAATATAAATATTAAACGATCTAGATTGCTCAAAACACAGTAAAACCCAGCTTGGTACTTAACTTAGACGGTGTCTCCTGGGAAACCGACGAAGAAGCCATAATTCACTAGAAAATATCCAAAAATCGAGAGCACAAGAAAAATGCGGGTTACTGCACAAGTCGTGCTAAACGGAGTTGGGTTCTGAGCGGATGCATTGTAGTAGTACCGAGTGAGGTTGAACGGCTCTCCTCTATTGGGGTTCTCTGTCGTGGATTAATCTAAATAGTGCGGGACCTCTGGATTATACGCCCAATTTTATACCGACACCATTAGGTGAGCGAGCTAGTTAACCTAGCACTCCTTTACATTTTTTCTCTGGTATATTTAGCAGTAAATTACCTAAGAATAAGTGCTTAAATGGAGCTTATTCACTGGGCGGCACAGGTTCGAGCCCAGAAAATAAATTTTTGAATATACTTACCCGGTGAATATATAGCTGCAACTCTGTTGCTCGACAGACAAACTCTACGGAAAAACTCGCCAGCGATCGCTACACAGGTTGCGGGTGTGCCCAACAGCGCCATCTGTCGACCAGATACCCAGCTCTTATGTAAACAAAGACTCAATTTTCTCCTCGTCCCACTGCGTCTCTATTGGGGAGGAAGGGAGGGTCATTTAATTTATATTCACCGGGTAAGTATATTCAAAAATTTATTTTATAATCAAAATATAATTTTTAAATATTTAACTTAGCCGGTGAATATATAGCTGATTCACACCCAGGATGGTGGGTAGAGACCAGTAATATATGTTTACATTTTATGAGCTAAGAGTTTTTTATTTCATTTTAGAAGTTATCAAAATAACAAAAACAAAATAAATAGGTACCTGGTAAGGAAGTCGACTTGAACAATTACTCTGCCTTTTAAGTACGTCTTCCTTACGGAGCCTCGCGATCCTCTTAGGATGCTGATCGACCCCTAGGAGCTGAAGTATCAAGGGTTGCAACCCATACAACAGGACCTCATCAAACCCCTAATCTAGGCGCTCTCAAGAAATGACTTTGACCACCCGCCAAATCAACCAGGATGCGAAAGGCTTCTTAGCCTTCCGGACAACCCATAAAAAAACAACACTTCAAGAGACAGATTAAAAGGATAAGGAATTAGGGAATTGTAGTGGTTGAGCCCTCACCCACTACTGCACTCGCTGCTACGAATGGTCCCAGTGTGTAGCAGTTCTTGTAAAGAGACTGGACATCTTTCAAGTAAAATGACGCGAACACTGACTTGCTTCTCCAATAGGTTGCGTCCATTATACTTTGCAGAGATATATTTTGCTTAAAGGCCACGGAAGTTGTTACAGCTCTAACTTCGTGCGTCTTCACCTTAAGCAAAGTTCGGTCTTCCTCACTCAGATGTGAATGAGCTTCTCGTAATAACAATCTGATAAAGTCTGACCAAGCATTCTTTGACATAGGCAAGGATGGTTTCTTAACTGAACACCATAAAGCTTCAGATTGGCCTCGTAAAGGTTTAGTACGCTTTAAATAGAACTTAAGAGCTCTAACAGGGCATAAGACTCTTTCTAGTTCATTGCCTACGATCTCCGATAAGCTGGGGATATCGAAAGATTTAGGCCAAGGCCGAGAAGGCAGCTCATTTTTGGCTAGAAAACCAAGTTGCAGCGAACAAGTGGCTTTTTCTGACGAAAATCCGATGTTCTTGCTGAAGGCATGAATCTCACTGACTCTTTTAGCCGAGGCTAAGCATACCAGGAAAAGAGTCTTAAGAGTGAGATCTTTCAGGGAGGCTGATTGTAACGGCTCCAACCTGTCTGACATGAGGAATCTTAGGACCACGTCTAAATTCCACCCAGGAGTAGCCAAACGACGCTCCTTGGTGGTCTCAAAAGACTTAAGGAGGTCTTGCAGATCTTTATGTTTGGAAAGATCTAAGCCTCTATGCCGGAAGACCGATGCCAACATGCTTCTGTAGCCCTTGATAGTGGGAGCTGAAAGGGATCGTCCTTTTCTCAGGTATAAGAGAAAAACAGCTATTTGAGCTACAGAGGTACTGGTCGAGGATACAGAAACTGACTTGCACCAGTCTCGGAAGACTTCCCACTTCGATTGGTAGACTCTAATGGAAGACGCTCTCCTTCTCTAGCAATCGCACTGGCTGCTTCCTTCGAAAAGCCTCTAGCTCTCGAGAGTCTTTCGATAGTCTGAAGGCAGTCAGACGAAGAGCGTGGAGGCTTTGGAGTACCTTCTTTACGTGTGGCTGACGTAGAAGGTCTACCCTTAGAGGAAGACTACTGGGAACGTCTACTAACCATCGAAGTATCTCGGTGAACCATTCTCTCGCGGGCCAGAGGGAAGCAACTAACGTCAACCTTGTCCCTTCGTGAGAGGCGAACTTCTGCAGTACCTTGTTGACAATCTTGAACGGTGGGAATGCGTAGAGATCCAGATGTGACCAATCTAGGAGGAAAGCATCTATATGTATTGCTGCTGGGTCCGGGACTGGAGAGCAATAGATTGGAAGCCTCTTGGTCAGCGAGGTTGCAAAGAGATCTATGGATGGTTTACCCTAAGTGGCCCAAAGTCTCTTGCACACATCCTTGTGGAGGGTCCATTCGGTTGGAATTACTTGCCCTTTCCGACTGAGACAATCTGCTATGACGTTCAAGTCGCCTTGGATGAACCTCGTTACTAGGGAGATGTCTTGACCTTTTGACCAGATGAGCAGGTCCCTTGCGATCTCGTACAACGTCAGTGAGTGGGTACCTCCTTGTTTGGAGATGTACGCCAAGGCCGTGGTGTTGTCCGAGTTAACTTCCACCACTTTGCCTCGAAGGAGAGACTTGAAGCTTTTCAAGGCCAGATGTACTGCCAACAGCTCCTTGCAGTTGATATGCATGCTCCTCTGACTCGAGTTCCACAGTCCTGAGCATTCCCGACCGTCTAGTGTCGCGCCCCAGCCCACGTCCGATGCGTCCGAGAAGAGAACGTGGTTGGGAGTCTGAACAGCCAGGGGAAGACCCTCTCTTAGGTTGATATTGTCCTTCCACCAAGTCAGACAAGACTTTATCTTTTCGGAAACCGGGATCGAGACCGCTTCTAGCGTCTTGTCCTTTTTCCAGTGAAAAGCTAGATGGTATGAAGAGGACGGAGGAGTAGTCTTCCTAGTGACACAAATTGTTCCACGGATGACAGCGTCCCTACCAGACTCATCCACAGCCTGACTGAGCAGCGTTCCTTCTTCAGCATCTTCTGGATGGATAGCAGGGCTTGATCTATTCTGGGGGCTGATCGTCTTGTTGTTCAGCAACGTCCTCATCAGAGGGTTCCTCATCCGAAAACTGATGAGGAAACGGCAACGGAGTGGGCAACGTCTGGCTCGCTGAGTCCGGTCGCACTGGTGCATGCGTGACGGAGCCGGACGCAACATCATGGAACTGCTGCACAGTCTGTGAACTGTCAACAACCATGGGTGCGCGAGGAAGCACAGCGTCAACCCGAGACTGTCTAGACCGTCTGGGTTGTGCAGTCAACACCCTACCGGGTTGCTGAGGTTGACGCACTGCGTCAAAATAAGTCACCTCTGCTGGTTGTTGAACGTCCTGAACGTCAACAACCACCTCCGTGCGTCGCTTAACGACAACGTGCGGCTGGCAACCCACACTGGGTCGCATCGGTGGAGGAACCACCTCAACTGGCAGACGCGAGTAGGTGGCCAGAAGGTTCGGTAGCAACCTTCTCCGCATTAAAGTCCTCTATCAAGAACGCAAGCTTGGACTGCATGTCTTGCAGCAAAGCCCATTTAGGGTCTACGGGAGCAGGTGCGGCCACAGACGGGGTTAGCGACTGAGGCGGTACCGCTTTCCATCCCTGAAAGCCTTGTTTATGCATGACATAATTGTACAGCAAAACTTCAAAGGCTCTAAAACAGCTGTGAAGTTGACCTGTAAAAAACTTGGAGCGTCTCCTGGCCAGGCGCCAGGGAGAGTCTACGAGATTTGAGAAGTCTATCTGGGCAGAGGCATGAACTCCCAAGCCGAGAACTTCTCTCGTGTCATATCAGACTCTCGCTCTATAAGCCAGTTTAAAAGAAGGGAAAGCAAAGGCTGTATCCCCCAAACTCCTCCTGGTGAAAAACCAGTCGCCTAGCCAACGTAAAGCTCTCTAGGAGAGCGAGAGAGCACTAGCTTAAAAACAACGGCTTCGAAGTAGCTAGGCCTAGTGTAAGCTCTGACGTTTAGGCGAACGAGGAGCAGCAGTTACAAAAAGATCCGGACAAAGATCCTTAAAAAAAATCATCATGATTTAATTAAAGTCCATAGGGGGCTAAGCAGCTTTAGGCTCCTCTCCATCTGACAAAGTCCTCAAGGGAATATCAGTAGGAGGGAGAACAGCAACTTCCTCATCTACAGGAACCTTGTCCGATAAAAGCTGAGTCTCAAGCAAGGGAGAGACCTACCGTGGTGGCAATGCTTTACAAGCAGAGTCCACACTCACTGGTGCATTAGTAGCGGACCAGAACGCAACGTCATGTAACTGCTTGACAGTCTGTGAACTGTCAACAACTGAACTGTCAACCACAACAGGTGCGTGAGGACGCACAGAGTCCACTCGAGACTGCTTTGACTGCCTAGACTGAGCAGTCAAAACAACTCTAGAATGCGGAGGTTGACGCACAGCGTCAAAACAAGTCAACACCGATTGTTAGTGAACGTCTTGAACGTCAACAGGAGCATCAGCAAGTGGCCTAACATCCAAATGCGGCTGAAAAACCACACGAGACCGCATCGAGTGTGGTTCTAAACAACCTGAGTGACGTGACTTAGCTACGCCAACGTCAACAGTAAGCACAAAGGAACGTTAGGTTGGCTGAAAGCCAGGATATCGATGAGATAAACGGCTAGACTCAACGGACTAATCGGCAGAATAGTCTTCCATAAGGGAGGCAAGCATATACTGCATGTCTTGCCATACAACCCATTAAGGATCAACGGAAATGGTTGTGGTAAGAGACGAGGGTAACGTCTGTGACCGCAACACTTTGCCAACAAAAAAGACTCTCGGAGTCTGTGTTACGCTTTTGTTAGGCGGCGAGCAGTTATCCGATGACTGCATAGGGTCAGAGCTGTCCTAATGGCTGTAACCAGGATGCTGGACCTGTCCTGAAAGGACTGACTTTCGCTTAAGGGCTTCGAAACCTTGTGACAGGTTTCTTATGCGAAAAGCCTTCGGATGACGAGGAGAAACAATGTCTCTCTCGTCTAATGGTAGGGGAGATCTTGGTAAGATACACCCGATACCATAGAGGGAAACGTCTGTTCGTTGATCAAGGCCTCTCGAACCCATAAGTCGTTTGACATTACTTCTCCCCTGGGCTTGGGAGCATGCAAGAGGTCCCGGACTAGGTGAACGACAGGCACGAACAGACGAACCCTCGGACGCAACACTGTAACACTTTGCGCATATCACTTTATCACTTCGATTTTCTGTTTTGCACTTATTTCACTGAAATCAAAACTTTTACTGATTTCTACCTGAAACACGCAATTCTACCCTTCATTAAAAGGTAGTAATTGCGAAATCAGTCGTATAATGCAAGCTCATTAATACCAGCAAAAAAACAGAAAATGTTATTTTCATTAGTAAAATAAATTTTTGAATATACTTACCCGATGATCATGTAGCTGTCAACTCCGTTGCCCGACAGAAATCTACGGTCGGGATACGCCAGCGATCGCTATCCAGGTGGGGGTGTACACAACAGCGCCATCTGTGAGCAGGTACTCAAGTACTTCTTGTCAACAAGAACTCAATTTTCTCCTCGGTCCACTGGTTCTCTATGGGGAGGAAGGGCGGGTTCTTTAATTCATGATCATCGGGTAAGTATATTCAAAAATTTATTTTACTAATGAAAATAACATTTTTCAATATTAATCTTACCCGATGATCATGTAGCTGATTCACACCCAGGGTGGTGGGTGGAGACCAGCATACATGTTAACAAAGAAGCTAAGTATCCCGTCTTTCATTTTATCAGTTATTCAAAATAACAAACATAAAATAAATAAGTACCTGGTAAGGAAGTCGACTTGAACCATTACTCTGCCTTTTTTATGTACGTCTTCCTTACTGAGCCTAGCGGTCCTCTTAGGATGCTGAACGACTCCTAGGTGCTGAAATATAAAGGGCTGCAACCCATACTAAAGGACCTCATCACAACCTCTAACCTAGGCGCTTCTCAAGAAAGAATTTGACCACCCGCCAAATCAACCAGGATGCGGAAGGCTTCTTAGCCGACCGTACAACCCAAAGAACAACAATAAAAAGTATTCAAGAGAAAGGTTAAAAAGGTTATGGGATTATGGGAATGTAGTGGCTGAGCCCTCACCTACTACTGCACTCGCTGCTACGAATGGTCCCAGGGTGTAGCAGTTCTCGTAAAGAGACTGGACATCTTTGAGATAGAATGATGCGAACACTGACTTGCTCCTCCAATAGGTTGCATCCATAACACTCTGCAGAGAACGGTTCTGTTTGAAGGCCACTGAAGTAGCCACAGCTCTCACTTCATGTGTCCTTACCTTCAGCAAAGCAAGGTCTTCTTCCTTCAGATGAGAATGTGCTTCTCTAATCAGAAGCCTGATGTAGTAAGAAACTGCGTTCTTAGACATCGGTAGAGAAGGCTTCTTGATAGCACACCATAAAGCTTCTGATTGTCCTCGTAATGGCTTTGACCTTCTTAAATAGTACCTTAGAGCTCTAACTGGGCAAAGTACTCTCTCTAGTTCGTTCCCCACCAAGTTGGACAGGCTTGGGATCTCGAACGACTTAGGCCAAGGACGGGAAGGAAGCTCGTTTTTAGCCAAAAAACCGAGCTGCAAGGAACATGTAGCCGTTTCAGATGTGAAACCTATGTTCCTGCTGAAGGCGTGGATCTCACTTACTCTTTTAGCTGTTGCTAAGCACACGAGGAAAAGAGTTTTTAATGTGAGGTCCTTAAAAGAGGCTGATTGGAGCGGTTCAAATCTTGGTGACATTAGGAACCTTAAGACCACGTCTAGATTCAAGCCTGGAGTGGACAACCGACGTTCCTTTGAGGTCTCAAAAGACCTAAGGAGGTCCTGTAGATCTTTGTTGGTGGAAAGATCCAAGCCTCTGTGGCGGAAAACCGCTGCCAACATACTTCTGTAACCCTTGATCGTAGGAGCTGATAGGGATCTTACGTTCCTTAGATGTAACAGGAAGTCAGCAATCTGGGTTACAGTGGTACTGGTTGAGGAAACTGCATTGGCCTTGCACCAGCTTCGGAAGACTTCCCATTTAGACTGATAGACTCTGAGAGTGGATGTCCTCCTTGCTCTGGCAATCGCTCTGGCTGCCTCCTTCGAAAAGCCTCTAGCTCTAGAGAGTCTTTCGATAGTCTGAAGGCAGTCAGACGAAGAGCGTGGAGGTTTGGGTGTACCTTCTTTACGTGAGGTTGACGCAGAAGGTCCACTCTTAGAGGAAGAGTCCTGGGAACGTCGACTAGCCATTGCAGTACCTCGGTGAACCATTCTCTCGCGGGCCAGAGGGGAGCAACCAACGTCAGCCGTGTCCCTTTGTGAGAGGCGAACTTCTGAAGTACCCTGTTGACAATCTTGAACGGCGGGAACGCATACAGGTCGAGATGGGACCAATCCAGCAGAAAGGCATCCACGTGAACTGCTGCTGGGTCTGGAATCGGAGAACAATACAATGGAAGCCTCTTGGTCATCGAGGTAGCGAATAGATCTATGGTTGGCTGACCCCACAGGGCCCATAGTCTGCTGCAAACATTCTTGTGAAGGGTCCACTCTGTGGGGATGACCTGACCCTTCCGGCTGAGGCGATCTGCCATGACATTCATATCGCCCTGAATGAACCTCGTTACCAGCGTGAGCTTTCGATCTTTTGACCAAATGAGGAGGTCCCTTGCGATCTCGAACAACTTCCTCGAATGAGTCCCTCCCTGCTTGGAGATGTAAGCCAAGGCTGTGGTGTTGTCGGAGTTCACCTCCACCACCTTGTTTAGCTGGAGGGACTTGAAGTTTATCAAGGCCAGATGAACCGCCAACAACTCCTTGCAACTGATGTGAAGTGTACTTTGCTCCTGATTCCATGTGCCCGAGCATTCCTGTCCGTCCAGTGTCGCACCCCAGCCCGTGTCCGATGCGTCCGAGAAGAGACGGTGGTCGGGGGTCTGAACAGCTAATGGTAGACCTTCCTTGAGAAGAATGCTGTTCTTCCACCACGTTAGAGTAGACCTCATCTCTTCGGAAACAGGAACTGAGACCGCCTCTAGCGTCATGTCCTTTATCCAGTGAGCAGCTAGATGATACTGAAGGGGGCGGAGGTGGAGTCTCCCTAACTCGATGAACAGGGCCAGCGATGAAAGTGTCCCTGTTAGACTCATCCACTGCCTGACTGAGCATCGGTTCCTTCTCAGCATGCTCTGGATGCATTCTAGGGCTTGATTGATCCTTGGGGCCGACGGAAAAGCCCGAAAAGCTCGACTCTGAATCTCCATACCCAGGTAGACAATGGTCTGGGATGGGACGAGCTGGGACTTCTCTAAATTGACCAGGAGGCCCAGTTCCTTGGTCAGATCCATAGTCCATCTGAGATTCTCCAGACAGCGACGACTTGTGGGAGCTCTTAAAAGCCAGTCGTCTAAATAGAGGGAGGCTCTGATGTCTGCCAAGTGAAGGAATTTCGCAATATTCCTCATCAGTCTGGTAAACACAAGAGGTGCCGTGCTTAGGCCAAAGCACAGGGCTTGGAACTGGTACACAACCTTTCCAAAGACGAATCTTAGGAAAGGTTGGGAGTCTGGATGAATGGGGACGTGAAAGTACGCGTCTTTCAGGTCTAACGAGACCATCCAGTCCTCCTGCCTGACCGCTGCTAGGACCGACTTCGTCGTCTCCATCGTGAACGTCTGCTTGGTGACAAAAGCATTGAGGGCACTGACGTCCAGCACCGGTCTCCAACCTCCTGTCTTCTTGGCTACCAGGAAAAGACGGTTGTAAAAGCCCGAGGATTGATGATCCCAGACTATGACCACCGCTTCCTTTTGTAGCAAGAGCGACACCTCTTGATGCAACGCTAGCCTCTTGTCCTTCTCCTTGTAGTTGGGAGAGAGGTTGATAGGAGACGTAGCTAGAGGGGGACTGCGGCAGAACGGAATTCTGTAACCCTCCTTTAGCCACTTCACAGACTGAGCGTCTGCACCTCTGCTCTCCCAAGCTTGCCAGAAGGTCTTGAGTCTGGCTCCTACTGCTGTCTGGAGAGGAAGGCAGTCAAAACTTGCCTTTTGCGGACTTGGAACCCTTCTTGGACTTGCCACGGTGACTGTCTGCACGGGTACCTCCTCTGCTGGAGGCTCTGCCACGAAAGGGCGGGATGAACCTAGAAGCAGGTGTGTCAACTGCTGCAGGGCGGAAGGGTCTAGGCACGGAAGGTAAGGTTTTAGCCTTACGTGCAGAAGATGCCATAAGATCATGAGTATCCTTCTGGATAAGTGAGGCAGCCATCCCCTTAATCAGCTCCTCCGGAAACAGACACTTGGAGAGAGGAGCAAACAGCAACTCTGACTTCTGGCAAGGAGTGATACCAGCTGATAAGAAGGAGCAAAGATGTTCTCTCTTCTTAAGGACTCCTGATACATACGAAGCCGCAAGTTCACCAGACCCATCCCGTATTGCTTTGTCCATGCTAGACTTGATCAGCATGGCCGAGTCCTTATCTGAAGGGGAAGTCTTCCTGCTTAAGGCTCCCAAACACCAATCGAGGAAGTTGAATATCTCGAAGGCACGAAAGACTCCCTTCAACAGATGATCTAAATCGGAAAAGGACCAGCAGATCTTCGAACGTCTCATAGCCAACCTGCGGGGAGAGTCAACCAGACTTGAGAAGTCGGCCTGGGCAGAGGCAGGAACCCCCAAGCCGGGTTCCTCTCCCGTGGCATACCAGACGCTCGACTTAGAAGCAAGCTTGGGAGGCGGAAAGACGAAAGAAGTCCTTCCCAGTTGCTTCTTGGACTGCAACCAGTCCCCCATAACCCTCAAAGCTCTCTTAGATGATCTGGCGAGAACAAGCTTGGTGAAGGCAGGCGCAGCAGACTGCATGCCCAGAGCAAACTCGGAGGGAGGAGAACGAGGGGTTGCAGACACAAACTGCTCAGGATACAAGTCCCTGAACAAGGCAAGGACTTTACGAAAGTCTAAGGAGGGAGCAGTAGACTTGGGCCCTTCAAAATCAGAGTGAGGCTCATCCAGATGTGCAGCTTCATCATCCGATACCTCATCATCCGAAAGCTGAGTTGTAAGAGGTAAAGGCAGAGCAGAAAGCTGAACGGCTGAATCCGGCAGTACGGGTGCATGCGTACCTGCGGATCCAACATCATGCCGCTGCTGGTCGGTCTGCGAGCTGGCAACAACAAAAGCAGAGGGCTGGTGTGTGGGAGGGTCTGCGGTGGGATGAGGAGCATGCGGTATGGTATGCAGAGCATGCTGTAAGGTATGCGGCTCATGCTGCATGGTATGCGGAGCATGCTGTAAGGTCTGCAGAGCATGCTGCATGGGCTGAGGAGAATGCCGCATAGTGCTGGAACCCGGCAACTCCTGATGCGGCAGCTCACGCATGTTAGCAGATGGTGCAGCAAGAACATGCGTCTGGCAGGGTGGACTGCGCATCGGTGGTGGAGCTCTCACAGGTGGAGTGTGGGAGCAGGCAGCCGCAGTATCTGCTGAGCACACAACCTCGGCCGGTTGTAGGTTAACAGGAGCCTTCTCAGCATGATACTCCTGCATGAATGCAGCAAGCTGAGACTGCATAGTCTGCAGCATGGACCACTTAGGGTCTACTGTGGTTGGAGCAACAACAGACGGAGCAGAAGCCTGTTGAGGGACCACTCTACCTCTCTTGGGAGGTGTGCAGTCATCAGATGACTGCGGCGAGTCCGAACTGACCCAGTGGCTACACCTGGGCCGTTGGACTAGCTCGGAAGGGACCTTACGCTTGAGCGTAATCAGCTTGCAAGAGGTCCCGGACTGGGAGGACGACTGGAAACCTCTTCCACAGACGAGGAATGTAAGGGCTCATTCGTCTGTATGTGGATGGGACGATCCTTAACAGATACGTCCGCAACCACTGAGGATACATCCGTGCGCCGATCAAGGCCTGCCGAACAATTTGGTCCTTCGACATTGCTTCTCCCCTGGGCTTGGGAGCTTGCAAGAGGTCCCGGACTGGGAGGACGACTGGCACGCACAGATGTACCCTCATGCGCAACACTGACACTGACACTTTGCACATCACTAGCACTAACACTTCCCACTGCACTTTTCGCTTTCAGCTCTCTGACATCTGCCAAGAGCTGATTACGGTCATTAGCCAATGACTCCACTTTGTCACCGAGAGCCTGAATGGCACGCAACATATCCGCCATACCAGGCTGAGCACTCGTAGCAGGTTCGGGAGTCACCACCACAGGGGAAGGAAAAGGTTGAGGGGCATGGGGAGAGGAAAAATCCACAGAGCGAGAAGAACTCCTCCTATTTCTCTCCTTCTCTAACCTATGTGCATATCTAAGGAATTCGTTAAAATCGAATTCCGAAAGCCCAGCACATTCCCCACATCGATCTTCCAATTGACAGGATTTACCCCTACAATTGGAACATACGGTGTGAGGATCTATAGAGGGCTTCGGAAGACGCCTAGTACAAGTCCTAACACTACACTGCCTGTACTTAGGTACTTGAGAGTGGTCAGACATCTTGAATTTAGAAGTAGTCAAGGGGGAATTCCAAAATCTAGCAAAGTTCGTTACCAATTAATCTAAATTAATTCCAAAAGCTTGCTAAGCTAATGAGAAAGCTTCCTGAATAGCGAAGGCTATAACTTTAGAGCAAATACATCACCAAATCGTGAACAAAGACTCCAAAATCAACAGCGTATCCAAGTAGGTCTTGCCGGCGGCACGACAGAGGGAAAATTGAGTTCTTGTTGACAAGAAGTACTTGAGTACCTGCTCACAGATGGCGCTGTTGTGTACACCCCCACCTGGATAGCGATCGCTGGCGTATCCCGACCGTAGATTTCTGTCGGGCAACGGAGTTGACAGCTACATGATCATCGGGTAAGATTAATATTGAAAAACATATTTTAAGATAAAAAAAAGTCAGTGGCTGGGAAAGAGACTAAACACTAGTTCATATAAACTACGTTTTCAATCTCTCACCGCACATAGCCTGGGGACGAGAATAAAAAACTAAAAACGTTTTATCCTTCCTCCCCGTACAGAGACTAGGGACGAGAGTAACTCGAGAACAACGTTACCCGCTTGAACGGAACGTTTTCTCTCCTCTCTCTCCCTCCGTCTCTATCTCTCTCTCTCTTTCTCTCTTGATTTCGCACCTAAGAGAAGAGCCCAATTATATTTCGTCAAAAAAACATGTTATTTGACTAAAGGAAAAAACTGAAAGGTTTTTCAAATAAAAAGTTCCTTTAAAATAGAATTTAAAACATTTAAGCTAACAAAAAATGAACAAAACGTCAGAATCGATTTACTCTTACTGCAAAGTGAAACCGTGATACACTCTCTCTCTATCGTAACGATAGAGCGCATGTTGAACGTCCTGAACGTCAACAACTGCGTAGCATAAATAAACTAAACGTTAGTTCATCTTTGAAAACAGTACGAAGACTATCAAAGAAATTCTTTCATAAAATATTACATTTAAAAAGTTTTAAATCCTTAGCTCTTTAAAAGCTAATTACGATATAAAGGGCTCAACGTTGATTAACTTCGGTTTCCAAGTTAGGACCGCCTACTCTCAGGAAAGGTCGCATATAAACAAAACATTAAAATTTATTTTTATATGTTTATAATAAATGGAAAGTTAATCGAAGAGGCCTAATAAAGGCGGAGAGATATAAAAAATATAGAGGAAAATCTATAAATAATTTATAACGTGATAAGATAATTACTAAAAGCCTAAACACACTTCCGTCTAAGGGAAGGGTCGGCCATTTAAAAGTGAAAGAAAGTCCATACTCTCTTTGTCACCATAATTAAATCTATCCAAAACGAGTTCAAGATTTAAGATGAAGATAAAACACCTGCATTGCGAAAGCTCAAAACTAGAATATAGTACTTCACCAAATAGATGTGAAAAACTCCAGTTTAGCAACAGCGAGTAAAGTACGTCTTGTCGACACGTCGACAGAGAGAAAATTGAGTCTTTGTTTACATAAGAGCTGGGTATCTGGTCGACAGATGGCGCTGTTGGGCACACCCGCAACCTGTGTAGCGATCGCTGGCGAGTTTTTCCGTAGAGTTTGTCTGTCGAGCAACAGAGTTGCAGCTATATATTCACCGGCTAAGTTAAATATTTAAAAATATTTGTTTGACTCATTCAGCAGATATGAAATCCCGTTAACCATCAACTTTCTAGGCTTAGAAACAAACTGAAAGGTGTCAAGGGCATCTAAAAGTTGACACTACAACACTGTAAGGAACAGTAAGATTATCTAACTCATCTCATAAAGATAATATGAACAGCTTTCAGTCTAAAATCTTAACACTTCAGGATTCCAAAAAAACTGTTCACTCTTTTCATAACACTAGAATCTCCCAAAACACGTGTCACACACCTGTCAATCTGAATAGACGGGGTATAACAAAATCTACATTAAAAGGATAGATATACTAATCTAGACTCCAAATATAAAAGCGTGGTTCAAAACCGATAATACGATTAACTTCAGCCGAACTTAAGCAGAACCTGATAGAATCAGACCACCGAAAACCAAGAAATATGGAAGATTAATGTCAAAAAGAAACTGTATCTTCTTCCTTGACTAAACTTGGTTGAAACCAAAGTATTAATGAAATTCTACCATGAACAATTTTAAGAATTAAAACTCAAGTTTAGCATATGAAAAGTCCCTACATGCAAATCTGAGACATTAAAATCATGGCCTGTTTACAAAAAACCTCAGTACAGTACTGTACATATTAACAACCACATTGTAATAAATACACAAGACACTGTTGGCAATCTATTAGGACAATGCAATTTCATACTCAACGGTACCTTTTTTTCACTAGAATTTAACCTGGCATGGCCAAACATATTTGCTTCACCTTTTAGTACTGATAAGCAGGGAATTAATTTACCTGTACAAAAAAAATTAACAAAATGAGAGGTTACTGCATCAAATCTGGGCGAAATGACGCAGCCGTGTGCATGTTGCACTTTTCTTTGGTCAATTACACATTCGAGAAACACAACACCAACTGAATTTGGACATGTATAGGGTGATACTGGACTTCTTTCTAAACAGTTTATACCATCCATAATATAAAAAGAAATGTTCCGAAACTCTTCCGTGTCCTTCATGGGACAAGTTACAGTCATAAACTAAAAATGCCCAACAATTAATGACTTTTGAACATTCACTTTCTATTACTTTCAATGTCTCTTTAGATTCAAAAACAAAATACAGATGAGTTACAACTAATATCACTAAAAACAATAACAACCAACTGCATAAGCCTAATTAAGCTTACACTAAATTGTTCCTCTTCACATTAAATTAATATACCTAGTAAAATATAGATATATTTTTCTTGGTAGCAATTCTTTAAATCATAAATACAGGGACAGACAATTACTGGAAAAAGTTATTAAATTACATTCTTATTTTGGGAAATTATGCATCTTATGGCATGCCTTTTGTTTACAAAAGCTTTTAAGTTTCAAAGCCAGTGTTAGGTCTATAGTCAATTATTTCACTTTCTGGACATTCTATTCAAAATAACTGAACTTATCATCAAGGTCATGCAATCACTTTAAGGGTCAGACTACACAATAAAACCGAATATCTTAAAAAACATATGATGAAAAGACCTTTTCACCTTCATGGTAAAATCATCCAACTATGGTACTACTTTACATCAGTTACAGTGGAACTATTCTGATTGGAAACCTTTTTTCAAATGGAATATTAAACTGTAGTCAAAAGTCTTCTTTAGTCACTTCAAGAATTTAAAATCTATAAATCTATTTGCTACCTTGTCAGCCATAATTCTTAAAGGAAACTTGGGTGTTAGCTAATTGGAACTTCAAAATGATAACTGTTTGTTAAGTTACAACTGTGACTCAAGATTTCTCTTAAGATCTTCAGTGCCAAACATTATCTTTGGTTCTGTGATATTTTTAACACTTTTGAGAATTCAAGATAAGTTAATATTGTCACTCTATCAATAAGAAAAAAATTACAACAGCAGTTTTAAGTTAAAAATATTCCTTGACTTAAGTATCAAGCTCTTTAAAATAGATATTTGCGTCAACATTAACCAACTGGAAAATGGCCCGGTGAGAAACTGCTTCCAATAAACAAAAAGTTTTCACATACCATTTCAATACAACACTCCATTAAAAGAAAGAGTGTGTCACCACACCATCAAAGGAGGGAACCAGGGACCATCCAGGGCTTCTACAAGTGCGGCTTCTGGTGACGAGGCAGCAGGGGAGACTCAACTACTGCTGGCACAGTTTTGAGATCAGCCCCTTGGGGTGGTGGCACATGGCCTTTTATTCTTTCGGAATAGTACAATCTAGATCTGGAAGAGAACTTGAACTTTAGATTCAAGAACACAATAATGTCACAAGGTTACAGAATACACTTATGTTGCATGGTTACAAAATTAAATTCTTCTAGACATAAGTCTGGAACTATGAGGATCCCTTAATAATACAAGAAATATGCTCTCAACCCAGTGGAAAAGTAACACGGAAAAAACAAGCCTAATAAAACTTTACCTACAGTTTACCTTCTGGATATTCTACAGATGCCAATGATTATTATTACGTTTTAATCTAAAAGCCAAAAGTACCAGGGTAAAGCATTGTCATAATGCCTTCTTGAATATTGTACTTACTTCTACTTACATACATAGCATGTTATTTGCACCACTATTTCAACCTTTTTGACTAAATATTATCACTATCTAAGCTTCTACTAACCCAGTCTTAGCAAAAAGTTAGTTGTGTTCTTTTAACATCATTGACTGTATTGTAATTCACAAGAAAATAACCAACTTGCAATTACCTATAACTTACAAACTTAACTTATTTTTAATCACCTATATATCACAAATTTAGAGGCAATTTGTATTTTTCCTAACTATACAAACCTGTAGTTTTTTACTAAAGTAGAAGGAATCAGCGCTAGCTGACATACGGCTATAAAAAGTTTTGTAAACAACCGCCTGGTTGTTAAGCAGTGGTAGCGAGGAGAAGCACCGTCCACCCCACTCACTCATACTTTCCTCACTTTAATTGCAGTTGGGACTTTCCTCTGGGGGTTAGGTGATGGCAGGCAAATGTACAATATGTGTAAAGAAGTACAGATTTGTACAGTTAGGAAAAATAATAATTACTTCCGAATTTAAGATGTGCTCACAATTGTATATAAAGCCTTACATTCTTTATAAATAGAATCTCACACTGTGGTGGATGGAAGTCCCTTCAACTGGCTGAAAATTTTCCTAGGATTACAACATCCATGCATGATAATGCAAGGGATGTGCAACCACACCTTGTTAACTAGTGGCCTGAAACCAACAGGTTTACGGCCCAAGCAAAGTGAGCATGAGCATTATACATACTAAGAGCTGACTTCCCAACTCCCCCTCGTCCAGAAGATTGGGGACGTAACTTAAATATACCCAATATATTCTAGATACAAGTCAAAGAGGGGATAACCAGCAGTCGTAGGAGTTCTAGACAACAGAGACACCAGATGCTATGCCCCAAAAGAGAGGAAAATGGGGAAAAGAAAGGCCAGTTATTCCTTTTACATTCATCCTAGGCTAACAAGGTAACTACAGTCCTCAAATGACTGCTGATGGTCCTATAAAGGAGCTAAGGCAGGTACCTCAGAGCCTATCAAGAATGTGTCTAGGGACACATGGGTCACGTCTTGCAGGTAATGGGCAGTGAAGGTAGTTTGTCTTTTCTGAAACCCTGCTTGTAGAACCTGCATCACAGAAGAGTTCTTTTTAAATGCCAGGGATGTACAAATACCCCTGACATCATGAGATCTAGGTCAAGATCCTGGAGGCAAAAAGGAAGGATTAAAGGCTAAATCAACTTGGCTAATCCAAGAGGAAATGGTGTTCTTGGTCACCATTCTCTTGAACCTGCCTGAGGTAACGAACAGGCGTCTGACCTTCGGACGAGCTGCTTGTGTTCGTTAGAGGTAAAGCTAAGCTTAGAGCCCTTATTGGACACAACAATAATTGTTCCGGGTTATAAGTTACTTATGGAAGACTTGAAATCTGGAATGAATTGAACCTAGGCTCGAAACCCGCCACATTTTGAATCTTCGCCACAAACCCAGGGACGAAGCTGAACGTCACCTCTCCCCATTCCCTTGAATGGGAAACTTTCTACAAGAAACCATATAACTCGCTTACCCTCTTGGCTGAGGCTAAGGCAAGAAGAAAGACCGTTTTCAAGGTGAACTCAAGGGTTAAAGCCTGATGTAAATGCTTGTATGGTGCTCCTTTCAGGGAACGATGGACTTTCACCTTGTTCCAGGGAAGAGGTCTCACTTCCAACTGAGGACAAGTTTGTTTGAAACTCCAACTAAGAGGTAATCTCTAGCCTCTTCAGTCTAAAGACCTGGCTCAAGACTGAGCAGTAGCCTTTCACTGCTGAGATAGAGCAGTTTTTCCTCCCGAAGGTATAGTAACAACTTGTCTATTAGGGGTAGAGCGGCAACAAGTGGAGATTGCCCACTTAGCCTGGTAGACTGAGGTTAAGGGCCTCCTGAGGTATCCAGATATCTGTTTGCCACTAGTGCTGAAAAGCTTGTTGGACAAGTGTTCAGATTCTGAACAAAGGTCAATATGAGGGTTGGCCATCAAAGACCGAGATATAGGAGGCCCAATTCTTTGGCAAGGTTTTGGCATTTTTCCTATCACGGGGCTCACCCATAAATGAGCCGAGAATGCTAGAGAACGCCTCTGTTACTCCGGAAGTCAAAGCAGGCTTTGTTGGTGCCTGCACCAAGCTGGAAGGTGCCTCCAAGGAGGAAGGAACAATCTTATGCAACTCGACGATCCCCAATGGGTCCTATGATAGAAAGTGTCACCAGGAGGCAAAGTGACCAGCCTCGGACGACGCCTCTTGATGGGCAGCAATCCCAATCTCTCCTACTCGGAATGAACCTCTGCTGGTTTGGGTTTCACTCTCAACGCCTCCTGGTGACATTGCCACCTAGCAGCATGTTCCTAACATATAACGGATGCTATATGAGGAACGCCAGACGGAAAAGGAATACGTAGTTTGGTGGAGGCAGAAGCCTGAACTGGCACTGCACCGGGACTTGAGAAGGGATCATGTTGCTGGTGTGAGCAAAACAACGTAATCTCAGGTCAGACGAGCCAGAAGAATCACTGTGATGAACATCCCCTTTCCCTGGATCAGGCCCGACTGGGTACCTGAGGAGCAGGGAAGATGGATACTGTTGCTCTCAGTATCTTCTGCAGGAGCATCTCAAGAGACACACCTTGCACTAGTGATCCACTGAAGGGATGTCCTTGTACAGGAGCATTAACCCGGAGAGGCTCAAGATATTAGTTTGTATAGACCTCCGTCAGTTCATGAGCAGGTGAACAAGAACAATTGTGAGCTCTTAGTGGAAGTGCTGTAACCTGTGCGTGACTACTAAGCCACTTCTAACTCATCTTGCTAGGATACACTGGAAGCTTACTGGCCTATGACTTGCAAGTTACCTGGCAGGGTAGCTCACACTCACTTGTTCATCAGCAAGACACAAAGTGTTGTAATATGTTTTTCTGTTTTTCTTAACAGGTAACTGACATCACACCCTACACTCAGTAGGGATCCAAGTAGATGCCAAGTACAGGACAGTTTGCTCTGTAGTAGAACTAAAACACAGCCTTATTCCTTGGTGTTTTCAGTTAAGCAGTTTTTTTTCCCTTCCTGAAATCCCCAGCAATAAAAAAAAAGGGGGTTTGTTGACCATGGATACTTCACAGACAGTAAGTGGATCTTTCAGTGAAAATAGAATAGCAACTGGATACCATTTATCATGTGTTATTTCTACGGTGTGATCAATCTTATCACTGACAGTTGTGTTCCCATCACATTGTAATTGCCTCTTTTATCTGACATTGATTTTTCATGGGTATTATTGCATGAAATATTCAGCCTCAGAAACAAGGGACAACAAAGTGACAGAAAAAAATTGTGACAGACCAACTTACAAGTATAGTCAATGTCCAGACCCTGTTGACTAGGGTTCTCCTTTAAGCTTGAAGTGTTCTTAGGTTATAAGCTTGGAACAGTGACACTGAAGGGTTTGGACTTGACCGAAGGGACTATGTGTTGATTTTTTTTTTTTTCTTTTTGTGAGAAAATTTATGTCACAAACTTAATGGCCTTGTTAACCTAACTCAAGTGTCTCCCTAAAAATTTAAAAGAGTAATTGTAGTTTCTCTACTACGAATGACTAAACCCTGCCTGGAAGAGGCTATATAATTTATCTTTGTACTTTCTGAGCACATCTGCTTCTTTGTAGCTAATAGTGTGTGTGTCCTCATATATAAAAGCTTTGTTTTAAACCTCAATTTCAAAAGATTTCTGTCAAATGCATACCGTATAATTATTTTAATGTGGCATTCAGCAGCTGAGTTGTCAAGATATTAGTTTTAGAGTTCTATCCTCTTTAGTTGTGCACTTAAATATTGTGTCACTTCTGTTATAGTAGAAAAACATTAATGAAAGTGGAAAATTAGTTCCATGAGATTTAAATCAATGTGCTGAATCAAAAGTATTTACTGAAGAGATTGGGTAGTTCTATTGATGTGGGAATGCCCAATGTGTGGGCAGTTTATTTTGTTTTCTAATATTTTTTTTTTCCTTTCACATTTTGATATAAACCATTCTTTACATAAATGTAGTATGTATTTCCTTACCTATTGTTCCTTGATTCCCAGCCTATATTTTTTTTATTTTAAGAGTAGACATGCTCAAGTAAAAAAAAATAAATCTTACCTGTAAAGCATACTCAAGATAGAATATTAGGAAATTCTAAAGTTCGAGCTGGGTCCACTTGCCCAGTATAAAATCAAGGGTGTGGTGCCCAGTGTACAATTCATTCTTGACTGTTTACTTTTTGTCGAGATCTCTGGGCATTCCACCATATTTAGTGTGTGGTCGGCATGCTGACACTAGGCCATCTGCGTGCTACGTCAGGCCACAGTCCACAAACCACTACAGCACAGGTTGACTGCCACGTTCACCAGCCTCCCTGGAAAGCTCTGTTGAGCAGAGCTTGCCTGGTGGGTTACTTCTGTAGGGGTAAATGTGCTCGCTGACAACTGCAAGGGTGTCTCGCAAGACCTCAGCTGCAGGAGCATGCTGGGTTACAGGATGATCGTCAAGATCACCTGTGAGCTCTGCCCTGGAGAGCAAAGGGGGATAGCAGCCGCAATATGATGTCACTTCCGCACTGCCATTAGTGTAAAACTCTCTGGCGAAGGCAACTTCTCACACTTGTGAGAGGAGCTACCAAACCCTGAAGGGACAGTAAGCACGGAAGGGGGAGGAAGATCGAAATCTTCCCAGTGAGCAAGCACTTCTTCCCTGGAAGGAGAAAGGGGCAAGGGGGGAACTCTGGCAAGAACCTCCCTGCAAAACCTCAAGTAGGGGAGGAACAGCAGAGGACGAAGGTTCAGGGGGTAGGAGACTGCGCAGGAGGGACTCCCTATTGTCAGCTCTAGAAAAAGGAAAGACAGAGTCCTACCCCCGCAGGAGCAGATCCTCTCCTGCTGTGCACTCATCGCCAATCCCTTCAGTAGTCTGTCCTTAGAGGGCGGACCAAAGAGTCCTACAAACAGCCACAGCAGACACAAAGCATCTTGAGACAAGGTCTCAAGGGAAGAGCAAGAAACAGCCTGACCTGCTGGTTGACCAGGAGTCAACCGCCCATCACTCACATTCGACCGTTCCTCACAAGAGACCAATCGAGAGAAGTCAGGACTTCTTTGACTTCAAGGAAGACCCTGAAAACTAGGAATCCCTTTTCTACTTCTTCCTCCTGCTTCCATACTGCTCTAACTGGGATGAGGGCCACTCCCTAAACTCTGGCCAAGAGGAAACCTGCATGCAGGAGTGTCCTCTGCACGCAGGACAAAGACGGTGAGGGTCTGTGTCCTCCTGGGACATGAACGTGCTGCAAGAGTGGCCTACCTTGCCTAGGCAAATGTGCATGCTGCACCCTCAAGCACAGCCACACCTGAAAAGACAAAAGGATAAGTTTTTAATGTTTATCCAAAGTCAGTTAATGTGGCAGGGAACTGCCAAGATCAAAGTGGGAAAGGTATGCGTGAGGGGGGTGCTTCTCCCCGCTACCACTGGTTAACATCCAGGCGGTTGCTTACACCTCGTTAATATTTTTATATTTGTACAACAGTTAGTGCTGATCTCTTCTACTATTGTAAAGAACGCAAGGTTTTGTATACAGCGTAAGAACAAATCACCGGTTGAAAATATTTGCTCAGGAACTTCGAACATAAACACAACCAAAATAATTGTAAAGACATCAAATAATTAGCCTAACGCTGAGTAATAAAATCTTTAAATTCAAGATAGAAAAAACTTATCCGATAAGCAATGACACCTTGCAGAGATATCCTTTTAAAACAATAAAATTCCAGACTTATGTCAAAAGAAGTTTTACAAATCTACTAGAGGGCAAACATTAAAGAAGTTCTCTTTAACAATAATTACATCACAGTGAGTATGATATTACACATCCTTCTTAACATAAAAAATATATAAACTAAATTAAGTAACTTGTACTATACTGCAGGTGTGGCTAAGGTCATAGATTTATCAAATTGTCTCATAATTATATTTACATTGTAATATCAATATCTATAATATCAATATCTACAATTTTTAATTCAAGTGCATGTGAATATTAAAACCATAAAAAGTAAAGTTATTGTACTAAATTTAAACATTTTAATAACATTCATATACATATCTATTGCATAACTTTAAGATGCCGACGACTCAGAATCTTAATTGATTAATTGACAGAAGAGGCCTTCACATCCTTTTGAAATCATAAGAAACTCCCAAACAAAAACTAAATAAAACTAAGAGGTCCTTTAAAGCATTTTCTTTTCAATAGCTAAAGTTGAATAGGGTCAGGATGCTGACAGGGGGGAATAGTGATTTTGCTATTACTACCTGGGTTTTGCAGTCTTGCCACATATTTTTAAGTACTTTACACGAGAGGCTCTCTATTCTCTTACAAGAATTTTCTTTGAAGTTAATCTATTCTTTTGAGATAAATAAACTAAAATGAAAGGCATTTTTAAGTGTAAAACGCTTTTTAGGGCTCAAGCCATGTCGTCCTGATGGAAGTTCCTATAGGGTAGCTTCCTTGGGTATATTACAACTACGGCGATATTCCCAGAGAATTTACCTTAAGGTACCCAGAATTCTAACTCCTGGAGCGAATATCCCTAATAAAAGAACCAGGGATATCGCGAAATATCAGAGGACGTATTCTTGACACGCCACATGGCAATCTGCACCCCGAACAGAGATAACACTTCGAAGGGGTCAATTGGCAAGAAAACGAAAACGAGAAAGAAAAGGAGAGCCGCTCGCAAGGTATCTCTCCTCTCCCGTTTCGTAAGCGTGCATTGCGCCGCTCACGGCGCCATCTGTATTCCTTTTTGCGTAGCTCAACAACTCGGTGTTTTTTCCCTGTGTTTCTTGCAAATTCTTGGATTTAATCGATTTATTATGCTTTCTCCAACTTCTTCTGCTTCTGATAAGTTGAGTATTATTTCTTTTATGTATAAATGTAGGCTCTTGGTAAATTTTAAAATGATTAATAGTAATATCTTTGTTACAAGAGCTGTTGCCTACCGGAGGCGTCCTGGACGCTGTCGCTCGCTAGGTATGAGTTATTAAGTTAGCCAGAGCGACGTTCCCGGCTGTTTCGCTTTAATAATTTTAGCTGTTTAGCGTTACATAGGATTTCTTTATATGATGCTTTTAGTATTGTTTGTCTTGGCGAAGGATTCGCCGATTCTGGCCTACGCTAGACCGTGTAGCCTAGTCGTTTGGCCCTAGTACTTTCCTGCATGATATTCAGATTTCCGAGCGTTTTAAAATTTTATTGAAGCGTTAGGCAGTTTTATACATTTAAGATTATATTGATTTCTTCCAAGATAGTATACGAGTGAGTTTCGGTGATCTAGGTAATCGATTCTCTTGGCGCCTAGGCTAAGTTGCCTTTTAGCTCTTAAGTAGTATACTTTAGATCTAGTTATGATGAGTGCCGGCCGGCACATTATCTTCTATACTGTACCAGTATTCTTCAGTATAGTATATACTGTAGGGAGAAAACTATAGTATAGTATTGTTACAACACTGTGTTTTCTAACATTTTTGTGTTATCTTGCACAGCCCTTTGGTGTTGCCTTACAGATAAAGAAAGTGAGTTCTTTCTTGTCTACTATCCGGTATTTTAAAATCATCCTTTAGGTGTGAGCTACACCTGTTTCCTCTGGATATTTTTCATTGGTTGCTCTAGGACAGATTAACCATACGATTTTATTATCTGGAAGGTTGCAACAATTGACTGTGTGGGAAACACAAGTGTGTGTCTTTCCTTTCTGTTTAATTATGTTAAACTATGTATATCCAGTGATACATAGTTCACTTGATACTCATGGAAATTTCTTCTCTTTACAGGAGGACCATCCGAAGTGCGGAAGTGTTTTCTGCAACCTCCGCAGCAAGAACTTCTGCGGACATAATTTGTGTAGGAGGCACGCAGCATGCGCAGTCTCCAAAGGTGATCTCCGGTATTGGGACCCGCAGGTATGTACCGTGTGCACTAACCTGGTTACTGAGGCTTTTGATTCCCCTAGGACGGCGGAGTCAAGGGATATAGCAAGGGAGAAGCTTCGTACCTGGGTAAGGGGTTTCCAGAAGAACACCTCTGGACCTTATCTTCCAAGTGAGAAGATGAGGGCTTACCTTTTCCCCAGAGCGTCAGCTGATGCAGTGATTCCCCAGCCTCAAGTGGAGATCCCGGTAGTTCAGATCCCGGTGGATGCTGAAGTCGCGGTCGCCCTGCAGGACATCCAGTTGGACGACAGGATGTCGGAGGTGTCCGAGCGTCTGGAAGAGGACCTCCTGGCAGAAGACCAGGATGAAGATCAGGCTCCAGACATTGAAGAGGAAGAGGTCGACGAGGTGTCGGCTGCTCCGGTTCAGGCCCCTGAACCTACTCCCTCAACATCGTCCACTCTCCCAGTAGAGCTGGGACAGACCCTCTCCTCCATCGTTGGAATGATCCAACAGATGCAGAGGGAGAATAATGAGAAGGCGGCTGCAATGGAACTGCAGATGCGGAAACTTGCAGCATCACGTGGGCCCCAGAAGAGGCTCAACGTGAAAGACCTTCCCTTGTGCTCAGATGCTAACACGTGGAGATATGCTGAGCACATGCTGATGACGGTCGGAAAGATCGTCATGTCGGAAAAGTTGGGCTCAGTTCCCCTTGAGGAGGTGGAATTCTGGCCCAGCAAAGGGTCGTATCCGGACTGTTATGTCCGTTTGAGGAAGGAACCAGCTTCAAAGGAGGAGACAGAGCCGAAGGAGGTCATAGTTATGGACCATGCTAAGGCTCAAGCCTTGCTTTCATGCTCGATGAAAGAGAGGGGCTTCACGAACTCAAAGGTTGCTGCTTTGAGTAAGAAGCACCCTTCCTTTGTATCCTCTCCTGCTAGAGCCTTCCCCTTTTTGCAGAAAGGGTTTGCGGCTGTGCTAAAAGCGGTCGAGGCTGGCAAGCCATGCTCCTCCTTGGAGGAGTGTAAACCTTTGTCTCTGGCCCTACCTATGGACCACAAGGACTGGAAGGACGTCCATCTTACCTTCTCAGTCGGGAAGTTGGAGGCTGATATTGCCGGACGTCAGTTCGGTGAGAACCTCCCCAAGCTGTCTAACTTTCTTTAGCGGAGGGAGCTCGAGACGAAAGAAAGACTGGCTGCCTCAATGTCTCTTCAAACCACTCTTGAGACAATGGCAAGTGACCCCAAGGTCCATGAGATGTTCATGGTTGTGGCCAAGACTCATCTGGCCACAGTGACGAAGGATCTTTACAGCTTCATCAAGGCGAGGAGAGCTTGTAGGGAGTTTGTGTTCGCCTCGGCTGCGGTGAGGCACGACCCAAGGAAACTAATCTCCTCCAACATTTGGGGCAAAGACCTTTTCCCTAACGAAGCGGTCAAGGAGGTTGTGGATAAGGCCACCACGGAGAATAGAAACCTTCTCCAGAAGTGGGGCCTGTCTCTCAAGAGAAAGTCTTCCCCGGATGAGGGTCCCCAACCAAAGAGGAAGACTAAGAGGACTAGGCTACCCTCTCGGCCAACCAAGCCATTTAGACAGCAACAGCAACAGCAATTGCCTATGCCTTCAGTGCCCCAGATGGTGGCACAAACCCCGACCACATTCCAATGGGTACCCCAAGCCGTGTCGACGCAGTCTCCGGCATTTAACCCAACGTTCGAAGGGCAGTCAACTACCTTTCGAGCAAAGCCTAGAGGAGCAGCCAGAGGCTCGTCTAGACGCCCCTCAAGGGGAAGGGGATTCAGGGGTGGTCACGGTCAGGGAGGCAAGACCTCAGGACAGCAGTCGAAGTGAGATGATACCGGTAGGAGGGAGACTTCAGAATTTTCGGGATCGCTGGACCTTCGATCCCTGGGCCCACAGCCTACTCAAGAATGGACTGGGTTGGAGCTGGTACAGCACTCCACCCCCGTGCCCTCGATTTTTCCAACACTCCACCCCCGTTCTGGAGGAGTACATTCAAGAACTGTTGGAGAAAAAAGTGATCCGGAGGGTAAAGTCCATCAAATTCCAAGGGAGGCTGTTTTGTGTTCCCAAGAAGGACTCGGAAAAACTCAGAGTCATTCTGGACTTGTCGCCACTCAACAAGTTCATAGTGAACTGCAAGTTCAAGATGCTAACACTGCAACACATAAGGACCTTACTGCCCAAGAGGGCATTTACCGTCTCCATAGATTTGTCAGACGCCTATTGGCACGTTCCAATCAATCGCCAACTCTCCCCCTACTTAGGGTTCAAGCTACATCGAAGACTATACGCCTTCAGAGCCATGCCATTCGGGCTAAATATAGCCCCAAGGATCTTCACGAAGCTTGCGAGCGTAGCTCTCAAACAATTACGTCTAAAGGGAATCCAGGTGGTAGCCTACCTGGACGACTGGCTGGTGCGGGCAGCATCCAAGACAGAATGCTTGCAAGCTTCCCTGCAGGTGATCCAGTTCCTAGAGTATCTAGGCTTCAAGATCAACAGAAATAAGTCTCGACTTTCTCCATCTCAAAAGTTCCAGTGGTTGGGAATCCACTGGAACCTAGTGTCACACCGATTCTCCCTCCCGGCGAAGAAGAGGAAGGAGATAGCTGGTTCTGTCTAGAGACTTCTGGATTCCGAAAGGATATCAAGACACGAACAGGAGAGAGTGCTGGGTTCTCTCCAGTTTGCTTCGGTAACAGACCCGGTGCTAAGAGCACAGCTAAAGGATGCAACCGGAGTTTGGAGAAGTTATGCATCAAATGCACGAAGAGATCTGAGAAGACCAGTTCCGCTTCGTCTACGTACTCTTCTCAGGCCTTGGTCCCAAGCCAGACAACTAAAGAAGTCGGTACTTCTTCAGCCACCTCCCCCCTCGTTGACTATTCACACAAACGCCTCGAAGGAGGGGTGGGGAGGTCATTCTCATCGGAAGAAGGCCCAAGGGACTTGGTCCAATCTATTCAAGACATTTCACATAAAACTTTCTGGAAGCTATGGCAGTGCTCCTTACCTTGAAGAAAGTCTCCCCGCGTCGCAAGATCCACATAAGGTTGGTGCTGGACAGCGAGGTGATTGTGAGATGTTTGAATCGACAAGGATCGAGGTCACCACCTCTCAACCAGGTGATGTTGGCCATCTTTCGACTGGCGGAAAAGAAGAAGTGGTACCTGTCGGCAGTTCACCTTCAAGGAGTCCGCAATGTGACAGCAGACGCTCTATCCAGGTTCACACCGATAGAATCGGAGTGGTCCCTAGACGCAGGATCATTCTCCTTCATCTTGAGTCAAGTCCCAGAACTGCAGATAGACCTCTTTGCAACGAAAGACAACAAGAAGTTACCCCTGTACGTGTCCCCGTACGAGGACCCCTTGGCGGAAGCAGTGGACGCGATGTCCCTCGACTGGAACAGATGGTCCAGGATTTACCTGTTCCCTCCTCACAACCTTCTGTTGAGGGTCCTCAACAAACTGAGATCCTTCAAGGGAGTAGCGGCAATAGTGGCTCACAAGTGGCCGAACAGCGTGTGGTTCCCTCTGGCATTGGAACTACGGCTGAAGTTTCTACCGCTACCAGATCCAGTTCTGACCCAGCGAGTCCAGAAGTCGACTGTCTGCGCTTCATTACAGAAAACCCGGACAATGCAGCTCATGATTTTTTCTCCCTAGCGGTGAGAAAGCGTTTCGGGATTTCGAAAGACAGTATAGACTTCCTAGAGGAATATAAGTGCAAATCTACTAGAAGGCAATATGAGTCATCTTGGAGAAAATGGGTGGCCTTTGTCAAGGCGAAGAATCCGCAGGAGATCTCGACGGACTTCTGCTTATCTTTCTTCATCCACCTCCATGGTCAAGGGTTAGCAGCTAACACGATTTCAACGTGTAAATCTGCTTTGACAAGACCCATTTTATATGCCTTCCAGGTCGACCTCGCTAACAAGATTTTTAATAAAATTCCGAAAGCCTGTGCTAGGCTCAGACCTTCAGCACCTCCAAAGCCCATTTCATGGTCTTTGGATAAAGTTCTTCATTTCGCTTCACTGTTGAACAATGAGGAGTGTGCGTTAAAGGATTTGACCCAAAAAGTTAATTTTCCTATTTGCACTCGCGTCCGGGGCCAGGGTTAGTGAGATTGTAGCCCTCTGGAGAGAGGAAGGTCGTGTTCAGTTCTTGGATGGGGGAGAGCTGAACCTGTTTCCGGATCCTACGTTTCTTGCCAAGAACGAGTTACCCACCAACAGGTGGGGTCCCTGGAGAATCTGCCCTCTGAAAGAAGATGCATCTCTATGTCCAGTAGAATGCCTAAAGGTCTATCTTCGTAGAACTTCAGACTTCAAGGGTGGTCAACTATTCAGGGGAGAAACATCAGGCTCAAATTTATCACTGAAACAACTCAGGGCGAAAATCACATATTTTATTCGCAGAGCGGATCCTGACAGTACACCCGCAGGTCACGATCCGAGGAAAGTTGCCTCATCCTTAAATTTCTTTAATTGTATGGATTTTGAACATCTTCGTTCATACACTGGCTGGAAGTCTTCCAGAGTGTTCTTTCGTCACTATGCGAAGCAAGTGGAGCAACTAAAGAGGTCTGTGGTAGCAGTGGGTTGCGTCATTAACCCTGCTGTTTAACTCTGCGAGGAACAGTGGATTTAATTGGGATGATTAATTCCGGGGTGAGTGTGTAGTTACATACTGTTCTACAAACTAAGTGTGAGGGCACCGGGTTGCCCACGTTGACTGTTCCACTTTCAAAGGTGAACCTAGCATAAGTGCAGACATGTGTGCCGAGCATTTCTAACGCTAATGTGACTGATTAGTAATACAGACTTTTACAATTTTGATACCTCGGTATGTTAAAAGTGGCGCTAATGTTTTTCTTTCAGATAAACAAGTTTCTGTTTACTATCATACTTATGCTTATTTTTGGTTATCCTCCTCTTATACATATATAATTGTTGTTAACCTGTTTTATTTATTATTTGTCAATAAACTAGTTCTTGCGAACCTTGCGTCTCCTTCACCTGTATCAATTTATTGGTAATAATTGAGCATTACGTACTATGTATATTTATCTGGGATAATTCTGATAGATTGTTCCCTTATGCAAGCATTTTTTGCATTGGTTTATGCTTTCCCTTAGCGGGAGGACTCCATGCCCTAAGGGGACGGTGGCGGATATGCAAGTTTCCTCCTACTCGGATATAAACCTTTGTCCAATACAGTATTGAACGGAGAACTGGTCGATATTTCATATTGACGCAGTGGTTCTTTACAAACTATGCTTTACATGATATAGGGTGAGACCACTATATTGGCTTGTCTGTTATTCATACATAGGTATATGTACTCTTCGAGACTTTTCCAGAGTCTAGTAGGACTCTTCCCTGTAGGGGGCAGGAAGCACTAACATGGTTTATGGTTAGTTGAAAAGATATGACAGTAACATCTTAGGTCTCTAGGTCTAGTTGACCGGGGAAATACCTCCGGGGAGTACGGCACGTTTTGAGAATCCACAGATACAGTAATGCTCTGGTATACTTCCATCAGGACGACATGGCTTGAGCCCAAAAAACGGATTTTGAGCGAAGCGAAAAATCTATTTTTGGGTGAGATGGCCATGTCGTCCTGATGGACCCGCCCTTCCCTTTCTATGAAAGGGCTGTAGGTCCCCTCCCTACATACAGTATCTGTAGCACCTCGTGTATCGCTACAAGAAAATACAGATGGCGCCGTGAGCGGCGCAATGCACGCTTACGAAACGGGAGAGGAGAGATACCTTGCGAGCGGCTCTCCTTTTCTTTCTCGTTTTCGTTTTCTTGCCAATTGACCCCTTCGAAGTGTTATCTCTGTTCGGGGTGCAGATTGCCATGTGGCGTGTCAAGAATACGTCCTCTGATATTTCGCGATATCCCTGGTTCTTTTATTAGGGATATTCGCTCCAGGAGTTAGAATTCTGGGTACCTTAAGGTAAATTCTCTGGGAATATCGCCGTAGTTGTAATATACCCAAGGAAGCTACCCTATAGGAACTTCCATCAGGACGACATGGCCATCTCACCCAAAAATAGATTTTTCACTTCGCTCAAAATCCGTTCAGTGGTACCCCTTTTAGAAGTTAAGTACCAGTAGTTCCTTTAGGAAAACTTCTTTAAAATTTATTGAAGTTCCACATTTGAACAACAATGGAAGCACTTTCAGGTTTTAACCTACAAATTTTAACTCCTCTGTATATAACAATATGTTATTAGGCTGACTGGCAAGCTGATTGGGGAAAATAACAATCTCCAGTACTTCATATCAGTCGTACAAAAACGTGTCCATTGTTGAACACAACACTTCTAATGGGGGAAGATTGCATCTTTATCTAACAAATCCTATTAAGCTTCTTGGATTCTACATCTCCCAGCAATTAAAGAAATGTAGATATGTTTATATGAATATGGAAATAACTAGCAAAGTAATAATCCTGTATTTTCTACTTGGAGTAGTCAGCAAGAATCTACAGTACTGTCATTCTGGAATATATACAAACTAAGGAAATCGTTTTTGGCTGGTAAAGGATTTTCCGCATTTTCTCCATACACGTTCTTAATGTGAGTCACTGTTGATGATTGATCTATCTTTTCCTACACATACACAGAATAGTCTGGCCTATTCTTCACACATTCTCCTCTCTCCTCATACACCTGACAACACAAAGATAACTGAAAAATTCTTCTTCACTCAAGGGATTAACTACTGTACTATAACTTTTCAGTGACTACTTTCCACTTGGTAGGGTGGAAGATACTCTTTAGCCATGGTAAGCAGCTCTTCTAGGAGAAGAACACTCCAAAATAAAACCATTGTTCTCTAGTCTAGGTTAATGTCATAGCCTCTGTAATCATGGTCTTTCACTGTCTCAGGCTAGATTTCTCTTGCTTGAGGCACACTATTCTATGTTTCTTCATTACCTTTCCTCACTGGGCTATCTTCCCTGTTCGAACCCTTGGGCTTATAAAGTATCCTGCTTTTCCAACCAGGGTTGTAGCTTAGCTAATAATAATATTATTGCAACCTTTCTCCCTATGAATAAATTGTCAAAGGCCTGCAATGCATTCCTGGCTATCAACAAAACTCCAGCAAGAAAGGTACTGTACTGGAAAAGTTTACAGTACTCTGTACTTAAGGAATTGTATGGCATTGGCAATTTGTGCGGTCAGATTAAAAAACAGAGAAAAAAACATTGTAACATAAAAAAACTCTGGAAAACTGTACTCACAAATTGCCAATGCCACACAATTCCTTAAATGTATCCCAAGTTTTTATGGGCTGCCAGTGCTAGAGCCCATGTCCCACACAAGATGGGGTAATCATAACCGAACCTTCCAAAGTTATTACTGAATACAAATACTGTTAATTGTAATGTGGTAAATTTAACTGTAAATGGTTCACAGTTCTGTTCAATGAATCATCTTTAAAGATAATTCATTCTCTGGGTATAAAATACACTGTACCATATCAAAAGGATAGAAATTTCAAGCATGAGATCTTTCTATGATGCACTTTTTAAAAGTTTAATAATCCTCTTCCAAAACTTCTAAAGATGAGACTATGATATTATTATTATTATTATTACTTACTAAGCTACAACCCTAGTTGGAAAAGCAGTATGCTATAAGCCCAGGGGCTCCAACAGGGAAAATAGCTCAGTGCGGAAAGGAAAAAAGGAAAATAAAATATTCTAAGAAGAGTAACAACAATAAATATCTCCTATATAAACTATAAAAACTTTAACAAAACAAGAGGAAGAGAAATAAGATAGGAGAGTGTGCTCGAGTGTACCCTCAAGCAAGAGAACTCTAACCCAAGACAGTGAAAGGCCATGGTACAGAGGCTATGGCACTACCCAAGACTAGAGAACAGTGGTTTGATTTTGGAGTGTCCTTCTCCTAGAAGAGCTGCTTACCATAGCTAAAGAGTCTCTTCCACCCTTACCAAGAGGAAAGTGGCACTGAACAATTACAGTGCAGTAACCCCTTGGGTGATGAAGAATTGTTTGGTAATCTGTGTTGTCAGGTGTATGAGGATAGAGAATATGTAAAGAATATGCCAGACTATTCAGTGTGTATGTAGGCAAAGGGAAAATGAACCGTAACCAGAGAGGAGGATCCAATGTAGTACTGTCTGGCCAGTCAAAAGACCCCATAACTCTCTAGTGGTAGTATCTCAATGGGTGGCTGGTGCCCTGGCCAACCTACTACCTATGGAAGATAAGTTATACAAGATGGAAGTACTCTCAGGTTTTACTATATTAAAATTTTATTCCATGTGCGTATCAATAGTTCATCCAGCTGACTGAATTCTTTAGAAGCTTGTTCATAAACATGTCCATTGTTCAAAATGCTACTTTGGATGTGTGAAAAACATATTTAGAGTTTAAAAATATCATAATGATGGTCTTCTTAGATTCTACACCTCAATGCATTCATACAGAGAATTCAACCTTTTCTGCTTCAAGAAGTCAGCAAGAATGTATCATTCCAGCAAGGCATAAGAAACTGAAAAATGATATTTTGATTATAAAATAAATTTTTGAATATACTTACCCGGTGAATATATAATAGCTGACGTCTCCGGCGGCTCGACAGAAAAACACAAAAACTCGCGAGCGATCGCTATGAAGGTTGCGGGTGTGCCCACAAGCGCCAACTATCGGCCAGATACCGCATATACATGTAAACAGCTCCAGTTCTTCTCATTCCGCTGGGTCTCTATCGGGGAGGAAGGGGGGGCCTTTAATTTATATATTCACCGGGTAAGTATATTCAAAAATTTATTTTATAATCAAAATATCATTTTTAAATATTAAACTTAGCCGGTGAATATATAATAGCTGATTCACACCCATGGTGGTGGGTAGAGACCAGTATTAATACAGTTTACAGCGTATATGCTTAGAGTTTTTGACAGTTATATCATAACAAAACCCAAATATATATAGGTACCTGGTAAGGAAGATGACTTTGACGATTACTCTGCCTTGTTAGTCTTGTCTTCCTCACGAAGCCCAGCCATCCTCTTAGGATGCTGAAAGACTCCCAGGAGCTGAAGTATCAAGGGCGGCAACCCATACAACAGGACCTCATCAAACCCCTAATCTGGGCGCTCTCAAGAAATGACATTTGACCACCCGCCAAATCAACCAGGATGCGAAAGGCTTCTTAGCCTTCCGTACAACCCAAAAACAAGATTAAAAACATTTCAAGAGACAGATTAAAAGGATATTGGAATTAAGGGAATGTAGTGGTAGAACGCTCACCCACTACTGCACTCGCTGCAACGAATGGACCCAGTGTGTAGCAGTCCTCATAAAGAGTCTGGACATCTTTTAAGTAAAATGACGCGAATACCGACTTGCTTCTCAAAAAGGTCGCGTCCATAATACTTCGCAGAGATCTATTTTGCTTAAAGGCCACGGAATTTGCTATAGCTCTTACTTCGTGTGTCTTAACTTTAAGCAAGCATCGGTCTGTTTCATTCAAGTGAGAATGAGCCTCTCGGATTAAAAATCTGATAAAATATGACAAGGCATTCTTTGACATAGGTAATGATGGCTTCTTAACTGAGCACCATAAGGCCTCAGATCCACCTCGTAAGGACTTAGTACGAGCTAAGTAGAACTTAAGAGCTCTAACTGGACACAGTACTCTTTCAAGTTCGTTGCCTACGATCTCTGACAGGCAAGGTATATCAAATGACTTAGGCCAAGGACGAGAAGGCAGTTCATTTTTGGCCAGGAAACCAAGTTGAAGTGAACATGTGGCTTTATCTGTGGAAAAGCCGATGTTCTTACTGAAGGCATGAATTTCACTGACCCTTTTAGCCGAAGCCAAGCACACTAGGAAAAGCGTCTTGAGGGTGAGATCCTTCAGGGAGGCTGAATGTAATGGCTCAAACCTGTCTGACATCAGGAACCTTAGGACCACGTCTAAGTTCCATCCAGGAGTTGCCATACGACGTTCCTTAGAGGTCTCGAAAGACTTAAGGAGATCTTGGAGATCTTTATTGTTGGAAAGATCTAAGCCTCTGTGTCGAAAGACCGAAGCCAACATGCTCCTGTAGCCCTTAATAGTGGGTGCTGAGAGGGAGCGAACATTTCTCAGATGTAACAGAAAATCTGCGATTTGGGCTACAGAGGTACTGGAAGAGGACACAGATGCTGACTTGCACCAGTCTCGAAAGACTTCCCACTTCGACTGGTATACTTTGATGGTAGAAGCTCTCCTCGCTCTCGCAATCGCACTGGCTGCCTCCTTCGAAAAGCCTCTAGCTCTTGAAAGTCTTTCGATAGTCTGAAGGCAGTCAGACGAAGCGCGGGGAGGCTTTGATGAACATCCTTTACGTGGGGCTGACGTAAGAGATCTACCCTTAGAGGAAGACTCCTTGGAATGTCTACCAGCCATTGAAGTACCTCGGTGAACCACTCTCTCGCGGGCCAGAGGGGAGCAACCAACGTCAACCTTGTCCCTTCGTGAGAGGCGAACTTCTGCAGTACCTTGTTGACTATCTTGAATGGTGGGAATGCATACAAGTCCTGGTGAGACCAGTCCAGTAGAAACGCGTCTATGTGGATCGCCTCTGGATCTGGGACTGGTGAGCAAAAAATTGGGAGCCTTTTGGTCAACGAGGTGGCAAAGAGGTCTATGGTGGGTTGACCCCAAGTCGCCCAAAGACTCTTGCACACGTCCTTGTGGAGGGTCCATTCCGTGGGTATCACCTGACCCCTCCGACTGAGACAGTCTGCCAAGACGTTCAAGTTCCCCTGGATAAACCTTGTCAACAGGGAGATGCCTCGATTTTTTGACCATATGAGGAGGTCCCTTGCGATCACGTACAGCGTGTGGGAGTGAGTGCCTCCTTGCTTGGAGATGTATGCCAAAGCTGTGGTGTTGTCTGAATTGACCTCTACCACTTTGTTTCGAAGAATGTTCTCGAAATTCATCAAGGCCAAGTGGACTGCTAATAGCTCCTTGCCGTTGATGTGCATGCTCTTCTGAACTGAGGTCCACAGACCCGAGCATTCCCGACCGTCCAGGGTCGCACCCCAACCCAAATCCGACGCGTCTGAGAACAACACGTGGTTTGGGTTCTTGACTGCTAGGGACAGGCCCTCTCTCAGACTGATATTGCTGTCCCACCAGTTCAGGCATGCTTTTACTAGTTCGGAGACCGGGATTGATACCGTCTCTAAAGTCTTGCCCTTGTTCCAGTGAGAGGCTAAATGGAACTGGAGAGGCCGAAGGTGCAGTCTCCCTAGCGAGACAAACTGCTCCAGGGATGAGAGAGTCCCTACGAGACTCATCCAACTCCTTACTGAACAACGTTCTCTCTTCAGCATTTAGTTGGACTTTGAGCAGGGCTTGTTCTATTCGGGTGGCAGACGGAAATGCCCGAAAAACTAGACTGCGAATCTCCATCCCCAAATATAGAATAGTCTGGGATGGGATCAGTTGGGACTTTTCTAAGTTGACCAAAAGTCCCAACTCCTTGGCCAGACCCAACGTCCAATGTAGATCCTGCAGACAGCGATGACTGGACGATGCTCTGAGAAGCCAGTCGTCCAAGTACAGGGAGGCTCGGATTCCCGATAGATGAAGGAATTTTGCCACATTCCTCATGAGCCTCGTAAACACGAGAGGAGCAGGACTGAGGCCAAAGCACAGGGCTCGAAACTGGTACACCACATTCCTGTAAACAAACCTCAGAAACGGTTGGGAATCAGGGTGTATAGGAATGTGGAAGTACGCATCTCGTAGGTCGAGAGAGACCATCCAGTCTCCCTCTCTGACCGCTGCTAAGACGGACTTCGTGGTCTCCATCGTAAATTTTGTTTTCGTAACAAAAACGTTGAGCGCACTGACGTCTAGCACTGGCCTCCAACCTCCTGTATGCTTTGGGACTAGGAAGAGACGGTTGTAAAACCCCGGTGATTGAAGGTCCGAGACTTTCACCACCGCTCCCTTCTCTAGCAACAGAGACACTTCTTGATTTAGGGCTTGTCTCTTTGACTCCTCTCGGTACCTGGGAGAGAGGTCTATGGGAGTTGATACTAGAGGAGGTTTGCGTGCAAACGGTATTTTGTACCCCTCTTTGAGCAACAGAACAGACTCTTGGTCTACACCCCTCTTCTCCCAGGCCTGCCAGAAGCTGTTCAATCTGGCCCCTACCGCTGTCTGGGGCTGTGGGCAGTCAGACTCTGCCACGGGAGGACTTGGCTCCTCTCTTCTTACCTCTCTTTCCCTCGGCACGAGAGCCTCCCCTGCTGGGAGCTCTTCCACGAAAGGGCGGGATGAATCTAGACGCAGGAATCTCGATCCTGGGTCTCACAGCAAAGGATGAAGAAGGAGCTCCCTTGCGAGCAGAGGACGCCATCAGGTCATGTGTGTCCTTCTGCACAAGCGAAGCAGCTATATCCTTAACCAGCTGTTGTGGAAACAAGGCAGCCGATAAGGGAGCAAAGAGCAGTTCCGATCTCTGACAGGGAGTAACTCCTGCTGAAAGGAAAGAGCAAAGGGTTTCTCTCTTCTTCAAGACTCCCGACGTAAAGGTGGAGGCGAGCTCATTGGAGCCATCGCGGATGGCTTTGTCCATACAGGACATGATAAGTAAGGATACATCTTGGTCGGCAGACGAGATCTTCCTACTTAACGCTCCTAAAGACCAATCAAGAAAGTTAAAAACTTCAAAGGCCCTGTATACGCCTTTAAGTAGATGGTCAAGGTCCGAGGAGGACCAACAAATCTTCGAGCGTCTCATGGCCAGGCGACGGGGAGAGTCTACGAGGCTTGAGAAGTCACCCTGGGCAGAGGCAGGGACTCCCAAGCCGAGAACTTCTCCCGTGTCATACCAGACGCTCGATCTAGAAGCAAGCTTAGAAGGTGGGAAGGCAAAGGCCGTCTTCCCCAAACTCCTCCTGGTATCCAACCAGTCGCCTAGAAGACGTAAAGCCCTCTTAGAAGAGCGAGAAAGCACTAGCTTAGTAAAGGCAGGCTTGGTAGCAGCTAAGCCTAGAGCAAACTCAGACGGAGGCGAACGAGGAGCAACAGCAACAAAATGATCTGGAAAAAGATCCTTGAAAATCATCATGATCTTCTTAAAATCCATCGAAGGTTGAACAGCCTTAGGTTCTTCTACATCTGACAAAACGTCCAAAGGATTATCATCAGGATGAGGATCAGCAACGTCCTCATCTGAAGGAACCTCGTCCGACAACTGATGAGTCTCAAGCAAGGGAGAGACCTGCCTTGGTGGCAATGCTTGACAAGCAGAGTCCACACGCACAGGAGCATCAGTAGCAGTCCAGGACGCTACGTCATGTAACTGCTTAACGGACTGACTAGCAACAACAACAGGAGCGGGAGGACGCTCGACGTCAACTCGAGACTGCCTTGACTGCCTAGACTGAGCAGCCAAAACAACTCTTGACTGCGGTGCTTGACGCTCAACGTCAAAACAAGTCAACTTCGCTGGTTGGCGAACGTCCTGAACGTCAACACGAGCATGCGGCAGCAGCTGAACGTCCACAAGCGGCTGAAAGTCAACACGGGACTGCATCGAGTGAGGCTCTACGTCACGTGACTGACGTGACTTTGTAACGTCAACGTCAACAGGACGAGCAAAGGCTCGTTTGGGCGGCTGACGGCCAGGATCTCGATCAGCTAAACGGCGAGGATCATCGTGAACCTGCTCAGCAGTATAATCCTCCATAAGAGAGGCAAGCTTATTCTGCATATCTTGCAGTACAACCCATTTAGGATCAACGGGAGTGGGTGCGGTTCGAGACGAGGGTAACGTCTGTGACTGCAAAACATTGCCTACACTAAGACTCTCGGAGCCTGTGTTACGCTTCTGTTTAGGCGGCGAGCAGTCTTCCGATGACTGCACAGGGTCAGAGCTGTCCCAATGGCTACAACCAGGACGCTGGACCTGTCCTGAAGGGACTGACTTTCGCTTTAAGGGTCTCGAAACCTTGCTCCACGGTTTCTTATGCGAGAAGCCTTCGGATGACGAGGAGAAAACCGCCTCGCTCGTCTTATGGTAGGGGCGGTCTTGACGAGACACGCCCGAAACCATAGAGGGAACGTCTGTTCGTTGGTTAAAGCCTCTCGTACCCATAAGTCCTACGACATTACTTCTCCCTGGTGCATGGGAGCTTGCAAGAGGTCTCGGACTAGGCGAACGACAGGCACGAACAGACGAACGCTCGGTCGCAACACTGATAACACTTTGCGCACTAATCACTTTATCCCCACGATTTTCTAATGTGGCACTCTGACACTTTAACTCTTTTACATCCGCCATGAGTTGATTACGGTCCGTAGCTAAAGATTCAACTCTCTCGCCCAAAGCTTGAATGGCACGTAACATATCCCGCATTGATGGTTCATGAGTGCTAGTAGAAGGTTCAGGCACAACTACTACTGGGGAAGGATTAGGTTCAGGGGCATGGGAGGAGGAAAATTCTAATGATCTAGAGGAACTTCTCCTCACCCTATCTCTCTCTAGCTTACGAGAATACTTATCAAACTCTAGCCAGTCGAATTCCGAAAGTACCACGCACTCATCACACCGATCTCCTAATTGACAGGTTTTACCCCGACAATTAGAACACACAGTATGTGGGTCGAGAGAGGCCTTTGGAAGACGTTTGTTACAATCCCTAGCATTACATTTACGAAATTTAGGAATTGGAGAAGGGTCAGCCATTTTGAAAAGTCAAAGAAAGTCCAAAAACAATCCAAAGTCATCCACAATTAAAACTATCCAAAAAAGAGTTCAAGAGTTTAAATTGAAGATAAAAACACCTGCACTGCGAAAGCTCAAAACCAAAAAGAAGTACTTCACCAAGACTGTTGAAAAACTCCAGGTTAACAGCGAGTAATGGAATCAACTTGTCGACAAGACCGACAGAGAAGAACTGGAGCTGTTTACATGTATATGCGGTATCTGGCCAATAGTTGGTGCTGGTGGGCACACCCGCAACCTTCATAGCGATCGCTCGCGAGTTTTTGTGTTTTTCTGTCGAGCCGCCGGAGACGTCAGCTATTATATATTCACCGGCTAAGTTTAATATTTAAAAATTGTTTTTGTCCTGTAAAGGATTTCTGATATTGTCATACTTTAGACTCTCCATTCATGAGACGCTGTTAATGATTCATCCAAAATGGTTCAAACCTCTCTCCCTATGAACTAATCCTGTAAGATCTTCAAAGCAATCTTGTTTACATGTTGCTTCTCACTTGTCGGTGAGCCGTAAGTGTTCCTCCAAGTCTTACAATTGAGGGAATTCTTAAGAGAAAAGTGCCAAGGTTTCTATGACAGTGGGGATCTTTAAGTCTTTTCAAGAGAGGTACTGGACAACTGCAGTACTCAGAATTGTCTTGAAACTGTACTGGGAATCTGAGACTGGTGGTAATGGACAACTACAGTACTCAGAATTGTCCTGATACTGGCAATCTGTGAGGCCGGTGGTACTGGACAACTACAGTACTCAGAATTGGCCTGATACTGGACTGGCAATCTGTGAGGCCGGTGGTACTGGACAACTGCAGTACTGTACTCAGAATTGGCCTGATACTGTACTGGCAATCTGTGAGGCTGGTGGTACTGGACAACTACAGTATTCAGAATTGTCTTGATATTGGCAATCTATGAGGCCGGTGGTGCTGGACAACTGCAGTAGTGTACTCAGAATTGTCCTGATACTGGCAATCTGTGAGGCCGATGGTACTGGACAACTGCAGTACTCAGAAATGTCCTGATACTGGTAATCTGTGAAGCCAGATTAAAAACCAGAGGAAAAAACAATTATCACCACAATGTAATAACTGTACTTACAAATTGTTACACAACATACAATTTGGAATGACTTCCAAGCTATTACCGAATACAATTTGTTATGTGTAATAAAATATACACAAACTTGCTTAACAAGATTCATAAACAAAGAAAGTCTGGTGTCTGATAACAAATTATCATCTTATTCTCTTTGAGAAAAACTACACCAACACACTTGTGCTGATTAGTTAGCTTAAATGTGTTTAAAACACAAAATTTACAACAGTAAGTACTTGAGAGACTGGATGTTACTCTAATACCACCTGTGCTGAAACTAACCAAGATATATTGTTTGCAATGTGACTTAGCTGCTGCATTACCACCTTGAGTGCAGCTCAATGAAAAATGTTATTTTCCTTAGTAAAATAAATTTTTGAATATACTTACCCGGTGATCATGTAGCTGCAGCTCTGCTGCCCGACAGAAAAAACCTACGGGCGGGATACGCCAGCGATCGCTATACAGGTGGGGGTGTACAACAACAGCGCCATCTGTCGAGTAGGTACTCCAGTACTTCTTGTCAACAAAGAACCAATTTTCTCCTCGGTCCACTGGGTCTCTATGGGGAGGAAGGGAGGGTCCTTTAATTCATGATCACCGGGTAAGTATATTCAAAAATTTATTTTACTAAGGAAAATAACATTTTTCAATATTAATCTTACCCGGTGATCATGTAGCTGATTCACACCCAGGGGGGTGGGTGGAGACCAGCATACATGTTAACATTAGAAGCTAAGTATCCCGTATTTCATTTTAGCAGTTATTCAAAATAACAGACATAAAATTAATAAGTATCTGGTAAGGAAGTCGACTTGAACAATTACTCTGCCTTTTTAAGTACGTCTTCCTTACTGAGCCTCGCGATCCTCTTAGGATGCTGAGCGACTCCTAGGTGCTGAAGTATGAAGGGCTGCAACCCATACTAAAGGACCTCATCACAACCTCTAATCTAGGCGCTTCTCAAGAAAGAATTTGACCACCCGCCAAATCAACCAGGATGCGAAAGGCTTCTTAGCCTTCCGTACAACCCAAAAACAACAATAAAAAGCATTTCAAGAGAAAGATTAAAAAAGGTTATGGGATTATGAGAATGTAGTGGTTGAGCCCTCACCTACTACTGCACTCGCTGCTACGAATGGTCCCAGGGTGTAGCAGTTCTCGTAAAGAGACTGGACATCTTTAAGGTAAAATGATGCGAACACTGACTTGCTTCTCCAATAGGTTGCATCCATTACACTCTGCAGAGATCTGTTTTGTTTGAAGGCCACTGAAGTAGCGACAGCTCTAACTTCATGTGTCCTTACCTTCAGCAAAGCATGGTCTTCCTCATTCAGATGAGAATGGGCTTCTCTAATCAAAAGTCTGATGTAATAAGAAACTGCGTTCTTAGACATCGGTAAAGCAGGTTTCTTAATAGAACACCATAAAGCTTCTGATTGTCCTCGTAATGGCTTCGTACGTCTTAAATAGTACTTAAGAGCTCTTACTGGGCATAGTACTCTTTCTTGTTCGTTTCCAACCAAACTGGACAGATTTGGAATCTCGAACGATTTGGGCCAAGGACGAGAAGGGAATTCGTTTTTAGCTAAAAAACCAAGCTGTAAGGAACATGTAGCCGTTTCAGATGTAAATCCTATGTTCCTGCTGAAGGCGTGTATCTCACTGACTTTTTTAGCTGTTGCTAAGCAAACGAGGAAAAGAGTCTTCAAAGTGAGATCTTTAAAAGAGGCTGATTGAAGTGGTTCGAACCTTGCTGACATCAGGAACCTTAAAACCACGTCTAAGTTCCAACCTGGTGTGGCTAACCGACGCTCCTTTGAGGTCTCAAAAGACTTAAGGAGGTCCTGTAGATCTTTGTTGTTGGAAAGATCTAAGCCTCTGTGGCGGAAGACTGCTGCCAACATGCTTCTGTAACCTTTGATCGTAGGAGCTGATAGGGATCTTACCTTCCTTAGGTGTAAAAGGAAGTCAGCTATCTGCGTTACAGAGGTACTGGTTGAGGATACTGAATTCGCCTTGCACCAGCTTCGGAAGACTTCCCATTTTGACTGGTAGACCTTGAGAGTGGATGTCCTCCTTGCTCTGGCAATCGCTCTGGCTGCCTCCTTCGAAAAGCCTCTAGCTCTTGAGAGCCTTTCGATAGTCTGAAGGCAGTCAGACGAAGAGCGTGGAGGCTTGGGTGTACCTTCTTTACGTGCAGCTGACGCAGAAGGTCCACTCTTAGAGGAAGAGTCCTGGGAACGTCTACAAGCCATTGCAGTACCTCGGTGAACCATTCTCTCGCGGGCCAGAGGGGAGCAACCAACGTCAACCGTGTCCCTTCGTGAGAGGCGAACTTCTGCAGTACCTTGTTGACAATCTTGAACGGGGGGAACGCATAAAGGTCTAGATGGGACCAATCCAGAAGAAAGGCATCTACGTGAACTGCTGCTGGGTCCGGAATCGGTGAGCAATAATTTGGGAGCCTCTTGATCATCGAGGTAGCGAACAGATCTATGGTGGGCTGACCCCACAGGGTCCATAGTCTGTTGCAAACATTCTTGTGAAGGGTCCATTCTGTAGGGATGATCTGACCCTTCCGGCTGAGGCGGTCTGCCATGACATTCATGTCGCCTTGAATGAACCTCGTTACAAGCGATATCTTTCGATCTCTTGACCAGGTGAGGAGGTCCCTTGCGATCTCGAACAACGTCATCGAATGAGTCCCTCCTTGCTTGGAGATGTACGCCAAGGCTGTAGTGTTGTCGGAGTTCACCTCCACCACCTTGCCTAGAAGGAGGGACTTGAAGCTTCTCAAGGCCAGATGAACTGCCAGTAGCTCCTTGCAGTTGATGTGTAGTGCTCTTTGATCCGGATTCCACGTGCCCGAGCATTCCCGACCGTCCAGTGTCGCACCCCAGCCCGTGTCCGATGCGTCCGAGAAGAGAAGGTGGTCGGGGGTCTGAACAGCCAGTGGTAGACCTTCCTTGAGAAGAATGCTGTTCTTCCACCAAGTCAGAGCAGACTTCATCTTTTCGGATATAGGAACTGAGACCGCTTCTAGCGTCATGTCCTTTCTCCAGTGAGCAGCTAGGTGATACTGAAGGGGTCGGAGGTGGAGTCTCCCTAACGCGATGAACTGGTCCAGCGATGAAAGCGTCCCTATTAGACTCATCCACTGTCTGACAGAACATCGGTTCCTTTTCAGCATGCTCTGGATGCATTCTTGGGCTTGACTGATTCTGGGGGCCGACGGAAAAGCCCGAAAAGCTTGACTCTGAATCTCCATACCTAGATAGACTATAGTTTGGGATGGGACGAGTTGGGACTTTTCTATATTGACCAGGAGACCCAATTCCTTGGTCAGATCCATAGTCCATTTGAGATTCTCCAGACAGCGACGACTTGACGCAGCTCTTAAAAGCCAGTCGTCCAAATAGAGGGAGGCTCTGATGTCTGCTAAATGCAGGAATTTGGCAATATTCCTCATCAGTTTGGTAAACACTAGAGGTGCCGTGCTTAGGCCAAAGCACAGGGCTTGGAACTGGTAAACCACCTTCCCAAAGACGAACCTTAGGAAAGGTTGGGAATCTGGGTGGATGGGGACGTGAAAGTACGCGTCCTTTAGGTCTAACGAGACCATCCAGTCTTCCTTCCTGACCGATGCTAGCACCGACTTCGTCGTCTCCATGGTGAACGTCTGCTTGGTGACAAAGACATTTAGAGCACTGACGTCCAGCACCGATCTCCACCCTCCTGTCTTCTTCGCTACTAAGAAGAGACGGTTGTAGAAGCCCGGGGATTGATGGTCCCGGACTATGACTACCGCTCCCTTTTGTAGCAAGAGAGACACCTCTTGCTGTAAAGCTAGCCTCTTGTCCTCCTCTCTGTACCTGGGAGAGAGGTCGATGGGAGTTGTTGCTAGAGGGGGCTTGCGCAAGAATGGAATCCTGTACCCCTCTCTGAGTAACTTCACAGACTGTGCGTCTGCACCCCTGTTCTCCCAGGCCTGCCAGTAGTTCTTGAGCCTGGCTCCCACTGCTGTCTGGAGAAGATGGCAGTCAGACTCTGCCTTTTGAGGACTTGGAACCCTTCTTCTTTTTGCCACGTTGACTATCGGCACGGGTACCTCCTCTGCTGGAGGTTCTGCCACGAAAGGGCGGAATGAACCTAGACGCTGGTGTGTCCATCCTAGGTCTAGGCACGGAAGGTAAAGCTGTGACTTTACGTGCGGATGACGCCACCAGGTCATGGGTGTCTTTCTGGATCAACGAGGCGGCAATCCCCTTGATCAGCTCTTCAGGAAAGAGACACTTGGATAGCGGAGCAAACATCAGCTCTGACTTCTGACATGGTGTGATCCCCGCCGACAAGAAGGAGCAAAGGTGATCTCGCTTCTTAAGAACTCCAGACACGAAAGAAGCCGCAAGCTCGCCAGACCCATCCCGAATGGCTTTGTCCGTGCAGGACATGATGAGCATGGCAGAGTCCTTATCCGAAGGGGAGGTCTTTCTGCTCAACGCTCCCAAACACCAGTCCAGGAAGTTGAAGATCTCAAACGCACGGAAAACTCCCTTCAAAAGATGGTCCATGTCCGAAAAGGTCCAGCAAATCTTGGAGCGTCTCATAGCCAGTCTGCGGGGAGAGTCTACCAGACTTGAGAAGTCGCCCTGGGCAGAGGCAGGAACTCCCAAGCCGAGAACTTCTCCCGTGGCATACCAGATGCTAGATTTGGAAGCAAGCTTGGTCGGGGGAAAGATGAAGGATGTCTTCCCAAGTTGCTTCTTGGCCTGCAACCACTCTCCCAGTACCCTTAAAGCTCTCTTGGATGAGCGAGCGAGTACGAGTTTCGTAAAGGCAGGAGCTGCTGACTGCATGCCTAAAGCGAACTCCGAGGGAGGTGAGCGTGGAGCTGCAGACACAAACTGGTCCGGATACAACTCCTTAAACAGGGCAAGGACTTTCCTAAAGTCTAAGGAGGGAGGCGTAGTCTTGGGTTCATCTATGTCGGAGTGTTGATCGTCCAAATGCGCAGCTTCGTCGTCATCAGAGATTCCTTCATCCGAATGCTGAGGAGGAGGCGGCAAAGGAGGAGAAGAAAGCTGAACGGCTGAATCCGGCAGCACGGGTGCATGCGTAGCTGCACTGGATCCAACATCATGCCGCTGCTGGTCAGTCTGAGAGCTGGCAACAACAAAAGCGGAGTGGTGGTGCGTGGTGGGGACTGCCGTGGGTTGCGGAGACTGCCGCATTGCGTCAAAACACGGCAGCTTGACTGCACCTTCCCACTGCTGATGCGGTAGCTCACGCATGTCAACGGAGGGTGCTGCACGTCGGCTAACGTCAACATGCGTCTGGCAGGGTCGACTGCGCATCGGTGGTGGAGCTCTCACAGCCGGAGTGTGGGAGCAGGCAGCCGCAGTGTCTGCTGAGCGCACAACCGTGGCAGGTTGTAGGTTAACGGGTGCAGCGTCAACCTTCTCAGCACGATACTCCTGCATGAAGGAAGCTAGCTGAGTCTGCATAGACTGCAGCAAAGACCACTTAGGGTCTACAGCGGTTGGTGCGGCAACAGACGGAGTGATTGCCTGCTGCGGAACCACTCTACCTCTCTTGGGAGGTGTGCAGTCTTCGGAAGACTGCGGCGAGTCCGAACTGACCCAGTGGCTACACCTGGGCCGTTGGACTCGCTCGGAAGGGACCTTGCGCTTGAGAGGTCGTGAGACCTTGGTCCAGCGTTTCTGACGAGAAACTTCTTCCGCAGACGAGGAATGAATGGGCTCACTCGTCTGTTTGTGGGTGGGACGATCTCTGCAAGATACGTCCTCAACCACTGAGGGTACATCTGTACGCTGATCAAGGCCTGTCGAACCCTTTGGTCCTTCGACATTGCTTCTCCCCTGGGCTTGGGAGCTTGCAAGAGGTCCCGGACTGGGAGGACGACTGGCACGAACAGATGCACCCTCATGCGTAACACTGACACTTTTCACAGCACTTGCACTCACTACACTTCCCACTGCACTTTTCTCCTTCAACTCTTTGACGTCGGCCAAGAGTTGATTGCGGTCATTCGCTAATGACTCAACTCTGTCACCAAGAGCCTGAATGGCACGCATCATGTCCGCCATCGAGGGTTGCTGAGAGCTAGTAGAAGGGTCGGGTGTAACCACTACAGGGGAAGGAATAGGATGTGGGGCATGGGGAGAGGAAAAATCAATTGAGCGAGACGAACTCCTCCTGATCCTATCCTTCTCCAGCCCACGCGCATTCTTAAGGAATTCTTGAAAATCGAATTCCGAAAGCCCAGCGCATTCCTCACATCGATCTTCCAATTGACAGGCTTTACCCCTACAATTGGAACAAACGGTGTGAGGATCTATAGAGGCCTTCGGAAGACGCCTAGAACAGTCCCTAGCGCTACACTGCCTGTACTTGGGGACTTGAGTAGGGTCAGACATCTTGAATTAGTCAAAGGGGGAAATCCAAAATCTATCCAAGTCGTCAACAAACAATCCAAAATCCAATCAATGAAAGCTTGATAAGGCAATGATGATAACTCCTGTACAGCGAAAGCTAATAACTAGAGAGAATACATCACCAAATAGCGTGAAAATCAACTCCAGAAACAACAGCGTATCAAGTAGGTCTTGCCGGTGGCACGACAGAGAGAAAATTGGTTCTTTGTTGACAAGAAGTACTGGAGTACCTACTCGACAGATGGCGCTGTTGTTGTACACCCCCACCTGTATAGCGATCGCTGGCGTATCCCGCCCGTAGGTTTTTTCTGTCGGGCAGCAGAGCTGCAGCTACATGATCACCGGGTAAGATTAATATTGAAAACTTGATGATAATCATTTCACAATCTAACCAGCAATACCTGTCACGTCTGGTATCACTGGCTAGATGTAGCATTTCTTCTACACACTACCTAAAACATTTCTCCCTTTGAAATTGACACACATTGAGTAGGTATTACCAAAGACCTTAAAATTATTTTAGGTCTTCCCTCTTAAGATTAGGCATATGGTACTTCCTATTTTTGCTTCTGCAGAGTAATGGTGACCATAACAAAATAAGAAATTTGTTACAAGAAACAATACTGAAATTGATTCCTATGATATTAACGGCACAAACAAGACAAGAAAAAAATGAATGAGTGATGCAGTTTATAAAAACTACAGTATAGAACCATCATACAAATAGATCAGAATACAAAATACTTTAACCAATAGAAAAACCTTGTCATCATAAGTAACTCTGGCCCTTTATCAAATCTTGTGTTCCACAAAGATACTTATAATGAACTAGAAAAAGTAAAAGTGAATCACAGTACTTTACTGATATTATAGCTTATGAACAGCACCTAAAATACAAAAGGCAATAAAAATAAAATCTTAGCAGAGCTTAACAATGGGCTAAAAGCCCAAAAGACACCCCAAAAAGATGTTTAATTATCACTTAAGGAAAATAGTTTGACCTCTCCTTGTAGACGTGTGATGAAGATTCAATAAGTTTTAACAGATTTGTTTTTCGTATATACACATATACACGTATATCTTCTTACAAAAATCTTTAATAACGGACCTTTTCAATCTAACAAGGTGTTACCACTTCTGCAGTATATGTACAGTATTAAACCCTACTAGAATTATCAACAGGCAGAATACATTTAAAAGTATCTTAGCAAAATGGTACAAACATTTATCTATTCAAAGACCTACAGAGTAAAACATATCTATTTGCTACAAAATTAGTTGAATGGAATTAAAAAATCACTTTACAGAATCTTTTCAGATAAAAAGGATTCTCTCTAAGACAGTTAATTCCAAAAATAAAAACATGAATATTTCCATATGGGAAATTTCAGAGAAGCCAAAATGTATTCTACCTATTAACAATGTTATAAAAATACCTAGCAAGCCCTAAAAAATGCATAAAATTTGAATACATCTGAGGAACAGGATGCCAGGAAGTCTATTTCAATATGAAGCTCATAAATCAGATGGAGCTATAGGTGCTTCGTGTTGAATATACCTAAAATGACGTATTCTTCATTGGTAATTAAGCCTAGATTTGTAATTCATGTGGCCTGTGTAGATGAATTCTTTTAAATTCAAAATTCTTGCTTAAGTTGCTTCAAACAATACTGAAAGCGTTGAATCATAGAAAAATTAAACTATGACGGCAACAAAGCTTGAGTAGGTACTACAGAAATTCTATCAGAATTCTTCCTTCTAAAAATAATGTCTTCACCAATCACTGTATTTTATTATGCCTATAATGCTAACTGTGTATTTTATGATGTCTATAATGTTAACTGTAATAAATTACAAAATAGTTTTTTCGGGTTTCAAATGTTCCATACAGAAATCAGACTGTAAGCATTGATGGCTTTCATACATTTCTGTATATGGTCAACTTTTTCTTTACCTTTCTACTGATAAACAGATGATCCCAATAAGCAAAAATTTTATGAAATAACAACTTTTTGTTAATACCAGCAATTATGGACACTCAAGTCTAAAAAAAGCAAGAATTTCATGAAAAAGTAATAACTTTTTGTTAATACCAACAATTATGGACATCTAAGTATAAGCTCATTAAATAGCATACCTTAACCCATCCATTTTTTTCTGTATTTCCTATCTTCAGCAGATAATACAAGTGTTTCCTATACATCCCCTTATCAAATTAGTTTGAAATAACTATGGATATACTGTACAATACAACAAGAAAAAGGGTTTACTCTTCACTTGAAATGTACAGACCTTAGTTTAAAATGGTTGGAACAAACATGTATGTGTACTGTAGGTTCTAGAACTTTTAGATACGCAGCCCTAAGACTACTGTATACAACAAATCCCTCCTGTTCCTCAAACAATATTCTTCTCATTCAGAGAATGACATATACTGTACACCTTTACAACTTCCCATGTATTACACTATCCTTTTTAACTCTTGACACATGGCATAGATTAATTTTCTTCTTTCATTAGGTTACCCAACTGTTGATCTAACCAAGAAGTACAGTCATATTATTTAAGCTTATGAGCTCATGTATTAAATTCTCTTCCAAATGGTTTTTAAATACAAATGAACTGTGAAGGAACAAAAAATTAGTAGTTTGAAGTAACCGTAGGAGTTCGAAGTATCCGCAAATTGTGAGATAAGGAACAACACCCATCAAATGGCTCTTCATTCAAAAGAGGAGGATCCAACTTCTAGAAGGAATTCACGTCTATTGGGATACTTAAATTTGGTGGTGGGAATTATCGCGTCCAACGTCTGTAAAATAAAATTACGATTTTAAAATTTTTTCATCAACTTTGCCAAAGTGATTGACATAATATAATAATTTCATAGAATTCCAAAATAATAATGTATTACTTGAATTTCTATGCTATACTTGAAAAGGCTAAGGCATGAAGACAAGTGAGGTAAAAAATATCACACTAAAATAGCTCGTCATTTCAAAACACAGTAATAAAAACTGTGCGTTAATCAATTTTTTCAACAAAGTGAAAAACAGAATTAAAAACTCTAATAAAGTAAACAGTGACATTTAATCTGCTTAACAGTTATTATTCAGTTACTTTTTATACAGCCGTGGGCTAAAAAATTCTTCTTACAATTTTATCATTCTTTATATAATTTTTTCACCACAAACCAATTGCTTTACGTTAGCCTAATTTTGGGTAGCGGAAATACCCAGGCACATTGGGACTACACAGAAGTCCAGTTTTCTAAGATCTAAGTACTGTATGTACTTGATACCCTGAGCACATCTGGTTGTGAAACTGGTCCTTCTCCACTCTAGAAATGAAATGGCACATGACATTAAGCAGCTTTTACAGCAGTACCATAAGACAATGGAAATATGTTACTATGCACTCCATTGTATGCAGGCGAGACAGAGGCGCAGAATATCACAAATGATTGGTAATTTGTATTTTTCCTAACATACTTACCGAGAACTACTTTCTTAGGAGTTACCTGGAACCTCCTCTCAACCGACCAGGGTTTTGTGTAGTTTACCCTACTTCCGTTTTCTGTGGTGATAGGCCTATGCGGATGGATACGTGCCCTGAGGGCAATCTCGAGGCAGGCCGCATGTTAGCTTGGGTCTTGACCTTCAGTAAGTTCTTTGAAAACAATAAATACTAAAGATCAGTTAGGAACTCGGGGAAGGCAGGGAGGGCCACAACCCGAAAGTAGTTCTCGGTAAGTATGTTAGGAAAAATACAAATTACCAATAATTTGTGATTTTTTCTAACACAGAGACTTACCTCGAACTACTTTCTTAGGAGACTTACACTTTAGGAGGTGGGCGTGCCTACCTGACTTAGACCCAACTAACGGTAATGACAAGTACTTAGATAGGAGGCTAGGTACGGATGGATAAGGAAACTGGATAGTAGGTCAAACTACACAAAGAGCTCATGTTAGTGTTTAAGTACTCACCCTTCAGAATTCCCTGTTGATGTGCTTGATGAAGAAGTTGTATATTCATGGCTTTTGCAGGCCTACTGGTCACGAGCTCCAAGGGAAGGGATAGTTAAAAAGACAAGGGGAAGGTAAAAAGATCGCACCTGTGTCTGTTGGAATTGACATCCACGATTGAACCTGGGGCTTGGGCCGTTAAATCTGTTGGAGCGCGGAGGTGACTGTCCCTATAGAAAAGCCATCTAGAGACTTCCTCGTACATTCCTTGAGGTAGTGAGATGTGAACGTCGATTAGTTTGACCAACTTCCTGCCCTGAGAATCTGTGCTACTGCCATGTTCTTCTCAAAGGCCAGAGAGGTACTAATACCCCTAATGTCATGTGCTCTGGGTCTTCCTGGTACTGACAGACCAGCACTACTGTATGCCTTGATGATCACTTGTCTGAGCAAAAAAGATATGGTGTTCTTAGATATTTTCTTCTTATTCGGACCCGTGGAAACGAAAAGGTTCTTTATACCTGGACGGAGGTTGGCTGTCCTCTTCAGATATTTCCTTTTGGATCTGACTGGGCACAATTTCAAATCCTCCGGATTACCCGACCTAGGAATTTCCGGAATAGAGAAACCTTCAAATTTAGGGTCCCAGACTGATGGGTTCTGTGTCTTAGCCACAAACGAAGGTACAAACTTGAAGGAGATATCTCGCCAACCCCTTGAATGTTCTACCTCATAGGATAACCCATGGATTTCTCCTACTCTCTTCGCTGAAGCCAAAGCTAACAAGAAGACAGTCTTAAGCGTAAGATTCCTATCCACTATATCCTTCAAAGGTTCGAAAGGAGGCTTACCAAGCATATCAAGGACTCTAGCCACGTCCCATTGGGGAACCCTAGAGGTATAGGGGTAACAGGATTGTTCAAAGCTCTTGATGAGCATAGAAATATGTCTAGAGGCACCTAGATCAATTCGTTTCAAGAGGAAAACTTGGCCCAGAGAGGCACGTACTCCTTTCACCGCTGGAATTGACATGCCCACCTCATCCCTGAGGTGGACGAGAAAGTCCGCGATGTCCGGGATCGAAGCTTTCAAGGGCTTGATTTTTCTTGAGGCACACCATCTCGTAAACGTTGCCCATTTTGCCTGGTGTACTGCTGCCGATGACTGTCTTAGATACCGAGACATCCTGTCTGTGAGCCACCCTGACTCTGTTGAGCACTTTTCTGATCAGTGCAAATGGAGGAAAGGCGTAAACGTCGAGATTGTCCCACTTGTGTTGAAAGGCGTCCTCCAATGCCGTCTTTGGGTCTGGGACAGGAGAACAGAATACGGGGAGTTGTGCATTCAGCCTTGTTGCGAAGAGATCCATCACCGGTGAGCCCCACATTCGGATGATGAACTTCGCTACTTCCGGGTGAAGGGACCATTCGGTTCCTACTACCTGACCCACCCTGCTGAGGCCGTCGGCCAGGACATTTTTCTTTCCCAGGATGAATCTCGCTGCCAACCTGACTTGCTCTTCTTCGGCCCATCTTAGGATCTCCAACGCGAGAACGCACAACTCCTTTGACTTCAGTCCCCCTTGCTTCTTTATGTACGCCACTACCGTGGCATTGTCCGACATCAGCGTCACTGTGTTTCCTTTTAGAAGGGATGCGAAGTGTAGGCATGCTTCCTGAACAGCTCTCATCTCCAGGACATTGATGTGTTGAGTCCTCTCGATCTCTGTCCAAACGCCTCTTGCTGCTTTTCCTAGGAGGTGAGCTCCCCACCCTCCTTGAATGCGTCCATGAAGAGGAGCAACTCTGGGGGCTCAGAAGATAATGGCATCCCTTTGAGAGTGTTTGACCGATCCTGCCACCATTCCAGGGACTGTCTGGTCTCCGGAAGAATTGGGACAATTTTGTAGGGGGAGTCCTTCTGATCCCAGAGATCCTTCAGATTCCACTGGATGCTCCTGAGTTTCTGTCTTCCCTGAGGCACCAGTTTCTCCAAAGACACAAGATGGCCTATCAACCGCTGCCAGTCTTTTGCTCTTCTGGGATGACCCGCTAGGAATGGACGGAGGACTTGATCCAAATTGTTCAACCTGTCTGTTGATGGGAAGGCTCTGACTAACAGAGAGTCCAGGACTATGCCCAGGTACGTCATCCTGTTGGTGGGGGTAAGGTGAGACTTTTCCACGTTGATGGTGATACCCAGGACCTTTCAGAATTGAAGAAGTTCCGTGCCCTGTTCCTTCAAAACTTCCTCTGAGGAAGAAAGGAGCAACCAGTCATCCAGGTATCGAATCAGACGGATTCCCCGTTCGTGAGCCCAAGCGGAGTGTTGTGAAAATCCTTGTAAATACCTGGGGGGCTGTCGAAAGTCCGAAGCACAGGGCTCTGAATTGCAAGACCTGGGTACCCCATTTCACCCGGAGGTACTTTCTGCTGGAGGGATGAATCGGAATCTGCAAATAAGCGTCCTTGAGGTCTATGGACAACATGAAGTCCCCTTCCCTCAAGGACTCCAGGACCGACTTCGGAGTGTCCATCTTGAAGTCGGTCTTGCATATGAACTTGTAGAGCGCCGACAGATCTATCACTGGTCTCCAACCACCCGCTGCTTTTTCTACCAGGAAAAGACGACTATAGAAACCTGGTCCCGGAAGAAGAACAGTCTTCATTGCCCCTTTTGCCAACATAGTGGAGACTTCCTCCTGCAAGGCTGCCCTCTTCAAGGAGTCTTTGGGGGCTAACCACTCCGCCCGACTTGCTGGGATAAGGGAGGGCGGGTCCGCCCGGAAGGGCAGTCTGTAACCCTCCTTTAGAACTGTCACAGTCCACGGTTCTGCTCCGTGGAGCTTCCATGCTTGCCAAAAACGTTTGAGGCATCCCCCTACCTGAGGCTCGGGCAGGAGAAGGGGGCCTCTCTCCCTAACTCCTTCGGGAGGAATGTCCAGAACGTCCCCTCCTGGCTGAAGGATAGGTTGTCCTCAACGAGGTTGGAGCCGAGCTTGTTCCTCTTCGGGTGGACTGCGTAGTCTGAGACCACAAAGACGTCGAGGGTTCTCTCCTTACCTGGGTAGGAGGAGAGCGAGACGTCGAAGGAGCCTCGGGAGCAGGTCTCCTATAAGCGGGTCTCCTCATCGGTTGCAATTTAGGTACTACGGTCTCCTTCCTCTTCGCCAGTTTTTCGACGACTTCCTCCATCTCCTTAAGCGGGAAGAGCCCTTCATCCCACACTGAAAGATTCCGTAGTGTCCTCGCCTCCCTGTCCGGAATCTTCTTAGACAGATTTTTCAGTACTTAGTCCCTCCTCCTTAAAACCCAGTTGGCAGACAAAGCTAAGGACTGGAAGGTCAAGAACTTCAGAGCGCGACCCCCCGAGCTGACGAACTCTTTCAACGTATCACGCTTGGAGGGATCTACTGATTCTGTGGCAATCTGGGTGCCCACTAGCGTAGAAGCCCACCAGTCCAACCAGGAGGCGACGTTGATGAGGTCTTTAGCCATCTCCTCCATCATTACCGCTTCTGCTTGCGAGAAGAAGATCGGCGCAGAAGAGGCCCTGTCCTCTGGGGAGCCTTGGCCCAAAACTTCCAGGGAGTCTTCCAGCTTACTGGCTCCAAGTGGACGTCCTTCCAAAGAATAATATTTACTTTGTGATTTTAGTCCTTGCAGGAGTTTGGAAGCACTCTGCCTTTAGAGTTCTCCCTGTTCCAGGCCACAACTTTGTCTATGTGGACCCGTCCCAGTTCAACGTCTCTCGCTTCAGGCAGGGCTAAGGATGGCTTCTTCTGGATTGGCTCCTCCATGATCCTATTGAGGCCTGACCTCCAGACGTCCTCCTCCGAAGGTACGGGCTCCTCGATCCTATGATGCTTCCTGATCAGGTTGATCACTCTCCTATAAGCGGAGTCCTCCGCTGGCACTTCTTCCGAGTCATCAACCGCTTCCTCTGTCCGGGGATGGAAAGTGGCACTGAAGCGGGCAACTGCGCTCCAATGAGGATCTAGGCTACGCCCCTCGGAAGAGACGGGCGCCTCCGCAGTTCGTTGATCTTTTAACCAGTGAACGAGCTCTTCCGTGGGAATGTTCGACGGAGGTAGCCGTGCACGACGATCACTCCCACGGGCTGACTCGTCGCGGCTGCCCGTCCTAAGAGGCGACTCCCTCCGCTGGGCGGATTGAGTCTCATTCTTCGAGGTGTTACGCCTGTCCGACGAGGATCCCTGGTCCCTGGCTGTAGCTGACTTGCAGCTGTCGGAGGCCCTTCTAGGAGGACTGTCTCCGGTAAGCTGACCCGCAGTGCCTGTGACCGAAGTAAGGTCCTTAAGCTTACTGCGGGGGACGAGGACCCATTGGTCATTCGGGGAAGAACTTCTTCTGACCATCCGTTGCGGGGAACGAGATCTCCTTCTGCTATGCCGCGACCTAGATGGAGACCTAGAGTAGGACCGTCTTCTCCTAGATCTATCTCTCCTTCTCCGGTGTTTCCTCCGAACCTCTTCCCCCGAAGAAAATGAGGAACCTGTTGCCGAAGACTCCGACATCTCTCTATAACGGGACCGAGGGGCAGGTGGAGCTTTGCTCAACACCCGTTGGGTCCCGGATGTCGACGGTTGCAGGAAAACCTCAGGGACTGCCGACGAAGCCGCTGGAGGAGTAGTAGGACGCTCTATAATCTGGAAACAGGAGCCCAAACCGTCCTTCACTCTCATAGGAGACCTACATGGGGTCCTCGGTAGGCTCCACCCGAGGGGATCTTCTAGCGGGGAATCTTCTTTCCCTGGGGCGCCTTCAGCTGCGGAGGTGCCTGAAACATCTACCCAAGAATCTGGGGAAGAAAAAGGTACATTTTTATTCCACATAGGGTCGCCAGCCGAAACGTGGCCCCCTTGCACAAGGGCAACGTCCCGCGGACCCTCACCAAACATACCCTCAGGCCCCCCACTTGCCTGTACAGAAACAGTCACCCCAGAATCTAAAAGACACTCCTAGGGAGGAAGCACCGGTTTCTTCCCCTTAACTGACTTACCTCGTCCCCTACTCTGGGTAGGGTAAGAAGAAGGAACCCTGTCCGATTTCTCACCAGCCGATGTCGCGGGAGAAGAAAAACTTGCCTTCCTGGGAGAACGTTTTGACGACTTCTTCTTCTTAGTCCCGAACTTCACCCATTGAACTTCACTCCACGAAGCACATTCAGGACACGTGTCCGAAGGAGAGCACACCTTACCCCTACACGAGGAACAAAGGGAGTGCGGATCCACATCGGGCTTGGACAAAAACGCTCCACACGACTTCCCGGCCCTAGGCCCAAGACAACGGCGGGCATGCTCCATCACGCACAAACACAATACCGCCAGACACAGGAACGTAGCGGAAAATGAAAGAGAACGCTAAGAAACACAAGTGAAAACACGAGGGAATTTAAGTTAAAAGCGCGAAAGCACAAGGGTAAGCACAACAGACCACGTGGTACACAAGAGTCGGGGACACAAAGGGTCGCACTGAGATATGGAGAGCGTCAAGATGATATCACGACGCGACCAGAGAACTTACAGAAGGTCAAGACTTAAGCTAACATGCGGCCTGCCTCAAAATTGCCCTCAGGACACGTAACCATCCGCATAGGCCTATCACCACAGAAAACGGAAGTAGGGTAAACTACAGAAAACTCTGGTCGGTTGAGAGGAGGTTCCAGGTAACTCCTAAAAAAGTAGTTCGAGGTAAGTCCCTGTGTTGGAACAAATGTACTTTATACTACTTGACTTGAATAAGTTAAGGCATGAAGATTATGGAGGTTTAAAACTGAATTACTCACATACAATCAAATACAGAAGTATGTATCAATAAGACCTAGACCAACATTCAGATATATACTGTAGTACACAATTTAGATTCGTATCTGACTCCTGTCTCATAGACTCGTATGAGGCTCTTTTGAGGACATGAGAACTCGAGTGACATCCCACTCCAGTGATTTGCGTTCCGTAGGAGGACAAGATTATTCAAAGCTCCCCATGAGAACAGACAATTCCCACAAAGAGGAAAAGTCCAAGTCCTTCCATCTGAAGACCTGGTTTAGGGCTGAGTGAAAGACTTCTACCAAAGAAACTAGGATGAGCCTCGCCTGACAGAGGTAGAGCATGAAATCAATCACAGAAGATGGCCCACTTCCCCTGGTAGACTTGTAGGGATTTTCACAAGTATACAGACCTCTGTGCTATGCCTCACAAAAAGCCTTTCACATGGAAGACATGCTGGGTAGTCACCAACTGTGAAGGGAAGTTACTGAGATATGGTATCAATGCAGGTTGGGCTGACAGAGAAGGGTGGGCCAATTGGGCAGCACCAGGGTCATCCTGACATACAGTGTAGTCAACAAACTCCCAATTAGTCAGCGAATCCGGGAGAAAGGTGGAAAGGAGTATGCATCTAAGTTATTCCTGGGATATTGGAAAGCATCCTGGAATGATGCTGACAGATCTAGAACTGGCAAGAAAAATACTCGTAGCTTCTTGTTCATCTCCGTGGCAAACCCCTAAGAGCAAGAAGCCTTTCCGCTGTGCAGGAATGTGAAAACTATTACTGTACGATCCTACCATCTGTCCCTGGTAAAAGAGCCTAGCAGACAGCTCTACTGCGTCGTCTGCAGCCCAAATGTGCATCTGCTTTGCCAACTCGCAAAGGGTCTGAAACAGTGGCCCCTTGTTTGTTTACATAGGCCATAAAATGATATTTTCCTTATAAAATAAATTTTTAAATATACTTACCCGGTGAATATATAAATAGCTGACGTCTCCGTCGGTCGACAGATTCCAAAAACTCGCGAGCGATTGCCATGAAGGATGCCGGGTGTGCCAACCAGCGCCGACTATCGGCCAGATACCACATATACTTCTCAACCAAACCAGTTTTTCTCAGTCCGTAGGGTCTCTATCGGGGAGGAAGGGAGGGCCTTTAATATTATATATTCACCGGGTAAGTATATTCAAAAATTTATTTTATAAGGAAAATATCATTTTTAAATATTAAACTTAGCCGGTGAATATATAAATAGCTGATTCACACCCATGGTGGTGGGTAGAGACCAGTATTGAAACAATAAAGGCGTATATACTCAAGAGTTTTTGACAACTATTCAAAAAACAAACTTAAGTATAGGTACCTGGTAAGGAAGCTGACTCTGATAATTACTCTGCCTCATTAGTCCGCTATCCTCACGAAGCCCAGCGATCCTCTTAGGATGCTGAAAGACTCCCAGGAGCTGCTATATCCAGGGTGAACACCCCTATAACAGGACCTCATCAATACCCTTAATCTGGGCGCTCTCAAGAAACAATATTTTGACCACCCGCCAAATCAAAAAGATTGCGAAAGACTTCTTAGTCACCCGTACAACCCAAAATAAGATTAAAAATTTCAAGAGTAGATTAAAAGGATATTGGGATTAAGGGAATGTAGTGGTAGAGCCTTCACCCACTACTGCACTCGCTGCTACGAATGGTCCCAGTGTGTAGCAGTCCTCATAAAGAGTCTGGACATCTTTCAAGTAATATGAAGCGAAAACCGACTTGCCTCTCCAAAAGGTCGCGTCCATAATACTTTTAATGGATCTATTTTGCGTAAACGCTACAGAAGTTGCTATCGCTCTAACTTCATGAGCCTTGACTTTAAGTAAATTATGATCCTTCTCACTTAAATGAGAGTGTGCCTCCCGAATCAAAAGTCTAATAAAATAAGACCACACATTCTTAGACATGGGCAAAGAGGGCTTTTTAACGGAGCACCATAAAGCCTCTGAACAACCTCGTCGCGGTTTAGTTCTGGATAAACAAAATTTAAGAGCTCTAACGGGGCACAGCACTCTTTTAACTTCATTCCCCACAATCTCAGAAAGACTGGGGATTTCAAATGATTTAGGCCATGGACGAGACGGAAGTTCATTCTTGGCCAAAAAACCAAGTTGAAGAGCACATACTGCTTTATTAGCGGAGAAGCCGATGTTCTTGCTAAAAGCATGTATCTCACTAACCCTTTTAGCCGAAGCCAAGCTCACCAAAAAAAGTGTCTTGAGGGTAAGATCCTTCAGGGAGGCTGAATTTAATGGTTCAAACCTGTCTGACATAAGGAACTGTAGGACCACGTCCAAGTTCCAAGCAGGAGTCGAAATATGACGCTCCTTGGAAATCTCGAAAGACTTAAGCAGGTCTTGGAGATCTTTGTTATTAGAAAGATCCAAACCCTTATGCCTGAAAACAGAAGCTAACATGCTTCTGTAGCCTTTAATGGTGGATGCAGAGAGGGAGCGACCGTTTCTCAGATAAAGCAGAAAATCCGCAATCTGCGCTACAGAGGCACTTGGAAGAGGAAATAGAGGAGGACTTGCACCAGTCTCTAAATACCTCCCATTTCGACTGATAGATCCTGATGGTAGAGGATCTTCTAGCCCTCGCGATCGCTCTAGCTGTCTCCTTCGAAAACCCTCTAGCTCAAGAGAGTCTTTCGATAGTCTGAAGGCAGTTAGACGAAGCGTGGGGAGGCTTTGATGAAATCTCTTTACGTGAGGCTGTCGCAAGAGATCCATCCATAACGGCAGACTTCTTGGAACGTCTACCAGCCATAGAAGTACCACTGTGAACCACTCTCTCGCGGGCCAGAGTGGAGCAACCAACGTCAACCTGGTCCCTTCGTGAGAGGTGAATTTCTGCAGCACCTTGTTTAGGATCTTGAAAGGTGGAAAGGCATAAACGTCCAGGTGAAACCAGTCCAGCAGGAAAGCGTCTATGTGTGCTGCCTCTGGATCTGGAACTGGAAAGCAGTAAGTCGAGAGCCTCTTTGTCAGTGAAGTCGCAAAAAGATCTATGGTGGGTTGACCCCATGTTATCCATAGCTTCTCGCACACAGTCTTATGCAACGTCCACTCCATGGAGATGACTTGTCCTCTTCTGCTGAGGCAGTCCGCCAAGACATTCATTTTTCCTTGCACAAATCTCGCCAAAGGAGAGATGTTACTTGCCTTAAATGGAGTTCCTTCTGATACGTGGACCAAAGACCCGAGCATTCCAGACTGTCCAGTGGAGCTCCCTAACCCAAATCCGATGCATCTGAATACAACACATGGTTTGGGTTCTTGATCGCAAGAGAAAGACCTTCTTGAAGTCTGATGTTGCTGTCCCACCAAGTCAGACATGTCTAGACTGAGTTGGAGATTGGGAAAGAGATACTCTCTAAGCCCTTCTCCTTGTTCCAATGGTTTAGGTGAAATTGGAGAGGGAAAAGGTTGAGTCTCCCCAGAGAGATAAACTACTCCAGTGATAAAAGAGTTCCCACGAGGCTCGTTCAAACTCTTACAAAGCAACTGTTTTTCTCTTGCAAGTGAAGGACTTTTAACAGAGCTTGTTCCATTCTTGTGGGAGACGAAAAGGCCCGAAAAATCCGACACTGTATCTCCATTCCCAAATAAAGAATAGTCTGGGATGGAGTACTGTAAGTTACGACTTCTCTACGTTCACTATGAGACCTAGCTCCTTGGTTAGGTCTAATGTCCATTAGAGGCTCTCCAGACAGCGATTTAATGACGACGCCCTGATTAGCCAGTCGTCAAAATAAAGGGAGGCTCTGAATACTCAAAAAATGTAGAAAGCTTGCTACATTTTGCAAGGGCCTTGTAAAAACAAGAGGAGCAGGAATGAGGCCTAAGCACAGTGCTCGAAATTGGTACATTACTTTCCCGTCCACAAACCTCAGATGTTGTTGAAAGTTTGGATGAATCGGGATGTAGAAGTATGCATCCTGAAGGTCGAGAGAGACCATCCAGTCGCCTTCCCTTACTGCTGCCAAGACAGATTTGGTAGTCTTCATCGTGAACTTCGTCTTGACAATGAACACATTGAGCGCACTTACATCTTAAGTACTCCTGCAGTGAACGTGGCTGCCAGATCATTGGAGCCATCCCTGATAGCCTTGTTCCTGCAGTGAACGTGGCTGCCAGATCATTGGAGCCATCCCTGATAGCCTTGTTCATGCATGACATAATTGTACAGCAATACATTGACAACTGGAGAGACCTTCTTACTTAAGGCTCCCAGTGACCAATCCAACAAATAAAAAACTTCAAACGCTCGAAAAAACTCCTAACAGGAGATGGTCTAGCTCTGAAGCAGACCATAAAATCTTGGAGTGTCTCATGGCTAGACGACGAGGAGAGTCCACTAGGCTTAAGAAGTCTCCCTGGGCAGAGGCAGGTACTCCCAAGCCGAGAACTTCTCCTCGAGCTTCTCCTGTGTCACACCAGACGCCCGAGCGAGAAGCTAATTAAGAAGGAGGAAAAGCAAAAGCAGACTTTCCTAAACTTCTCCTGGATTCCAACCAGTCTCCTAAGAGAGAACTGACTTCGTAAATGTAGGAGTCGAAGAAAGTCATGCCAAGAGTAAACTCAGACGGCGGAGCAGCCGTTACAAAACGAGTAGGACAAAATTTCACTAAAGAAATTCATAATTAAAAAACAAGGGATTGTTGGACCACCCTAGGTTACTCCTCTTCTGAATGACTCCCCAAAGGTACATTAGTTGAAAGGGGTCATCAACTTCTTCAGAAGGCACATCATCTGATAAATCTAAAGTCTTGCGAGAAGGAGATTTATATTCAGAATGACGTGAAGGAAAAACCTGACACCTTGTATATGAACAGAAGTTAAAGTTGGAGGGTCGATGTCACGTTGTGACTGCAGAGAATGTTATTCTACTACACGTCGTGACAGAAGTAACTGACGTTCAAACGTCCCGTAGTAACAGCGGTGACTGCTGTTCGATGCTATATCGTGACTACAATGACTGACCCTCGACGTCACGTCATGTCTACGGTGTCAACCGCTCAACGTCACGTCGTGACTGCGGTGTCTGCAGCTCAACGTCACGCTGTGACTGCGGTGGCTGACGTTCAAAGCGATCAAAGTTACATCGAGATTTATGCTCCGCATCTCGTTAAACAGCAAAGCTGTCACTAGGGATAACGTCAGCGTGGCGTAACAAAGCTCGTCTAGAAGGTTGAAGACCCGAATCACGTATCCCAGAACCGTGACGTACAAAAAGCAAAGGATCCTTTCGCACAGGAACAGGATCGAAAGCTTCTATTAAAGAAGAAAGCTTTAACAGCATATCTTGCAAAACACTTCACTTCGGATCAACCTGTGACTGCGGTGGCTGACGTTCAAACGTCACGTAGTAACAGCGGTGACTGTTGATCGATGCTATATCGTGACTACGGTGACTGACACTCAACGTCACGTTGTGTCTACGGTGTCTACCGCTCAACGTCACGTCGAGTCTGTGGCAGAAATGTCTGTACATGAACGTCATCGCTATGAACGGGACTCTTATGATGACTACAGCTAAGACGGTGAACTTGTTCTGAAGGAACTAATAAACGTTTCAAACGTCTCGAAACTTTACGCCCAGGCTTTTAAAGAGACGAATCATCGGAAGACGAGGAGAAACTTCGTCTCTCCTGTCTTATGGCAAGGACGTGCTTGACGAGCAACGTCTGATACCTTTGAGGGAACGTCTGTTCGTTGGTTTACACTCCTCACTCCCTTAGGTCCTACGACATTCCTTCTCCCTGGTGCAGGGGAGCCTGAAAGAGGTCTCGGACTAGGCAAGTGACAAGCACGAACAAACGAACCCTCCGCAACACAGAAGATGTTTTTTGCACTTACTTCACTGATATCACATTTTTTAATAATTTCACATTAGACATGAATAAAACTGATTTCTACCTAAAGCACGCAATTCTCCCTTAAATCAAAAGGTTGGAATTGCGAAATGAGTCGTATAATGTAAGCACATTAGTACAAAATGAAACACACATGCAAAAATCAATAAACATATACATATATATCGAATAAAACGGAAATATCTTATTTTCCTTAGTAAAATAAATTTTTGAATATACTTACCCGATGATCATGTAGCTGCAACTCTGTTGCCCGACAGAAAAAACCTACGGTCGGGATACGCCAGCGATCGCTATACAGGTGGGGGTGTACAACAACAGCGCCATCTGTCGAGTAGGTACTCAGGTACTTCTTGTCAACAAGAACCAATTTTCTCCTCGGTCCACTGGGTCTCTATGGGGAGGAAGGGAGGGTCCTTAAATTCATGATCACCGGGTAAGTATATTAAAAAATTTATTTTACTAAGGAAAATAAAAATTTTCAATATTAATCTTACCCGATGATCATGTAGCTGATTCACACCCAGGGGGGTGGGTGGAGACCAGCATACATGTTAACATTAGAAGCTAAGTATCCCGTATTTCATTTTAGCAGTTATTCAAAATAACAAACATAAAATAAATAAGTACCTGGTAAGGAAGTCGACTTGAACCATTACTCTGCCTTTTTAAGTACGTCTTCCTTACTGAGCCTCGCGATCCTCTTAGGATGCTGAGCGACTCCTAGGTGCTGAAGTATGAAGGGCTGCAACCCATACTAAAGGACCTCATCACAACCTTTAATCTAGGCGCTTCTCAAGAAAGAATTTGACCACCCGCCAAATCAACCAGGATGCGAAAGGCTTCTTAGCATTCCGTACAACCCAAAAACAACAATAAAAAGTATTTCAAGAGAAAGATTAAAAAAGGTTATGGGATTATGGGAATGTAGTGGTTGAGCCCTCACCTACTACTGCACTCGCTGCTACGAATGGTCCCAGGGTGTAGCAGTTCTCGTAAAGAGACTGGACATCTTTAAGGTAAAATGATGCGAACACTGACTTGCTTCTCCAATAGGTTGCATCCATTACACTCTGCAGAGAACGGTTCTGTTTGAAGGCCATTGAAGTAGCGACAGCTCTAACTTCATGTGTCCTTACCTTCAGCAAAGCATGGTCTTCCTCATTCAGATGAGAATGGGCTTCTCTAATCAAAAGTCTGATGTAATAAGAAACTGCATTCTTCGACATCGGTAAAGAAGGTTTCTTAATAGAACACCATAAAGCTTCTGATTGTCCTCGTAATGGCTTTGTACGTCTTAAATAGTACTTAAGAGCTCTTACTGGACATAGTACTCTCTCTTGTTCGTTTCCAACCAAACTGGACAGGCTTGGAATCTCGAACGATTTGGGCCAAGGACGAGAAGGGAGCTCGTTTTTAGCTAAAAAACCAAGCTGTAAGGAACATGTAGCCGTTTCAGATGTAAAACCTATGTTCCTGCTGAAGGCGTGTATCTCACTGACTCTTTTAGCTGTTGCTAAGCAAACGAGGAAAAGAGTCTTCAAAGTGAGATCTTTAAAAGAGGCTGATTGAAGCAGTTCGAACCTTGCTGACATCAGGAACCTTAAAACCACATCTAAGTTCCAACCTGGTGTGGCTAACCGACGCTCCTTTGAGGTCTCAAAAGACTTAAGGAGGTCCTGTAGATCTTTGTTGGTGGAAAGATCTAAGCCTCTGTGGCGGAAGACTGCTGCCAACATGCTTCTGTAACCTTTGATCGTAGGAGCTGATAGGGATCTTACATTCCTTAGGTGTAAAAGGAAGTCAGCTATCTGCATTACAGAGGTACTGGTTGAGGAAACTGAATTCGCCTTGCACCAGCTTCGGAAGACTTCCCATTTTGACTGGTAGACCTTGAGAGTGGATGTCCTCCTTGCTCTGGCAATCGCTCTGGCTGCCTCCTTCGAAAAGCCTCTAGCTCTTGAGAGTCTTTCGATAGTCTGAAGGCAGTCAGACGAAGAGCGTGGAGGCTTGGGTGTACCTTCTTTACGTGCGGCTGACGCAGAAGGTCCACTCTTAGAGGAAGAGTCCTGGGAACGTCTACTAGCCATTGCAGTACCTCGGTGAACCATTCTCTCGCGGGCCAGAGGGGAGCAACCAACGTCAACCGTGTCCCTTCGTGAGAGGCGAACTTCTGCAGTACCTTGTTGACAATCTTGAACGGGGGGAACACATACAGGTCTAGATGGGACCAATCCAGAAGAAAGGCATCTACGTGAACTGCTGCTGGGTCCGGAATCGGTGAGCAATAATTTGGGAGCCTCTTGGTCATCGAGGTAGCGAACAGATCTATGGTGGGCTGACCCCACAGGGCCCATAGTCTGCTGCAAACTTTCTGGTGAAGGGTCCACTCTGTAGGGATGACCTGACCCTTCCGGCTGAGGCGGTCTGCCATGACATTCATGTCGCTTTGAATGAACCTCGTTACAAGTGATATCTTTCGATCTCTTGACCAGGTGAGGAGGTCCCTTGCGATCTCGAACAACTTCCTCGAATGAGTCCCTCCTTGCTTGGAGATGTACGCCAAGGCTGTAGTGTTGTCGGAGTTCACCTCCACCACCTTGCCTAGAAGGAGGGACTTGAAGCTTCTCAAGGCCAGATGAACTGCCAGTAGCTCCTTGCAGTTGATGTGAAGTGCTCTTTGATCCGGATTCCACGTGCCCGAGCATTCCCGTCCGTCCAGTGTCGCACCCCAGCCCGTGTCCGATGCGTCCGAGAAGAGAAGGTGGTCGGGGGTCTGAACAGCCAGTGGTAGACCTTCCTTGAGAAGAATGCTGTTCTTCCACCAAGTCAGTGCAGACTTCATCTCTTCGGATATAGGAACTGAGACCGCTTCTAGCGTCATGTCCTTTCTCCAGTGAGCAGCTAGATGATACTGAAGGGGTCGGAGGTGGAGTCTCCCTAACGCGATGAACAGGGCCAGCGATGAAAGCGTCCCTATTAGACTCATCCACTGTCTGACTGAACATCGGTTCCTTTTCAGCATGCTCTGGATGCATTCTTGGGCTTGACTGATTCTGGGGGCCGACGGAAAAGCCCGAAAAGCTCGACTCTGAATCTCCATACCTAGATAGACTATAGTTTGGGATGGGACGAGTTGGGACTTTTCTATATTGACCAGGAAACCCAATTCCTTGGTCAGATCCATAGTCCATTTGAGATTCTCCAGACAGCGACATTTTGACGGAGCTCTTAAAAGCCAGTCGTCCAAATAGAGGGAGGCTCTGATGTCTGCCAAATGCAGGAATTTGGCAATATTCCTCATCAGTTTGGTAAACACTAGAGGTGCCGTGCTTAGGCCAAAGCACAGGGCTTGGAACTGGTAAACGACCTTTCCAAAGACGAACCTTAGGAAAGGTTGGGAGTCTGGATGGACGGGGACGTGAAAGTACGCGTCCTTTAGGTCCAACGAGACCATCCAGTCTTCCTTCCTGACCGATGCTAGCACCGACTTCGTCGTCTCCATGGTGAACGTCTGCTTGGTGACAAAAGCATTTAGAGCACTGACGTCCAGCACCGGTCTCCACCCTCCTGTCTTCTTCGCTACTAAGAAGAGACGGTTGTAGAAGCCCGGGGATTGATGGTCCCGGACTATGACTACCGCTCCCTTTTGTAGCAAGAGAGACACCTCTTGCTGTAAAGCTAGCCTCTTGTCCTCCTCTCTGTACCTGGGAGAGAGGTCGATGGGAGTAGTTGCTAGAGGGGGCTTGCGCAAGAATGGAATCCTGTACCCCTCTCTGAGCAACTTCACAGACTGTGCGTCTGCACCCCTGTTCTCCCAGGCCTGCCAGTAGTTCTTGAGCCTGGCTCCCACTGCTGTCTGGAGAGGTTGGCAGTCAGACTCTGCCCTTTGAGGACTTGGAACCCTTCTTCTTTTTGCCACGTTGACTGTCGGCACGGGTACCTCCTCTGCTGGAGGTTCTGCCACGAAAGGGCGGAATGAACCTAGACGCTGGTGTGTCCATCCTAGGTCTAGGCACGGAAGGTAAAGCTGTGACTTTACGTGCGGATGAAGCCACCAGGTCATGGGTATCCTTCTGGATCAACGAGGCGGCAATCCCCTTGATCAGCTCTTCCGGAAAGAGACACTTGGAAAGCGGAGCAAACATCAACTCCGACTTCTGACATGGTGTGATCCCCGCAGACAAGAAGGAGCAAAGATGATCTCGCTTCTTAAGAACTCCAGACACGTACGAAGCCGCAAGCTCGCCAGACCCATCCCGAATGGCTTTGTCCATGCATGACATGATGAGCATGGCAGAGTCCTTATCCGAAGGGGAGGTCTTTCTGCTTAACGCTCCCAAACACCAGTCCAGGAAGTTGAAGATCTCAAACGCACGAAAAACTCCCTTCAAAAGATGGTCCATGTCCGAAAAGGTCCAGCAAATCTTGGAGCGTCTCATAGCCAGCCTACGGGGAGAGTCTACCAGACTTGAGAAGTCGCCCTGGGCAGAGGCAGGAACTCCCAAGCCGGGATCTTCTCCCGTGGCATACCAGACGCTAGATTTGGAAGCAAGCTTGGTCGGTGGAAAGATGAAGGATGTCTTCCCAAGTTGCTTCTTGGACTGCAACCACTCTCCCAGTACCCTTAAAGCTCTCTTGGATGAGCGCGCGAGTACGAGCTTCGTAAAGGCAGGAGCTGCTGACTGCATGCCTAAAGCGAACTCAGAGGGAGGTGAGCGCGGGGTTGCAGACACAAACTGGTCCGGATACAACTCCTTAAACAGGGCAAGGACTTTCCTAAAGTCTAAGGAGGGAGGCGTAGTCTTGGGTTCCTCTATGTCGGAGTGTTGATCGTCCAAATGCGCAGCTTCGTCGTCATCAGAGACTCCTTCATCCGAATGCTGAGGAGGAAGCGGCAAAGGAGGAGAAGAAAGCTGAACGGCTGAATCCGGCAGCACGGGTGCATGCGTAGCTGCACTGGATCCAACATCATGCCGCTGCTGGTCAGTCTGAGAGCTGGCAACAACAAAAGCGGAGTGATGGTGCGTGGTGGGGACTGCCGTGGGTTGCGGAGACTGCCGCATTGCGTCAAAACACGGCAGCTTGACAGCACCTTCCCACTGCTGATGCGGTAGCTCACGCATGTCAACGGAGGGTGCCGCACGTCGGCTAACGTCAACATGCGTCTGGCAGGGTCGACTGCGCATCGGTGGTGGAGCTCTCACAGCCGGAGTGTGGGAGCAGGCAGCCGCAGTGTCTGCTGAGCGCACAACCGTGGCAGGTTGTAGGTTAACAGGTGCAGTGTCAACCTTCTCAGCACGATACTCCTGCATGAAGGAAGCAAGCTGAGACTGCATAGACCACTTAGGGTCTACAGTGGTTGGTGCGGCAACAGACGGAGTGATTGCCTGCAGCGGAACCACTCTACCTCTCTTGGGAGGTGTGCAGTCTTCGGAAGACTGCGGCGAGTCCGAACTGACCCAGTGGCTACACCTGGGCCGTTGGACTCGCTCGGAAGGGACCTTGCGCTTGAGAGGTCGTGAGACCTTGGTCCAGCGTTTCTGCCGAGAAACTTCTTCCACAGACGAGGAATGAATGGGCTCACTCGTCTGTTTGTGGATGGGACGATCTCTGCAAGATACGTCCGCAACCACTGAGGGTACATCTGTACGCTGATCAAGGCCTGTCGAACCCTTTGGTCCTTCGACATTGCTTCTCCCCTGGGCTTGGGAGCTTGCAAGAGGTCCCGGACTGGGAGGACGACTGGCACGAACAGATGCACCCTCATGCGTAACACTGACACTGACACTTTTCACCACACTTGCACTCACTACACTTCCCACTGCACTTTTCTCCTTCAACTCTTTGACATCGGCCAAGAGTTGATTGCGGTCATTAGCTAATGACTCCACTCTGTCACCAAGAGCCTGAATGGCACGCATCATGTCCGCCATCGAGGGTTGAGAGCTAGTAGAAGGGTCAGGAGTCACCACTACAGGGGAAGGAATAGGTTGAGGGGCATGGGGAGAGGAAAAATCAAAAGAGCGAGACGAACTCCTCCTGATCCTATCCTTCTCTAGCCTACGTGCATTCTTAAGGAATTCATTAAAATCGAATTCCGAAAGCCCAGCGCATTCCTCACATCGATCTTCCAATTGACAGGATTTACCCCTACAATTGGAACAAACGGTGTGAGGATCTATAGAGGCCTTCGGAAGACGCCTAGAACAGTCCCTAGCGCTACACTGCCTGTACTTGGGGACTTGAGTATGGTCAGACATCTTGAATTAGCCAAGAGGGGAATCCAAAATCTATCCAAGTCGTCAACAATTAATCCAAAACTAATCAAAAAAGCTTGATAAGGTAATGATAATAACTCCTGTACAGCGAAAGCTAATATCTAGAGAGAATACATCACCAAAAAGCGTGAAATCAACTCCAGAAACAACAGCGTATCAAGTAGGTCTTGCCGGTGGCACGACAGAGGAAAAATTGGTTCTTGTTGACAAGAAGTACCTGAGTACCTACTCGACAGATGGCGCTGTTGTTGTACACCCCCACCTGTATAGCGATCGCTGGCGTATCCCGACCGTAGGTTTTTTCTGTCGGGCAACAGAGTTGCAGCTACATGATCATCGGGTAAGATTAATATTGAAAAATATAAAGTTAAAAAGATCAGTAACTGGGGACGAGACTAAACACTAGTTCACTAAGGACTACATTTTCAATCTCTCACCGTACAGTGCCTTGGGACGAGAATAAAAACTAAAACGTTTTATCCTCTCTCCCTGTACAGAGACTTGGGACGAGAGTAAAAAATGATATTTTGATTATAAAATAAATTTTTGAATATACTTACCCGGTGAATATATAATAGCTGACGTCTCCGACGGCTCGACAGAATTCAACAACTCGCGAGCGATCGCCATGAAGGTAGCGGGTGTGCCCACCAGCGCCGACTATCGGCCAGATACCGCATATACATGTAAACAGCTCCAGTTCTTCTCATCCCGCTGGGTCTCTATCGGGTAAGTATATTCAAAAATTTATTTTATAATCAAAATATCATTTTTAAATATTAAACTTAGCCGGTGAATATATAATAGCTGATTCACACCCATGGTGGTGGGTAGAGACCAGTATTAATACAGTTTACGGCGTATATGCTTAGAGTTTTTGACAGTTATATCATAACCAAACCCAAATAAATATAGGTACCTGGTAAGGAAGCTGACTCTAACGATTACTCTGCCTTGTTAGTCCGCTTTCCTCACGAAGCCCAGCCATCCTCTTAGGATGCTGAAAGACTCCCAGGAGCTGAAGTATCTAGGGCGACAACCCATACAACAGGACCTCATCAAAACCCTTAATCTGGGCGCTCTCAAGAAATGACATTTGACCACCCGCCAAATCAAAAAGGATGCGAAAGGCTTCTTAGCCTTCCGTACAACCCAATTAAAAACATTTCAAGAGAAGATTAAAAGGATATTGGAATTAAGGGAATGTAGTGGTAGAACCCTTACCCACTACTGCACTCGCTGCAACGAATGGACCCAGTGTGTAGCAGTCTTCATAAAGAGTCTGGACATCTTTTAAGTAAAATGACGCGAATACCGACTTGCTTCTCCAAACGGTCACGTCCATAATACTTCGCAGAGATCTGTTTTGCTTAAAGGCCACAGAAGTTGCTATAGCTCTTACTTCGTGCGTCTTAACCTTAAGCAAGCAACGATCTTTTTCACTCAAGTGAGAATGAGCCTCTCGGATTAAAAATCTAATAAAATATGACAAAGCATTCTTTGACATAGGCAATGAAGGCTTCTTAACTGAGCACCACAAAGCCTCAGATCCACCTCGTAAGGATTTAGTCCGAGCTAAATAAAACTTCAGAGCTCTAACTGGACACAGCACTCTTTCAAGCTCGTTGCCTACGATCTCTGACAGGCAAGGTATATCAAATGACTTAGGCCAAGGACGAGAAGGCAGTTCATTTTTGGCCAAGAAAACCAAGCTGAAGTGAACATGTGGCTTTATCTGTAGAAAAGCCGATGTTCCTACTGAAGGCATGGATCTCACTGACCCTTTTAGCCGAAGCCAAGCACACTAAGAAAAGCGTCTTGAGGGTGAGATCCTTCAGGGAGGCTAAATGTAATGGCTCAAACCTGTCGGACATTAGGAACCTTTGGACCACGTCTAAGTTCCATCCAGGAGTTGCCATACGACGCTCCTTAGAGGTCTCGAAGGACTTAAGGAGATCTTGGAGATCTTGATTATTGGACAGATCTAAGCCTCTATGTCTGAACACAGACGCCAACATGCTCCTGTAGCCCTTAATAGTGGGCGCTGAGAGGGAGCGAACATTTCTCAGATGTAGGAGAAAGTCTGCAATTTGGGCTACAGAGGTACTGGAAGAGGAAATGGATGATGACTTGCACCAGTCTCTAAAGACTTCCCACTTCGACTGATAGACCTTGATGGTAGATGCTCTCCTAGCTCTCGCAATCGTTCTGGCTGCCCCCTTCGAAAATCCTCTAGCTCTTGAGAGCCTTTCGATAGTCTGAAGGCAGTCAGACGAAGCGCGGGGAGGCTTTGATGAAGACTCCTTACGTGGCTGCCGTAAGAGATCCATCCTTAAAGGTAGACTCCTTGGAACGTCTACCAGCCATTGAAGTACCTCTGTTACTCACTCTCTCGCAGGCCAGAGTGGAGCAACCAATGTCAACCTGGTCCCTTCGTGAGAGGTGAACTTCTGCAGCACCTTGTCTAGGATCTTGAAAGGTGGAAAGGCATAAACGTCCAGGTGAGACCAGTCCAGCAGGAAAGCGTCTATGTGAGCTGCCTCTGGATCTGGAACTGAAAAGCAGTAAGTCGAGAGCCTCTTTGTCAGAGAGAGTAGCAAAAAGATCTATGGTGGGTAGACCCCATGTCATCCATAGCTTCTCGCACACAGTCTTATGCAACGTCCACTCCATGGAGAAGACTTGTCCTCTTCTGCTGAGGCCGTCCGCCAAGACATTCATTTCTGCACAAATCTCGCCAAAGGAGAGATGTTACTGCCTTAAAAGGAGTTCCTTCTGATCCCTGGATCAAAGAACCGAGCCTTCCAGACTGTCCAGTGGAGCTCCCTAACCCAAATCCGATGCATCTGAAAACAACACATGGTTTGGGTTCTTGATCGCAAGAGAAAGACCTTCTCGAAGTCTGATGTTGCTGTCCCACCAAGTCAGACATGTCTAGACTGAGTTGGAGATTGGGAAAGAGATACTCACTAAGCCCTTCTCCTTGTTCCAATGTTTAGGTGAAATAGGAAAGGGCATAGGTTGAGTCTCCCCAGAGAGATAAACTACTCCAGCGATGAAAGAGTTCCCACGAGGCTAGTTCAAACTCTTACAGAGCAACTGTTTTTCTCTTGCAAGTGAAGGACTTTTAACAGAGCTTGTTCCATTCTTGCGGGAGACGAAAAGGGTCGAAAAATCAGACACTGTATCTCCATTCCCAAAAAAAGAATAGTCAGGGATGGGATACTGTAAGTTACGACTTCTCTACGTTCACTATGAGACCTAGCTCCTTGGTTAGGTCTAATGTCCATTAGAGGCTCTCCAGACAGCGATATAATGACGAACGCCCTGATTAGCCAGTCGTCAAAATAAAGGGAGGCTCTGAATCCTCAAAAAATGTAGAAAGCTTGCTACATTTTGCAAGGGCCTTGTAAAAACAAGAGGAGCAGGAATGAGGTCGGAGTACAGTGCTCGACAGTGGTACATTACTTTCCCGTCCACAAACCTCAGATGTAGTTGAAAGTTTGGATGAATCGGGATGTGGAAGTATGCATCCTGAAGGTCGAGAGAGACCATCCAGTCGCCTTCCCTTAATGCTGTCAAGACAGCTTGGTAGACTTCATCGTGAAGTTTGTCTTGACAATGAACACATTGAGCGCACTTGCATCTTACGTACTCCTGCAGTGAACGTGGCTGCCAGATCATTGGAGCCATCCCTGATAGTCTTGTTCCTGCAGAGAACGTGGCTGTCAGATCATTGGAGCCATCCCTGATAGCCTTGTTTTTGCATGACATAATTGTACAGCAAAACTTTAAACGCTCGAAAAACTCCTAACAGGAGATGGTCTAGCTCTGAAGCCGACCATAAAATCTTGGAGCGTCTCATGGCCAGGCGCCAGGGAGAGTCTATGAGGCTTGAGATGTCTATCTGGGCAGAGGCAGCAACTCCCAAGCCGAGAACTTCTCCCGTGTCATACCAGACGCTCGCTCTATAAGCCAGTTTAAAAGGAGGGAAAGCAAAGGCTGTCTCCCCCAACCTCCTCCTGGTGATCAACCAGTCGCCTAGCAAACGTAAAGCTCTCTTAGAAGAGCGAGAGAGCACTAGCTTAGAAAACAACGGCTTCGAAGTAGCTAGGCCTAGTGTAAACTCTGACGTTTAGGCGAACGAGGAGCAGCAGTTACAAAATGGTCCGGACAAAGATCCTTAAAAATCAGCATGATTTATTTAAAGTCCATAGAGGGCTGAGCAGCTTTAGGCTCCTCTCCGTCTGACTGAGTCCCCAAGGGAATATCAGTAGGAGGGGGATCAGCAACTTCCTCATCTGAAGGAACCTCGTCCGACAATTGCCGAGTCTCAAGCAAGGGAGAGACCTGCCGTGGTGGCAATGCTTGACAAGCAGAGTCCACACGCAAAGGAGCATCAGTAGCAGTCAAGGACGCTACGTCATGTAACTGCTTAAAGGACTGACCAGCAACAGCAACAGGTGCGGGAGGACGCTCGACGTCAAGTCGAGACTGCCTTGACTGCCTACATAGAGCAGTTAAAACAACTCTTGACTGCGGTGCTTGACGTTCAACGTCAAAACAAGGCAACTGAGCTGGTTGGCGAACGTCCTGAACGTCAACACGAGACTGCGGCAGCGGCTGAACGTCAACACGAGGCTGCGGCAGCGGCTGAAAGTCAACACGGGACTGCAGCGAGTAAGGATCCAAGTCACGTGACTGACGTGACAAACTACCGACATCACGTTTCATAACGTCAAACGGACGAGTAAATGCTCATTTGGGCGGCTGACGGCCAGAGTCTCGTTTAGTGTAACGGCGACTCGAAAGCGAAGGTTCATCGTGAACCTGCTCAACGTCATACTTCTCCATAAGGGAGGCAAGCTTAGTCTGCATGTCCTGCAGGACAACCCATTTAGGATCAACAGGAGTCGGGACGGGCCGAGACGACGGTAACGTCTGTGTTGGCAAAACATTGCCTTTACCGCGACCCTCGGACCCCGTGTTACGCTTGCGTTTAATAGGCGAACCGTCTTCCGACGACTGCAAAGGGTCAGAGCTGTCCCCATGGCTACAGCCAGGACGCTGGACCTGTCCTGAATGGACTGACTTCCACTTTAAGGGTCTAGAAACTTTGCTCCAAGATTTCTTTTGCGAGAAGCCTTCGGATGACGAGGAGAAAAACAGCCTCGCTCGTCTTATGGTAGGGGCGATCTTGCTAGACACGCCCGATACCATAGAGGGAACGTTTGTTCGTTGGTTAAAGCCTCTCGTCCCCATAAGTCCTACGACATTACTTCTCCCTGGTAGCATGGGAGACTGAAAGAGGTCTCGGACTAGGTGAACGACAAGCACGAACAGACGAACCCTCGGTCGCAACACTAAAAAACACTGCACAATTATCACTTTATCACTACGATTTTCTGTTTTTGCACTTACTTCACTGAAATCGTATTTTTCAATAATTTCACATTAGGCATGAATAAAACTGATTTCTACCTGAAGCACGCAATTCTCCCCTACATCAAAAGGTTATAATTGCGAAATAAGTCGTATAATGTAAGCACATTAATACAAGCAAAAATCAGTAAACATATATATCGAATAAAACGGAAATATATATAAAGTTAAAAAGATCAGTGACTGGGGAGGAGACTAAACACTAGTTCATTAAAAACTACGTTTTCAATCTTTCACCGTACAGTGCCTTGGGACGAGAATAAAAACTAAAAACGTTTTATCTTTTCTCCCCGTACAGAGACTTGGGACGAGAGTAAAAAACTGACTCGAGAACAACGTTACTCGCTTGGGACGAGAATAAAGATCGGAACGTTCTCTCTTCCTCTCTCTCTCTCCGTCTCTCTCTCTCTCTCTCTCTCTTGATTTCACACAGAAGAGAAAAACCCATTCACCCTTCGTCAATAAACAGGTTATTTGACCAAAGGAAAAAAACTGAAAGGACTAAGAGATTGAAAATTAACAAGTTCCTTTAAATTAGTATTTAAAACATTTCAGTTTGAAAGAAGAATGAACAAAACGTCAAAATCGATTTACTCTTTCTGCATAGTGAAACCGTGATTCTCTCTTTCTCTATCGTAACGATAGAGCGCAAACTGCGTACCATAAATAAACCAAACGTTAGTTCATCTTTGAAACAGCACGAAGACTATTCAAAGAAAATCTTTCATAAAATATCTACTAAAAAATATTCATTTAATAACTCTTACAGAGCAAATGATTTAAACTTAACGAAAATAAAAGTTGAATGGGCTCAACGTTGTTTAACTTCGGTTTCCAAGTTAGGACCGCCTACTCTCGGACTAGGGGAGGAATAGTTAAGGCCGCATATAAACAAAACATTAAAATTTATCTTGATGTTTAGTATAAATGGAAAGCTAATCGAAGAGGCCTAATAAAGGCGGGTGAGATATAAAATATATAGAGGAAAATCTATAATTAACAACAACAATTTATAACGTGATAAGATAATTGCTAAAAGCCTAAAACACACTTCCGTACACTAAGGGAAGGGTCGGCCATTTTTACTCTATGGAAAAAACCAGAGATAAAAGAGCAAGGGCAAAACACTTTTACTCTCCTTTCAAAAGCATTTCTTTTGAGGATAGTATTGAATCATCCAACACGGCGAAAGCAATAAAACCAAAACCAAGTACTTCACCAATTCGGTAGAAAACTCGAGGTCATAATAGCGAGTGGAATCGACTTGTCGATGAAACCGACAGAGAAGAACTGGAGCTGTTTACATGTATATGCGGTATCTGGCCGATAGTCGGCGCTGGTGGGCACACCCGCTACCTTCATGGCGATCGCTCGCGAGTTTTTGAATTCTGTCGAGCCGTCGGAGACGTCAGCTATCATATATTCACCGGCTAAGTTTAATATTTAAAAACTGAAGCGAGAACAACGTTACTCGCTCCCAAACTCCTTGTACAGAGACTCGGGACGAGAATAAAGATCGGATCGTTCTCTCTTCCTATCTCTCTCTCTTCCTCTCTCTCTCTCTCTCTCTCTCTCTCTCTCTCTCTCTCTCTCTCTCTCTCTCTCTCTCTCTCTCTCTCTCTCTCTCTCTCTCTCCCTCTCTCTTGTCACTCACAAGAGAATGGCCCACTCACCCTTCGTCAATAACAGGTTATTTGACTAAATGAAAAAACTGAAAGGACTCAGAAATTGAAAATTAACATGTTCCTTTAAATTAGTATCTAAAAAACTTCAGTTTGAAAGAAGAATGAATAAACGTCAAAATCGATTTACTCTTTCTGCAAAGTGAAACCGTGATTCTCTCTTTCTCTATCGTAACGATAGAGCGCAAACTGCGTAGCATAAATAAACCAAACGTTAGTTCATCTTTGAAAAACAGCACGAAGACTATTCAAAGAATAAAGTTCTTAAAATATTTTCTAAAAATATTCATCACATCACTCTTACAGAGCAACTGTTTTAATCTAAACAAAAATAAAAGTTGAATGGGCTCAACGTTGTTTAACTTCGTTTTCCAAGTTAGGACCGCCTACAAAGAATAGGTAAAGGCCACATATAAACAAAAACATAAAATTCATTTCGATGTTTAGTATAAATGGAAAGCTAATCGAAGAGGCCTAATAAAGGCGGGTGAGATATAAAATATATAGAGGTAAATCTATAAATATCAACAATAATTTATAAAGTGATAAAATAATTACTAAAAGCCTTTAACACACTTCCGTACACTGAGGGAAGGGTCGGCCATCTTTTCTCTATGGAAAAACCAGAGCGAGATTAAAAAAGCAAGGGCAAAAACTTTTCCTCTCCTTTCAAAAGCATTTCTTTTGAAGATAGTATAGAATAATCCAACACGGCGAAAGCAATAAGACCAAAACCAAGTACTTCACCAATCGGTAGAAAACTCGAGGTCAAGCGCGAGCGGAATCAGTGTTGTCTTTAACACCGACAGAGAAAAACTGGTTTGGTTGAGAAGCATATGCGGTATCTGGCCGATAGTCGGCGCTGGTGGGCACACCCGGCATCCTTCATGGCGATCGCTCGCGAGTTTTTGGAATCTGTCGACCGACGGAGACGTCAGCTATTTATATATTCACCGGCTAAGTTTAATATTTAAAAATAGTGTTTGCACTCATCAATGCTACGAAATATCCAATCAAACTCTCTTGTTAATCTTGCAATGGTAGCAGCCGTGCTTCTATTTCCATATCCCAATGGCAGTCTAACTCCTGAGGTGTGCACCGCCCATCCATCCTTGGATGCATTTGTGAACAGCAGTGTTTCCAGAGGTGAGGAGTCTAGTGGAGTTTCCCAGGTAAGGTTCTCGTCATTCAGCCATCAGACTACATAGTCCAGAACTTCATGACCCTATAAAAAGCAGCTTGACCATGTTTAAGCCATTACCACTTAATGGATGTTATTCCTCTTTTGATGGGAGCAATGGTTGCCGCTCAAAGGTCACTCTACTCACTGTCTGGAATTCGGTACCATTGGATCAGCAATGTCCCAGGACTCCTTCTGTCACGAGGAGGGCGGTCTTGACTCATACCTAAGGAGAATCCTTCTTCTTAGCATATCCGCATACCGGACTAAAAACAGAACAGGGTCAATACCCCCAAAGAAGAATCAGTGGTAGCTTGAAGGTTTGACTGATCGGAGGCCAAAGTGCCCCTCGATCTTGTGATGTGGTGTCTTGATGTTCACACGCGCATTCAGAACGGTCATCACAGGTGGATGAGTGGATGGGGAGGGTACAGCAAGGGAACTTCTTGAAGTTCTGGGTCATTCAACACTTTCAGAAATTTCTCTACGGGTGAAATGCCATTGATTTCCAGGGAAGAACACAATTGTTGCAAGACAAATCCCCCACATGACGTCACGTGCATCAGTCGGTTGGTACTAGAGAGAGAGAACTTCAAAGGAGAGACAGAGGAGTATTACCTACACTGAGGGACCTGAGTCCTAGCCGGGGTCTCCTCCGTCCTTCCGAATTCCTCCAGACAACCAAGCCGTAAAGAAACTTGAAGCAGGCACAGTAGGTCAAGAAGTGAAAGGAGAAAAGAATGAGCTAAAGAGTTTTCTCGGCAACAGCTAAAGTGATGCAAAGTCCAAAGCCTGAGAATCTCTCTTGGCCTTCTTCTTGCCAAACTCTAACCATTGCATAGGCAGCCAAGATTTGTACTTTTCACAAGATGACGACTATGAATAGTTATGCACCTTGCCAAAGATACAAAGATGATGAGAACTTGTACATAAACGTGCCACAGTTACAACCAGGTTTACCAGGACAAACCTGTATGGCGACTCGTGGAGTTTCCCTGTAATCAGACTCACAAACTGAAAGGAAAAGAATGAGAAAAATGCCAGTTAACTGAGCAGCAGAGATGTGCGTCTGTACTCCGCTGCGCAGATGTTAAAGCGAGTGCTCAGTTGCCTGTTATATGGGAGGGGCATACCTAACAGAAACAACTACTGCCTTGTTCAAAGTTTTACCAGATGATTTCCAGCTTAGCTGAAATTATACCTCTTATTAAGGGACAATAGTTTGTATTCATGTAAGAATAAATAGCTTTAAAGATGATTTCACCAAATAATTTTCAATTCCTTACCTAACAGATTTTTACATTATTTAATATCACAAAATTTTCTGAGGACACCAAATCCAACCAACAAATAACTGTTCCTTAAACTAATGCAACACATTTAAGATTCTACATACAATTGTGTCTCAGTTTAATAGATATGCTAGGGGCTAGGTGGGACTACTATGTTCATAAAAGCATATTTCCTACATAAGCTAAACTACACAATAACCTTCAAAATAACAGACCTTACAGAACTTATCATTAGAATCACATTTAAGAAACTTAACAGCTAGAAAGGAATCCTTTACATAAAGAAGTATGATCAGTTTACCATTAATAAGTACTGTATTCAAATCTTTCTTACCTTTATTAGAGATGTAGACTTTGTATTTTGATGATAATCACTCAAAGACTGAATGACGAAATAGCATCAGCAGCAACAAATCTGGATCTATTAACCATATTACATCTAGTCTTACAAGTGTCAGGCTTAGGACTTCCAGAAAGGCAATTACTGTAGATAGGGGAGTTGAATAAAGAGGCGAAGGAGTTTGGCTATGAGTCTGCAGGAAACAAGAGTCCCATAATTTTGATGAGATGACATGCAGTATGTCCAGCTGATACATCTTCAATGGTATCATTGTCATCGTCTTCTACGGTAACTACGGGGTCTGTACGATCCTCATCTCTCTCTTAGTCATCTTAATGGGGTAGGTAACAGGTCCTTTTTCCAGCTTCCTCCATAATAAACAGCATAAAGACTTGACACTCATCATTGAAAAATGTTATTTTTATTAATAAAATAAATTTTTGAATATACTTACCCGATAATCATGTAGCTGTCAACTCCGTTGCCCGACAGAATTCTATGGAGGGATACGCCAGCTATCACAATACTAGAAGGGGGTGTATTTACCAGCGCCACCTGTGGCCAGGTACTCAAGTACTTCTTGTTGACACCTCCTCAATTATTCCTCGGTCCACTGGTTCTCTATGGGGAGGAAGGGAGGGTCGATTAAATCATGATTATCGGGTAAGTATATTCAAAAATTTATTTTATTAATAAAAATAACATTTTTCAATATTAAACTTACCCGATAATCATGTAGCTGATTCACACCCAGGGGGGTGGGTGAAAAACCAGTGTACAAGACTAAAGGATAGCTAAGTATCCCGTATTTCATATAATCAGTTATCCACAATAACAATGAAATAATAAGTACCTGGTAAGGAAGTCGACTTGAACCGTTACTCTGCCTTTAATAAGATCGTCTTCCTTACTGAGCGCAGCGTTCCTCTTGGGAGGCTGAATCAACTCAAAGGTGCTAAAGTATACAGGGCTGCAACCCATACTAAAGGACCTCATCACAACCTTTAACCTCGGCGCTTCTCAAGAAAGAATTGACCACCCGCCAAATCAACAAGGATGTGGAAGGCTTCTTAGCCGACCGTACAACCCATAAAAAGTATTCAAGAGAAAGGTTAAAAAGTTATGGGATTATGGGAATGTAGTGGCTGAGCCCTCGCCTACTACTGCATTCGTTGCTACGAATGGTCCCAGGGTGTAGCAGTACTCGTAAAGAGACTGGACATCTTTGAGATAGAATGATGCGAACACTGACTTGCTTCTCCAATAGGTTGCATCCATAACACTCTGCAGAGAACGGTTCTGTTTGAAGGCCACTGAAGTAGCCACAGCTCTCACTTCATGTGTCCTTACCTTCAGCAAAGCAAGGTCTTCTTCCTTCAGATGAGAATTTGCTTCTCTAATCAGAAGCCTGATGTAATAAGAAACTGCGTTCTTAGACATTGGTAGAGAAGGCTTCTTGATAGCACACCATAAGGCTTCTGATTGTCCTCGTAATGGTTTTGACCTTCTTAGATAGTACTTAAGAGCTCTAACTGGGCAAAGTACTCTCTCCAGTTCGTTCCCCACCATGTTGGACAGGCTTGGGATCTCGAACGACTTAGGCCAAGGACGGGAAGGAAGCTCGTTTTAGCCAAAAAACCGAGCTGCAAGGAACATGTAGCCGTTTCAGATGTGAAACCTATGTTCCTGCTGAAGGCGTGGATCTCACTTACTCTTTTACCTGTTGCTAAGCACACGAGGAAAAGAGTTTTTAATGTGAGGTCCTTAAAAGAGGCTGATTGGAGCGGTTCAAATCCTGATGACATTAGGAACCTTAGGACCACGTCTAGATTCCAGCCTGGAGTGGACAACCGACGTTCCTTTGAGGTCTCAAAAGACCTAAGGAGGTCCTGTAGATCTTTGTTGGAGGAAAGATCCAAGCCTCTGTGGCGGAAAACCGCTGCCAACATACTTCTGTAACCCTTGATCGTAGGAGCTGATAGGGATCTTACGTTCCTTAGATGTAACAGGAAGTCAGCAATCTGGGTTACAGTGGTACTGGTTGAGGAAACTGCATTGGCCTTGCACCAGCTTCGGAAGACTTCCCATTTAGACTGATAGACTCTGAGAGTGGATGTCGTCCTTGCTCTGGCAATCGCTCTGGCTGCCTCCTTCGAAAAGCCTCTAGCTCTTGAGAGTCTTTCGATAGTCTGAAGGCAGTCAGACGAAGAGCGTGGAGGTTTGGGTGTACCTTCTTTACGTGAGGTTGACGCAGAAGGTCCACTCTTAGAGGAAGAGTCCTGGGAACGTCGACCAGCCATTGCAGTACCTCGGTGAACCATTCTCTCGCGGGCCAGAGGGGAGCAACCAACGTCAGCCGTGTCCCTTTGTGAGAGGCGAACTTCTGAAGTACCCTGTTGACAATCTTGAACGGCGGGAATGCATACAGGTCGAGATGGGACCAATCCAGCAGAAAGGCATCCACGCGAACTGCTGCTGGGTCTGGAATCGGAGAACAATACAAGAGGAGCCTCTTGGTCATCGAGGTAGCGAATAGATCTATGGTTGGCTGACCCCACAGGGCCCAAAGTCTGCTGCAAACATTCTTGTGAAGGGTCCACTCTGTGGGGAAGACCTGACCCTTCCGGCTGAGGCGATCTGCCATGACATTCATATCGCCCTGAATGAGCCTCGTTACCAGCGTGAGCTTTCGATCTTTTGACCAAATGAGGAGGTCCCTTGCGATCTCGAACTACTTCCTCGAATGAGTCCCTCCCTGCTTGGAGATGTAAGCCAAGGCTATGGTGTAGTCGGAGTTCACCTCCACCACCTTGTTTAGCTGGAGGGACTTGAAGTTTATCAAGGCCAGATGAACTGCCAACAACTCCTTGCAATAGATGTGAAGTGTCCTTTGCTCCTGATTCCATGTTCCCGAGCATTCCTGTCCGTCCAGTGTCGCACCCCAGCCCGTGTCCGATGCGTCCGAGAAGAGACGGTGGTCGGGGGTCTGAACAGCCAATGGTAGACCTTCCTTGAGAAGAATGCTGTTCTTCCACCACGTTAGAGTAGACCTCATCTCTTCGGAAACAGGAACTGAGACCGTCTCTAGCGTCATGTCCTTTATCCAGTGAGCAGCTAGATGATACTGAAGGGGGCGGAGGTGGAGTCTCCCCGGAGGCGCAACACTCTCAGCCCGACACTCACGCATCAAGACCGAAAGTTGTGACTGTATGGACTGCAGTAGAGTCAACTTGGGGTCGGCAGACACTAAGGTCTGCTGAGGTAAAGCCTTAACAGCCGAGATCTGTTGCGGCAGAACCTTACTCCTCTTAGGCGGAGTGTAATCAACTGATGACTGAGGAGAGTCAGAGCTAACCCAATGACTGCATTCGGGTTGTGAACTTTAACTTCGTACGTCTGGCATAGGTCTGGACTTAACGTTTAAGAGGTCTTGAGACCTGAGACCAGCGTTACTCTGCCTTTATTTTCTCCCCTAATCTCTTCTGCAGACGAGCAAAATAAGGGCTCAATCGTCTGCGGGTGGGAGTGACGGTCTCGGTAAGACACGCCCACAACCACCGAGGATACTTCTGTGCGCCGATCAAGGCCTGCTGAACCCTTATGCCCTTCGACATTGCTTCTCCCCTGGGCTTGGGAGCTTGCAAGAGGTCCCGGACTGGGAGGACGACTGGCGCGCACAAAAGTACCCTCACGCACTAATCACTTATCACTTTGATTTCTGTTTGCACTTATTTCACTGAACTCGAAACTTTAAGTGGTTTGTACCTGAAATACGCAATTCTATCCTTTCTCAAAGTTAGTAATTGCGAAAACAGAATTACAATGTAACAGAAAAATCTAATGAAAGATAATTCAGTGGCTGGAAAGAGACTAAACACTAGATCACTCTAGAAACGTTTAGTTTCTTCCCCTAAAGAGACTAGGGAGAAGAGCAAAAACGATAACGACGTTACTCGTACGCCTGGCAGGCTTGAATGAAACGTTTATCCTCTTTCTCCCTCCGTCTCTATCTCTCCTCTCTCTCTCTCTCTTGACTTAGAACCTGAGAGAAGAGCCCAATCATATATATCGTTAAAACATATTATTGTTAAAGGAAAAAACTGAAAAGTTCCTTTATTAGGATCAAAACCATTAAGTTAAGAAAGAATGAACAAAACGCTAGACACGGTTACTCTTACTGCAACGTGAAACCGTGAACATTCTTTCTCTATCGTAACGATAGAGTGCAAGTTGAACGTTCTGAACGTCAACAACTGCAGAGACAAAACAAAACGTTAGTTCAACTTTGAAAACAGTACGAGACTATCAAAGAAATTCTTTCAAACTCTGTGGCGGAAATAGCATAATATGTTAACAGGTAAAACCGAAATGACGGGCTCAAAGTTTATTAACTTCGGTAAAAGACCGCCTACTATTAGGAAGGTCGAATATAAACAAATATAAAAATTAATTTTAATGAGTTTATAATAAAAGGAAGTTAATCGAAGAGGCCTATAAGAGGCGGAGAGATATAAAATAAATCTATAACTTTTGTTAAGCAAAATTAAGAAAGAGAGTCTATACTCTCTTAGACACCAACACTTCCGTCTAAGGGAAGGGTCGGCCATTGAAAGGTGAACGAGAGTTCATACTCTCTCGTCACCATAATTAATCAAATTAATTCCAAAAGCTAACTAAGCTAATATAGAAGTTTCCAGTAAAGCGACAGCCGAAATCAAAGAGAAATACTTCACCAAAGTCGTGAAAATACTCCAAGAACATAAGCGTACCCCAGAACGTCTTGCCGGAAGCACGACAGAGGAATAATTGAGGAGGTGTCAACAAGAAGTACTTGAGTACCTGGCCACAGGTGGCGCTGGTAAATACACCCCCTTCTAGTATTGTGATAGCTGGCGTATCCCTCCATAGAATTCTGTCGGGCAACGGAGTTGACAGCTACATGATTATCGGGTAAGTTTAATATTGAAAAACACAAACTTATCGGAAAGTTCCCTTGAAGAGGAAACTTGAAGAGAAAAAGCTGGAACAAAGCAGATGACAAGAGTTCTGGATCCATTGTTATGATAGAGTAACGACCCAAGCTTGAGCAGTCCCTCCTGTTCCTGCTGCCTTCATAATGATATAATTGTTTGCATCTGGTACTCCATCTTCTCTTCCCTACATCTTGATTTCAAAGCTGTGTTTCTATCTTTACAGACATTTTTTGCATATTTTTTCTGCAACGCTTTCATCTTCGTCGAGACCTGAATAAGATAAAAAAAATAGTTTACACGCAAATCAGAACTGCTAATAATGATGAGGTCTTGGCATTAAAAGTATCTTGCATGCATACTAAGCATTCATCCAAGGGAAATATCTATTTTTTATCGAAGATTAGTATTCAGTGAGCAATTATTCAACATTCAATTTTCTGTTAATATTAATCAGTATTTTTCTTTATATCCTCAGACCCATAATAATTATAAATTGAAATGAAGATTTTTTAGTAGAGTATTTTGTATTTTTCCTAACTATACAAATTTGAGTCCTTTAATAGGAGCTGGAACTTGGGTGTCAAGATTTATAAAGAGGTGGCAATAGTCACTGCCAGGATGTGGGTAAGCCCCGCTACTAGACAGGGTACTGTGCAGCCACTGACCTTAACCTAGGACTTGCAGGGCAGTTGAGGAAGAAAATTAAAGGAATCAGGTTTGTGTAGTTAGGAATTGTGATTTGTTCCCATACAAATATTGAACTTTGTCCTTTAAAGGGAGACATAATAAGGATAATAAGGAGGGAGGAAGTCCTTACTGTATAATCAAGTTGGCTGGTTTACTTCCCGGGATGCCAAAGCAATTAGACAGGTAAAAGGAGGCAATGTGAAGACTCCTGCCAACCTGAGAAACCATTTCCCAGGTGATAAGCTAGGTTTCTGCCAAAGCTCGGCAGAAGGTCCCATATGATATGGTGTCTGTTAATGTAGAGTCAATGTAAGAATTGGATTTGCATATATCTCTATTCATACTCCTTATAAGGTGCTTGGTTGGGATGCTAACATGCATCAAATGTCCGATCCAGCAAGTAACGGCAAGACCGCTGCACCCCAAGCGAAGGGAAAGAAGTAGAAAAAGGACCTCTCATCCTAGACTTACATTGCGAACGCTATCTTAAACGAAATACTTCTTGTTTTGTGAGGGAGCTAAGTTCGGTACATACACAACCTGCTGAGTATCTACCAATGAACTGAGGGAAGAAGAATCCGAGAACCTGTTTGTATATTCCCTACGGTAGTGGGTGGTTAAGGTCGTCTGGAATTTCCAGACTCCAGCCACTGACAGATGGTTCCTGAAGGCTGATGAGGAACTAAGCCTTGTGAATTCATGCACTTTTCAGGAAGTTACCTCTACTCCTTTGGTAGACGCAGGATGTGCATGTCAGATGGCTTTCCAAAGACAGAACATGATATTCCTGAAAATCTTTTTCTTCTTGAGGGATAAAACAACAACAAACATGCCGCCCGACAGGAACGAGTATGTTGGATAATGGCTAATAGTCACACAATTACAGATATGAAAAATGTTATATCCTTGGCTTCTTACATTGATATCCCTCAAACATGACTTTGCAAGACCATTTACTTAATCTTAAAGAAAAAGCAGAAGCGGCAAGTTAAGAAAGCTAAGAAGTAAAGTTGTCAACTTAGAAACTTAATAGGTTCCAGGAAGCTGTTTGTACATCAAAATTTTTTAAAATCTGGCCTAGGGTAGGCTTCACCTAACTCTATATGCCTCTGATTTTCAGTTGCATAAGTCAACAAATAGTCGCGTTTCATATTGCATATGTCCTCTTGCTTACTGCATTAAATTATATAACATTGTTTTATCACATTATTTCATTATGAACTTTTGATACATCTGAAATATGACAAATTCAAAGATAATTTGTATTTTTCCTAACCATACAAACCTTAGCTATTTACAAAGGGTTACCTTTTAGCGTAGCTGAAATGGCGAGCCATTAGAATTTAACGAGGGTGTATTACCCCCGCGCTAGTTAGCGGGGGGGTAGGGGAGTGGTAGCTAGCTACCCATCCTCCCCCTCACACACAGGTGAATACTCACTTTCACTTAGAGGTAGGACTTGTCTTGGGGGACAGGGCTGGCGGGCAAATATGTGTAAATAGCTAATGTTTGTATGGTTAGGAAAAATACAAATTATCTTCGAATTTGTCATTTGTTCCGTAACCGAAATACAAACCACGCTATTTACAAAGGGTGACTTACCCCTTAGGAAAGGTGGAAAGTCCCCAGCCATACTGGCTTTGGCTTTACCCGGGGACTCAGAATCCGAGTGAGTCGCACTCGAGAAAAGGAGTCCCTGCACCTCACAAGTTCCTTGCTCCGCAAGGAACCATGTGGCCTACGTAAGCTTGTGTGTGAAGGAAGAAGTGTGACCCATCCTAGGCAGTTGACCTGGAGTTCCAGAAGGAACTCTGGGTTAGGACGTTCCCAATACCACCTCGTCAGGGTATGGGGGACGCGACAGTATTGACTCAATACTCGGAACACAAGGAAGCATGGTTTACCTGCAGAGGTTCGAGGTCAGCTATGCAGAGACCAGGATGCTGCTTCCCCGTAGAGGGGATGATGAAGAAGGAAGTAAGGGCCAGACATACTTCTTTCGTTCATGCAGACTAAAACCTGATAACAATGCCCTCAACCTTCTGCTACCTGTCCAAAAAGGAGCCTGAGGTTAGACCAGCTGTTGTGTAGCCACCACAGAGCGATAGAAAACGTATCGAGACTCCTGTGGGTCACACCCTGCAGGAAGCGGGCTGCGAAGGTCATTAGACGCTTCCAGACTCCAGCTTGTAGCACCTGCGTCACAGAGTAGTATTACTCGAAGGCGAGGGACGTTGCGATGTATCCAACATCGTGCTGTAGGGCGACGTGACGGGGGAGGGTCTGGAGACAGGTCGAGATGAATGTCCTTGAGTCCGGGCTGAAGAGGTATACTGGTGACTCTCCCCCCATGTCCTCCTTGTGCTCCCAAATCGGCTGCAACTGAGGACAAACTGCAGCTGTTCGCAGCGCTAACCTCTCGATTCCTTTACTGGCAAGAAAGAGAAGGTCTTGGGACATCAGATACAGAATGGAGACTCGAAATCTTGAATGAATCGGACCGAAGGGCCGGGACCCCCAGATTCTGAGTCTAGCCAACAACTCAGGAGCGAGCCTGAATGTTGCCTTCCCCTCTTCCTTAGAAAGGGGGGAGTCGTAAGAGACCAAGAAGATTGCTTACACACTGGCCGTGGCCAGAGTGAGCAGGAGACCCAAGGCGGAATACAATCCGAGGCCTGTCGTAAAGGGTCTTGAGAAGATCTCTTAAAGGACTAAAAGTCCGAGCCATGCTCCAAGTTGGAGGTCTTCCTCCGACTAGGGCAGGGACGATCGTAGCTTTGCATGAGCGAGGATAGATCCAGCGGGCAGGAAAAAGTTATTCCTTTAAGCCTGAAAGTCAGGGAAAGGCTGAGCGACAGGCTTCATTGCCGAGAGCGGAAAGGAATTTCCTCCCGCCGAAAGGCAATAAGACCGTTATTGCTGGAGAAGAGGCCTCAAGGGAAGAGGTATATCTCCCACGGCACCAACCACCGAAGACTCTTCACTTTGCCTGGGAGACCCCTGTGGATGACTATCGCAGATGACGCGACCTCCGTACCGCGACTGTAGCGGGTTGTCTCCTCTTGAGGAGGAAGCGTAGTGTCTCCAGGCATGAAGCCGAAGCGACGCCCCGGTTAGGGAGAGATGTCGCAGTGTGGATGCTTGAGTAGTTTGCGCCGTGGGAGAAGCTCTCCCGGGAGTTCCGTTAGGGGAAGCAGAGGGTCCAGAAATCGTTCTGCGCATAGTCCCAGTGGAGCTCTCCCATTGAAAGGTTGACAGACAACCTGGTCTTGTTGAGACCCATTGTCCACAGACAAAAAGGAGGGAAGACGCAGGCGTCGAAGTTGTCCCACCATCACCGGAATGCATCTTGCCAGAGTCTCGGGGTCTGAGACTGGGGGGAAAAATAGCGGAAGCTTGAGGTTCCAAGCTGTCGCGATCAGGTCCCCCAGACCAGCACTTGCTGGATACCCAAGGTCAAAGACCCCCAGGTACACTCTCTCTACGAGGCTCTGCTCGGGTAGTCTGAGAGAACATTCCCCTGCCTGGAACGAGAGAGCCGATGGTGGTATTGAGAGAATCTCAATCATCCCGGTATCTCTACTGCAAGATGTGAAGGTGTGAAAATGCGTCCCCTGCTGGTTAGAATACGCCAGAATCATGAAGTCGACGGGCACGGGGCGACTCGGCAGGAGCTGTAGGATCTGTAGAGGGGCCAGACTAAGGCCCCTAAGCCTGCCTGAATGATGGAGAGGTATCCTTCAGGTCTTGACCATAGGCCTGGACCAGAACATGCCCCCCCCCCCCCCCCCCTTTCCTTTGACGAGTCCGAGAACCGCATCAAGAATGTGGGGAAAGGACGAGAATATCCACTACCATCAAGAGGCTCCATAGGTCAATACCCATTGCAGGTCTAATAGTTCCGCTGGTCCCATAGGGCCAGGGAGTCCGGTTAAACATTGCCTGAAGCCACCTGAACTTGGATCGCCCCACATGGAACTTATCCTGAGGCGACCGTTCGGACTATAAACGGGTCAATGAGGAAAGGAGAACTAGGAAACATTCCAAGGTAGGGCTGAAAGCTCTGCTTGACTGAGAACAGGTACTGCGACTCTTCTCAGTCTTGCCACAGTCAACCGAAAGGAAGGCTCGGAGGATGTGGTAACAGAATCTGGCGTTCCCAGGTGGTCACCCATCCAAGTACCGACGTTGCATCACCTCGCTGGACGGACGAGAAGCGGGGTTTCCAACGTGGTAAGGCCGTTGACTCAATATCATGGCCAGATACTCCAGATGTTGAGGCAGAGGAAGAGAAGGCTCCAAGCAAAATACCATGAGCCCACACTCATGGTAAGCATCCGGAAGCTTGTCCCGGTGCTGAAGAAGGTCGAACCCGAGCCTACCGGAGTTGACCAGCCCTCCAAACAGCAGAGGAGGCGGAAGCCTGCACCTGAGCGGCCAAGAGGAAGGCAGGGAGAGTTCTCTGGGGAAACAAACCTGCTATGCCACGGCGGGATAGCAACACTGCATCATAAGCAGGAATACTTGCAGTCTAGGCTGAATTCGACGAGCACCCTGGAAGATGGATGGAATGGAAACTGAAAGTACCCGTCCTTCCGATCCAGGGTTTAAGGAGTCCTGTCGCCTCGTTACCAGTCTGATCGATTCTGCTGGTCTACGCTGGCCGAAGTTTGTTCGACAAACTTGATCAGGGCTGAGAGGTCGACTACGGACATCCCCCTCTCAGATCCTTCCTACAAGAAAGGATCGACTGAGGGGGCTAGGGGTGAAGCCGTCGATGATCCTAAGGAAGACCTTCGCCCAAGGTATGGATCATTCTGCCCAACCGGGCAACTCTGCTGACGCTATGGCATAGAGGTTCAGAGACACTGAATTCGCTGACAGAGACGGCAGGCGCGATATCCTTGGCTAATCACAGAGATTGTGCGGGAATGGGCATCGGGAAGCTGTCATTCGGATGAGTAACCTTAAGCATCCTTCCAGCGAAAAACCTGCAATCCTAGAGTTCGTGAACTCCTTTTAGGACTATGCCCCCCCGGGGGAGTCTCCCGTGCCATCTGTTCCTGACAGGAGGAAACTGCAATTGGACACCTTGTCCCAGTTGTCGTAGCCGATAACTTAGGCCGACGTGGTTGAAAGAAAAGGGCGCTGGAGCCCTGCAGAGTCTGGAAGAAAGCGCCTTGGAGGAGTGAGACCGGAAGTCGATTTCCTCCGCACAGCAGCTGTCTAAGTTTCTGTCCTTGGGCACAAACAAACTCTTCTCAAGGATGGAAGGGTGTCTGATGTCGTCGACCTCCACAGATGAGACACCCGAAGGAAGCCCTCAGTCAGCGCGTCCAGATGGTACAACATCGAGCTTGTCCGCAAGTTAGATACTTAACGACGAAAGGCCAAGGTGCCTGAGCTCGAGAGGAGGAAAGTACCCCTGATCTTCCTGTAGCTTCCTTGAACCAAACCTCGGGCCATAACCGAGGAGGGAAAGAACCTGGTAAGCTCCCAGAGGAAGAGGTAAGCAGTCACCCCTTGTCCGATGGAGAAATCTCGAACGGAAAGCCCCCCCGCCAAAAATCCTTCCAGGGAATGACGGGGAAGGGCTAACCCAGGTTCAGGAAAGAGGAGTGTTGCTCAGATCTCCCTTAAGTTTCTCCTATTCTTGCAAGTGCCATGCTCTGCGTTTACGGGGAGAGGCCGTGTTCTGGAAATGCGCTCCAGAAGAACTCGCCAGGCTGCGAAAAACCGCATTGGGAATCGTGGTCGCAATCGCCCTGGAGCTCGAGCGACGGAAATTCAAAGATTTTCGCGTGGGCGAACGTGGAAGCGCCCATGCGCGGTAACGCAAACGAAGGTGAGCGAAGGAGCGCAGAAGGAGGGCGAGCGTGGTAGGAAGGGCGAGAGCTGGTGGTCGGCGAGCGATAACCCATAGACGAGCAATGGATACTGCAAGAAAAAAGCCGACGCTTGTGCGAAGAAACACTGTAGGTTCGCGCGACGGAACACCATCCGTCCGCGCGATGGAAAAACCGTTGATTCGCGCGTGGGCGAACATTGGAGAGCATGGGCGCGGACGCGCATGAGCGTAGACGTGCAGGCACGTGGGCGCGCAGGCGAGTGGCCGCGCGGGCGCACAGGCGAGCGGTCGCGCGGGCGAGCGGTCGCGCGGACGAGCGGTCGCGCGGGCGAGCGGTCGCGCGGGCGAGCGGTCGCGCGGGCGAGCGGTCGCGCGGGCGAGCGGTCGCGCGGGCGAGCGGTCGCGCGGTCGCGCGGGCGAGCGGTCGTGAGGGTGGGCAGGTGGATGAGAGCGAGTCCGAGGCGGCGAACGCAAGCGTTAGCGCGATGGCGAGGAAACGCGCTGCCACGTGAGCGAGGAAGACCGCTGGCGATATGGATCAACAAGCGATCGGTGGTGAGCTGGTGAGCGCTAACGCGCAGATTGGCGATAACGCGTTGTGTTATGCCGACGTGATGGTCGAGCAGCATGCGCAGGAGAGCGATCGTGCGTTGGCGAGCAATATGCGAAGGTGATCAGCATGCGCCTGGTGATCAGTATGAGCAGGGTCGCGCGATGGTGATCAGCATGCCAGGGTCGCGCGATGGCGATCAGCATGCGCAGGTGGGCGGTCGCGCGATGGCGATCAGCATGCGCAGGTGGGCGGTCGCGCGATGGCGAGCAGCATCCGCGATGGCGATCAGCATCCGCAGTTGAGGGTCGCGCGATGGCGATCAGCATCCGCAGTTGAGGGTCGCGCGATGGCGATCAGCATCCGCAGTTGAGGGTCGCGCGATGGCGATCAGCATCCGCAGTTGAGGGTCGCGCGATGGCGATCAGCATCCGCAGTTGAGGGTCGCGCGATGGCGATCAGCATCCGCAGTAGAGGGTCGCGCGATGGCGATCAGCATCCGCAGTTGAGGGTCGCGCGATGGCGATCAGCATCCGCAGTTGAGGGTCGCGCGATGACGATCAGCATGCGCAGGTGAGCAGGTGAGCTAGTAGCTGGCGAACCATGTTCCTTCAGAAGTGTTGGAGAACGTTGGCGTCCCGGCTGTAACACACGCGGGCGATCCGGAGATCGCCGAGAAACAGGTGATCGCTGGCGAGCTGATGATCGCTGACGAGCAGAAGGCTACGCGTGGAAGCCTGTGCATAGAAGAAGAGTCCTTGACCCCGACCTGAACCGAAGTTCTAGATCGTGAGGGCAAACGTGGGCGCACAGGGCGCGTAACAGGAACCAACAGGAACAGCAGGGATGATCATCTTGAAAGCGCCGACGAACAGGAGAGCGCTGATGAGCAGAAGAGCGCCTGTGTGTTAACACTGAGCAGGAGCAGGAGAGAACACAGCAGAAGGGCGCGCAGGGAAACCCTGACACGCAAGGGAAGAACCCCCGTGGGGGCAACCCTTTGCCCCGAAGGGATCGTTGTCCGCCGGGAGACTGATGTCCGTCGGAAGACCGCTGTCCGTCGGGAAGACCGTTGTCCGTCGGGAAGACCGTTGCCCGTCGGAAGACGAGATCAGACTGCTGTCCATCTGCAACAAGGCGGAAGATCGAGAAAAAGGAGTTGTAGGCTGCAAACGGAGATCCAAAAAGGCGCCTCAAGCACCCTTATAGGGAGATGAGAGGCCCTTACGACGAGGCAGACGGTGGGCCTACGGCGAAGGAGGCCAACAGCAACCGCAACAGAAGAAACCTCCGAAGAGGAGTCTCTATGAGTGTACTCTCTCGCGAACGAAAGAGAAACACTTCGTGGAAGAGACTGGTCAGCCAGTGACCTAAAAGGAGCAATCCTCCGAAGAGGAGCTCCTGCAGTTGCCCAGCCCCTTGAGCGAAACTGCAGGTGCGACCGCTCAGCACCAAGAGCATAGTCGCACGAAAAAAAGGCAAGAGAAGAACCCCCCAAAAGGGGAAAAACTCAAGCCTGGACAGGAAAAACTTCCCTCGGAAGGAAAGTTACCCGCCCAAGGAGGCAAGCCTCCTGAGAGTTCTAAAATGAACTGGAGAGCTGTCCGTCGACACGGGAGTACTTCCAGTAGAAGGAGACACGCCCCTGACGAAAAAACAAGGGGGGAGGCAGCAACAGCCAAATCCCCAGGACTCAACCAGACAGCTCACACCGTTGCCATATTACAGAAACGAACTAGATCGGTAACTGTAAAAAAATAAAACAAATAATATTAGTACACATTCATTCCCCCGGGAAGGCTCCGAAGAGGAATCCCGAGGGAAAGGAACAAGAATTACACAACAGGCACGTGCCCTCACAACCGCTTACACTCACGGAAGGAGAGCTGTAACCAAAACAGAATTATAACAATTATAATTATGTACTATGTAATTATGTAATTTAAAAAAGAATGAACACTAAAGAAAGAACGAAAACCTCGAAAGGAATCGTTCTACAAAAAACAACTACAATTAGATTCATAACTAATTGAGACAAATGTACGGCGTAGCAACCGCCCCACACGGAAAGGAAGCTACAAGGGCGTAGTAAAACGTAGTAAAAGGGTGAACGACCTCAAGAGAGAGAGAGAGAGAGAAAGACATAAGTCAAATTCGATCGCCACCCATAAAATTACGCCGTGGTGGCCTAACTGCCGAGGACTCCACGTAGATATCGTACACTACACACACAAATCTGAAAAGGAAACTTACTTATTTCTATACTCAAATATATATACAAACATGAAAACATGTTTACATATATATTGAGTAAATGAAAAGTAAGCGATTAAGTAAAGACAAAACAAACAATGGCTGCCAAGAGAGGACCAAGACAGAGACGTCTGTCACAGTCCGAGCCAAAAGTGAAAGTGAGTATTCACCTGTGTGTGAGGGGGAGGGGTAGCTAGCTACCACTCCCCTACCCCCCGCTAACTAGCGCGGGGGTAATACACCCTCGTTAAATTCTAATGGCTCGCCATTTCAGCTACGCTAAAAGGTAACCCTTTGTAAATAGCGTGGTTTGTATTTCGGTTACGGAACAAATAGGGTTTCAGTTGGGTTTGTGTTTGTATCTCCCAATTTTTGTAAGTTGGGGACCTTCTCCATGTCTGTACTCTCCAGCAGCCAAAGTCAAAGTAAAGGTTACGCTACTTGCAATTCAAGCTTAGCTGAAGTCATACTATCAAGGGTTGAAGGTTTGCATTATGTAGAGGATCGCACACAAAGATAATATGGATAAATGGCAGGTTCACTCAGAAAACTGCCACATTTCTACCAGGTTTTGGAGGACATACAGACATTCAGAAAGCCCAAAAAAACCTAATGATGCCTATTTCAGGCAGTTCCTCTTTTTCCTCGGGACCTCATTTCAGAGCCAATCAGAGACGACCCCAAAAGTTGTAAACACCTGTAAAGATTTTGTAAAGACTCAAAAGTTTTGAAATACTTTTCATATTCAATATATCACATTTCTCAGTACCTGTACTTCACTTCCAAGATATGTTATCATATTTAATGTTGTGACATAATATGGATCACTTAAAGTATCATAATTGCCTATAACTTACATCATGTTCCTCAAATTGTTTTTGTGCCACCGTGACTTGTTTCGTTTGTAAATCAACATTATATCACTGCTCCTCTGGCAATTGGTATATGGATGTACTGTACATGCCAGCCATGTGGGTCACTATGAAAGGTATCACAATTACCTATACAGTACAGTAATGTGTTTTATCATTAATAGTTATTATAAAACTTTTGGGCCATTACATAAAGTTTAAAAATTATTTACAGATGTCTACGATTTTTATTAACAGCCCTCAATCAATGATGGTAGATTCTTAGGGAGAAAGTACCTTTTACAATAGCAGATCATTTCTTATTTGTCAGCATCAAATTAAAATAAGAAACGTAAATTTGATTTAATCAAAATGACAAATTCGAAGATAATTTGTATTTTTCCTAACCATACAAACCTTGGCTATTTACATTGGGTTTACCTTTTAAAGCAGCTGAAATGGCAAGCCATTAGAATTTAACAAGGGTGTATTACCCCCGCGCTAGTTAGCGGGGGGGGTAGGGGAGTGGTAGCTAGCTACCCCTCCCCCCTTCACACACAGATGAAAGCTCACTTTCACTTAGAGGTAGGACTTGTCTTGGGGGACAGAGCTGGCGGGCAAATATGTGTAAATAGCTAAGGTTTGTATGGTTAGGAAAAATACAAATTATCTTCGAATTTGTCATTTGTTCCGTAACCGAAATACAAACCACGCTATTTACATTGGGTGACTTACCCATTAGGTAGGGTGGAAAGTCCCCAGCCATACTGACTTTGGCTTTACCCGGGGACTCAGAATCCGAGTGAGTCGCACTCGAGAAAAGGAGTCCCTGCACCTCACAAGTTCCTTGCTTCGCAAGGTATGGGGGACGCGACAGTATTGACTCAATACTTGGAACACAAGGAAGCATGGTTTACCTGCAGAGGTTCGAGGTCAGCTATGCAGAGACCAGGATGCTGCTTCCCCGTAGAGGGGATGATGAAGAAAGAAATAAGGGCCAGACATACTTCTTTCGTTCATGCAGACTAAAACCTGATAACAATGCCCTCAACCTTCTGCTACCTGTCCAAAAAGGAGCCTGAGATTAGACCAGCTGTTGTGTAGCCACCACAGAGCGATAAAAAACGTATCGAGACTCCTGTGGGTCACGCCCTGCAGGAAGCAGGCTGCGAAGGTCATTAGACGCTTCCAGACTCCAGCTTGTAGCACCTGCGTCACAGAGTAGTATTACTCGAAGGCGAGGGACGTTGCGATGTATCCAACATCGTGCTGTAGGGCGACGTGACGGGGGAGGGTCTAGAGACAGGTCGAGATGAATGTCCTTAAGTCCGGGCTGAAGAGGTATACTGGTGACTCTCCCCCGTGTCCTCCTTGTGCTCCCAAATCGGCTGCAACTGAGGACAAACTGCAGCTGTTCCCAAAGCTAACCTCTCGATTCCTTTATTGGCAAGAAAGAGAAGGTCTTGGGACATCAGATACAGAATGGAGACTCGAAATCTTGAAGGAATTGGACCAAAGGGCCGGGACCCCCAGATTCTGAGTCTAGCCAACAACTCAGGAGCGAACCTGAATGTTGCCTTCACCTCTTCCTTAGGAAGGGCGGAGTCGTACGAGACCAAGAAGATTGCTTACACACTGGCCGTGGCCAGAGTGAGCAGGAGACCCAAGGCGGAATACAATCCGAGGCCTGTCGTAAAGGGTCTTGAGAAGATCTCTTAAAGGACTAAAAGTCCGAGCCATGCTCCAAGTTGGAGGTCTTCCTCCGACTAGGGCAGGGACGATCGTAGCTTTGCATGAGCGAGGAAAGATCCAGCGGGCAGGAAAAAGTTATTCCTTTAAGCCTGAAGGTCAGGGAAAGGCTGAGCGACAGGCTTCATTGCCGAGAGCGGAAAGGAGTTTTTCTGCCGCCGAAAGGCAATAAGACCGTTATTGCTGGAGAAGAGGCCTCAAGGGAAGAGGTATATCTCCCACGGCACCAACCACCGAAGACTCTTCACTTTGCCTGGAAGACCCCTGCGGATGACTATCGCAGATGACGCGACCTCCGTACCGCGACTGTAGCGGGTTGTCTCTTCTTCAGGAGGAGGCGTAGTGTCTCCAGGCATGAAGCCGAAGCGAAGCCCCGGTTCGGGAGAGATGTCGCAGTGTGGTTGTTTGAGTAGTCTGCGCCGTGGGAGAAGCTCTCCCGGGAGTTCGGTCAGGGGAAGCAGAGGGTCCAGAAATCGTTCTGCGCATAGTCCCAGTGGAGCTCTCCCATTGAAAGGTTGACAGACAACCTGGTCTTGTTGAGACCCATTGTCCACAGACAAAAAGGAGGGAAGACGCAGGCGTCGAAGTTGTCCCACCATCACCGGAATGCATCTTGCCAGAGTCTCGGGGTCTGAGACTGGGGGGAAGAACAGCGGAAGCTTGAGGTTCCAAGCTGTCGCGATCAGGTCCCCCAGACCAGGACTTGCTGGTTACTCAAGGTCAAAGACCCCCAGGTACACTCACTCTACGAGGCTCTGCTCGGATAGTCGGAGAGAACATTCCCCTGCCTGGAATGAGAGAGCCGATAGTGGTATTGAGAGAATCTCAATCATCCTGGTATCTCTACAGCAAGATGTGAAGGTGTGAAAATGCGTCCCCTGCTGGTTAGAACACGCCAGAATCATGAAGTTGACGCGCACGGGGCGACTCGGCAGGAGCTGTAGGATCTGTAGAGGGGCCAGACTAAGGCCCCTAAGCCTGCCTGAATGATGGAGAGATATCCTTCAGGTCTTGACCATAGGCCTGGACCAGAACATGCCCCCTCCCCCCCTTCCTTTGACGAGTCCGAGAACAGCATCAAGAATGTGGGGAAAGGACGAGAATATCCACTACCATCAAGAGGCTCCATAGGTCAACACCCATTGCAGGTCTAATAGTTCCGCTGGTCCCACAGGGGCCAGGAAGTCCGGTTAAACGTTGCCTGAAACCACCGGAACTTGGACCGCCCCACATGGAACTTATCCTGAGGCGACCGTTCGGACTATAGACGGGTCAATGAGGAAAGGAGAACTAGGAAACGTTCCAAGGTAGGGCTGAAAGCTCTGCTTGACTGAGAACAGGTACTGAGACTCTCCTCAGTCTTGCCACAGTCAACTGAAAGGAAGGCTCGGAGGATGTGGCAACAGAATCTGGCGTCCCCAGGTGGTCATCCATCCGAGTATCGACGTTGCTTAACCTCGCTGGACGGACGAGAAGCGGGGTTTCCAACGTGGTAAGGCCGTTGACTCAATATCATGGCCAGATACTCCAGATGTTGAGGCAGAGGAAGAGAAGGCTCCAAGCAAAATACCATGAACCCACACTCATGGTAAGCATCCAGAAGCTTGTCCCGGCGCTGAAGAAGGTCGAACCCGAGCCTACCGGAGTTGACCAGCCCTCCAAAAAGCAGAGGAGGCGGATGCCTGCACCTGAGCGGCCATGAGGAGAGCAGGGAGAGTTCTCTGGGGAAAAAAACCTGCTATGCCACGGCGGGATAGCCACACTGCATCATAAGCTGGAATACTTGCAGTCTAGCATGAATTCGACGAGCTCCCTGGAAGATGGATGGAATGGAAACCGAAAGTACCCGTCCTTCCGATCCAGGGTTTAAGGAGTCCTGTCGCCTCGTTACCAGTCTGATCGATTCTGCTGTTCTACGCTGGCCGAAGTTTGTTCGACACACTTGATCAGGGCTGAGAGGTCGACTACGGAACTCCCCTCTCAGATCCTTCCTTACAAGAAAGGATCGACTGAAGAGGCCGGGGGTAAAGCCGTCGATGATCCTATGGAGGACCTTCGCCTAAGGTATGGATCATTCTGCCCAACCGGGCAACTCTTGCCGACGCTATGACATAGAGGTTCAGAGACACTGAATTCGCTGACAGAGACGGCAGGCGCGATATCCTTGGCTGATCACAGAGATTGTGCGAGAATGGGCATCGGGAAGCTGTCATCCGGATGAGTAACCTTAAGCATCCTCCCAGCAAGAAACCTGCAATCCTAGAGTTCGTGAACTCTGCCGCTCCTTTTAGGACTATGGCCCCCCGGGGAAGCCTTCCGTGCCATCTGTTCCTGACAGGAGGAAACTGCAATTGGACACCTTGTCCCAGTTGTCGTAGCCGATAACTTAGGCCGACGTGGTTGAAAGAAAAGGGCGCTGAAGCCCTGCAGAGTCAGGAAGAAAGCGCCTTGGAGGAGTGAAAACGGAAGTCGATTTCCTCCGCACAGCCGCTGTCTAAGTCTCTGTCCTTGGGCACAAACAAACTCTTCTCAAGGAAGGAAGGGTGTCTGAGGTTGTCGACCTCCCCAGATGAGACACCCAAAAGGAAGCCCTCAATCAGCGCGTCCAGATGGTACAACATCGAGCTTGTCCGCAAGTTAGATACTTAACGACGAAAGGCCAAGGTGCCTGAGCCCAAGAGGAGGAAAGTACCCATGATCTTCCTGTAGCTTCCTTGAACCAAACCTCGGGCCGTAACCGAGGAGGGAAAGGACCTGGTAAGCCCCAAAAGGAAGGGGTAAGCAGTCACCCCTTGGCCGATGGAGAAATCTCGAACGGAAAGCCCCCCGCCAAAAATCCTTCCAGAGAATGACGGGGAAGGGCTAACCCAGGTTCTGGAAAGGGGAGTGTTGCTCAGACCTCCCTGAAGTTTCTTCCTATTCTTGCAAGTGTCATGCTCTGCGTTTACGGGGTGAGGCCGTGTTCTGGAAATACGCTCCAGAAGAACTCGCCAGGCTGGCCATGCTGCGAAAACCCCAATGGGAATCGTGGTCGCAATCGCCCTGGAGCTCGCGCGATGGTAATTCAAAGATTTGCACGTGGGCGAACGTGGAAGCGCCCATGCGCGGTCACGCATGAACGCAAACGAAGGTGAGCGAAGGAGCGCAGAAGGAGGGCGAGAGTGGTAAGAAGGGCGAGAGCTGGTGGTCGGCGAGCGATAACCCATAGACGAGCAATGGATACTGCAAGAATTAAGCCGACGTTCGTGCAAAGAAACACTGTCGGTTCGAGCGACGGAACACCATCGGTTCGCGCGACGGAACACCGTCGGTTCGCGCGACGGAACACCGTCGGTTCGCGCGACGGAACACCGTCGGTTCGCGCGACGGAACACCGTCGGTTCGCGCGACGGAACACCGTCGGTTCGCGCGACGGAACACCGTCGGTTCGCGCGACGGAACACCGTCGGTTCGCGCGACGGAACACCGTCGGTTCGCGCGACGGAACACCGTCGGTTCGCGCGACGGAACACCGTCGGTTCGCGCGACGGAACACCGTCGGTTCGCGCGACGGAACACCGTCGGTTCGCGCGACGGAACACCGTCGGTTCGCGCGACGGAACACCGTCGGTTCGCGCGACGGAACACCGTCGGTTCGCGCGACGGAACACCGTCGGTTCGCGCGACGGAACACCGTCGGTTTGCGCGACCATTGGAGAGCATGTGCGCGGACGCGCATGAGCGTAGACGTGCAGGCACGTGGGCGTGTGGGCGCGCAGGCGAATGATCGCGCAGGCACGTGGGCGTGTGGGCGCGCAGGCGAATGATCGCGCAGGCACGTGGGCGTGTGGGCGCGCAGGCGAATGATCGCGCAGGCAAGCGGTCGCGCGGGCGCGCAGGCGAGCGGTCGCGCGGGCGCGCAGGAGAGCGGTCGCGCGGGCGCGCAGGAGAGCGGTCGCGCAGGAGAGCAGTCGCGCGGGCGCGCAGGAGAGCGGTCGCGCGGGCGCGCAGGCGAGCGGTCGCGCAGGCGAACGGTCGCGCGCGGGCGCGCACGCGAACGGTCACGCGGGCGCGCAGGTGAATGGTCGCGCGGGCGCGCAGGCGAGCGGTCGCGAGGGTGGGCAGGTGAATGAGCGCAAGTCCGAGGCGGCGAACACAAGCGTTAGCACGTGGGCGAGGAAGACCGCTGGCGATATGGATCAACATGCGATCGGTGGAGAGCTGGTGAGCGCTAACGGGCAGGTTGGCATGGCGCGTTGTGGTATGTCGACGCGTTGGCGAGCAGCATGCGCAAGTGGGCGATCGCGCGATGGCGAGCAGCATGCGCAGGTGGGCGATCGCGCGATGGCGAGCAGCATGCGCAGGTGGGCGATCGCGAGATGGCGAGCAGCATGCGCAGGTGGGCGATCGCGCGATGGCGAGCAGCATGCGCAGGTGGGCGATCGCGCGATGGCGAGCAGCATCCGCAGGTGGGCGATCGCGCGATGGCGAGCAGCATGCGCAGGTGGGCGATCGCGCGATGACGAGCAGCATGCGCAGGTGGGCGATCGCGCGATGGCGAGCAGCAAGTGCAGGTGGGCGATGGCGAGCTAGTAGCTGGCGAACCATGTTCCTTCAGAAGCGTTGGAGAACGTTGGCGCGCCGGCTGTAACACAGGCGGGCGATCCGGAGATCGCCGAGAGACAGGTGATCGCTGACGTGTAGAACGCTGTTGAATAGGCGATACTAAAATCGCCTGTACGCGCTGGCGAGCAGGTGAACGCTGGTGAGCAGGTGATTGCTGGCGAGCTGATGATCGCTGGCGAGCTGATGATCGCTGACGAGCAGAAGGCAACGCGTGGAAGCCTGCGCATAGAAGAAGAGTCCTTGACCCAGACCTGAACCGAAGTTCTAGATCGCGAGGGCGAACGTGGGCGCACAGGGCGCGTAACAGGAACCAACAGGAACAGCAGGGATGATCATCATGAGAGCGCTGGCGAAAGGAGAGCGCTAGTGATCAGGAAGCGCCTGTGCCCTAACACTGAGCAGGAGCAGGAGAGAACACAGCAGAAGGGCACGCAGGGGAACCCTGACACGCAAGGGAAGAACCCCCGTGGGAGGCAACCCTTTGCCCCAAAGGGAACGTTGTCCGTCGGGAGACAGATGTCAACCGGAAGACCGTTGCCTGTTCGCCGGGAGACTGATGTCCGTTGGAAGACCGTTGTCCGTCGGGAAGACCGTCGGTTCGCGCGACGGAACACCGTCGGTTCGCGCGACGGAACACCGTCGGTTCGCGCGACGGAACACCGTCGGTTCGCGCGACGGAACACCGTCGGTTCGCGCGACGGAACACCGTCGGTACGCGCGACGGAACACCGTCGGTTCGCGCGACGGAACACCGTCGGTTCGCGCGACCATTGGAGAGCATGTGCGCGGACGCGCATGAGCGTAGAAGTGCAGGCACGTGGGCGTGTGGGCGCGCAGGCGAATGATCGCGCTGGCGCGCAGGCAAGCGGTCGCGCAGGCAAGCGGTCGCGCGGGCGCGCAGGAGAGCGGTCGCGCGGGCGCGCAGGAGAGCGGTCGCTCGGGCGCGCAGGAGAGCGGTCGCGCGGGCGCGCAGGTGAGCGGTCGCGCAGGCGAACGGTCGCGCGGGCGCGCAGGCGAACGGTCACGCGGGCGCGCAGGTGAATGGTCGCGCGGGCGCGCAGGCGAGCGGTCGCGAGGGTGGGCAGGTGAATGAGCGCAAGTCCGAGGCGGCGAACACAAGCGTTAGCACGTGGGCGAGGAAGACCGCTGGCGATATGGATCAACATGCGATCGGTGGAGAGCTGGTGAGCGCTAACGGGCAGGTTGGCATGGCGCGTTGTGGTATGTCGACGCGTTGGCGAGCAGCATGCACAAGTGGGCGATCGCGCGATGGCGAGCAGCATGCGCAGGTGGGCGATCGCGCGATGGCGAGCAGCATCCGCAGGTGGGCGATCGCGCGATGGCGAGCAGCATCCGCAGGTGGGCGATCGCGCGATGGCGAGCAGCATCCGCAGGTGGGCGATCGCGCGATGGCGAGCAGCATGCGCAGGTGGGCGATCGCGAGATGGCGAGCAGCATGCGCAGGTGGGCGATCGCGCGATGGCGAGCAGCATGCGCAGGTGGGCGATCGCGAGATGGCGAGCAGCATGCGCAGGTGGGCGATCGCGAGATGGCGAGCAGCATGCGCAGGTGGGCGATCGCGCGATGGCGAGCAGCATGCGCAGGTGGGCGATCGCGAGATGGCGAGCAGCATGCGCAGGTGGGCGATCGCGCGATGGCGAGCAGCATCCGCAGGTGGGCGATCGCGCGATGGCGAGCAGCATGCGCAGGTGGGCGATCGCGAGATGGCGAGCAGCATGCGCAGGTGGGCGATCGCGAGATGGCGAGCAGCATCCGCAGGTGGGCGATCGCGCGATGGCGAGCAGCATGCGCAGGTGGGCGATCGCGAGATGGCGAGCAGCATGCGCAGGTGGGCGATCGCGCGATGGCGAGCAGCATCCGCAGGTGGGCGATCGCGAGATGGCGAGCAGCATGCGCAGGTGGGCGATCGCGAGATGGCGAGCAGCATGCGCAGGTGGGCGATCGCGCGATGGCGAGCAGCATGCGCAGGTGGGCGATCGCGCGATGGCGAGCAGCATGCGCAGGTGGGCGATCGCGCGATGGCGAGCAGCATGCGCAGGTGGGCGATCGCGCGATGGCGAGCAGCATGCGCAGGTGGGCGATCGCGCGATGGCGAGCAGCATGCGCAGGTGGGCGATCGCGCGATGGCGAGCAGCATCCGCAGGTGGGCGATCGCGCGATGGCGAGCAGCATCCGCAGGTGGGCGATCGCGCGATGACGAGCAGCATGCGCAGGTGGGCGATCGCGCGATGGCGAGCAGCAAGTGCAGGTGGGCGATGGCGAGCTAGTAGCTGGCGAACCATGTTCCTTCAGAAGCGTTGGAGAACGTTGGCGCGCCGGCTGTAACACAGGCGGGCGATCCGGAGATCGCCGAGAGACAGGTGATCGCTGACGTGTAGAACGCTGTTGAATAGGCGATACTAAAATCGCCTGTGCGCGCTGGCGAGCAGGTGAACGCTGGTGAGCAGGTGATTGCTGGCGAGCTGATGATCGCTGGCGAGCTGATGATCGCTGACGAGCAGAAGGCAACGCGTGGAAGCCTGCGCATAGAAGAAGAGTCCTTGACCCAGACCTGAACCGAAGTTCTAGATCGCGAGGGCGAACGTGGGCGCACAGGGCGCGTAACAGGAACCAACAGGAACAGCAGGGATGATCATCATGAGAGCGCTGGCGAAAGGAGAGCGCTAGTGATCAGGAAGCGCCTGTGCGCTAACACTGAGCAGGAGCAGGAGAGAACACAGCAGAAGGGCACGCAGGGGAACCCTGACACGCAAGGGAAGAACCCCCGTGGGAGGCAACCCTTTGCCCCAAAGGGAACGTTGTCCGTCGGGAGACAGATGTCAACCGGAAGACCGTTGCCTGTTCGCCGGGAGACTGATGTCCGTTGGAAGACCGTTGTCCGTCGGGAAGACCGTTTCCCGTCGGAAGACGAGATCAGACTGCTGTCCATCTGCACCAGGGCGGAAGATCAAGAAGGAGTTGTAGGCTGCAAACGGAGATTCAATAAGGCGCCTCTAAGCACCCTTATAGGGAGATGAGAGGCCCTTACGGCGAAGGAGGCCAACAGCAACAGCAGCAGAAGAATCCTCCGAAGAGGAGTCTCTATGAGTGTACTCTCTCGCGAACGAAAGAGAAACACTTCGTAGAAGAGACTGGTCAGCCAGTGACCTAAAAGGAGCAATCCTCCGAAGAGGGGCTCCTGCAGTTGCCCAGCCCCTTGAGCGAAACTGCAGGTGTGACCGCTCAGCACCAAGAGCATAGTCGCACGAAAAAAAGGCAAGAGAAGAACCCCCCAAAAGGGGAAAAACTCAAGCCTGGACAGGAAAAACTTCCCTCGGAAGGAAAGTTACCCGCCCAAGGAGGCAAGCCTCCTGAGAGTTCTAAAGTGAACTGGAGAGCTGTCCATCGTCAAGGGAGTACTTCCAGTAGAAGGAGACACGCCCCTGACGAAAATACAAGGGAGGAGGCAGCAACAGCCGAATCCCCAGGCCTCAACAAGACAGCTCACACCGTCGCCATATTACAGAAACGAACTAGATCGGTAACTGTAAAAAAATAAAACAAAAATCCTTAGTACACATTCATTCCCCCGGGAAGGCTCCGAAGAGGAATCCCGAGGGAAAGGAAACAAGAATTACACAACAGGCACGTGCCCTCACAACCACTTACACTCACGGAAGGAGAGCTGTAACCAAAACAGAATTATAACAATTATAATTATGAAACTATGTAATTATGTAATTTAAAAATGAATGAACACTAAAGAAAGAACGAAAACCTCGAAAGGAATCGTTCTACAAGCTGAAATATTAACAACTACAATTAGATTCATAAACTAATTGAGACAAACGTACGGCGTAGCAACCCCCCCCACACGGAAAGGAAGCTACAAAGGCGTAGTAACACGTGGTAAAAGGGTGAACGACCTCAAGAGAGAGAGAGAGAGAAAGACATGTCAAACTCGATCGCCACCCATAAAATTACGCCGTGGTGGCCTAACTGCCGAGGACTCCACGTAGATATCGTACACTACACACACAACTCTGAAAAGGAAACTTACTGATTTCTATACTGAAATATATATACAAACATGAAAACATGTTTACATATATTTTGAGTAAAAGAAAAGTAGCGATTAAGTAAAGACAAAACAAACAATGGCTGCCAAGAGAGGACCAAGACAGAGACGTCTGTCACAGTCCGAGCCAAAAGTGAAAGTGAGCATTCATCTGTGTGTGAGGTGGGGGGGGAGGGGTAGCTAGCTACCACTCCCCTACCCCCCCGCTAACTAGCGCGGGGGTAATACACCCTCGTTAAATTCTAATGGCTCGCCATTTCAGCTGCGCTAAAAGGTAAACCCAATGTAAATGGCGTGATTTGTATTTCGGTTACGGAACAAATAATGCTTTTGCCGAATGGCATAACATTAAAAGTTGACATTCCAAGGACGTTTTGTATCAGGCATGACAAATATTTACTCCCATTCTTAGATCAAATTAATATGTTATAACCTAAAGTACCAAAACCAAGTCTTACTCATTTCAGCATACCATTAACGGCAGAATTATTAGACCAATTTTTTTACTAACTATTCAATTGATTAAGAAAGAGCTTTTGAGGTGCATGTAGTATGCTAGGACAAGCATAAACTTTCTTCACAGGGAAAATGTTTATCTTGGTCTGAAATACATTATCACTAATATAGTTATACAATTTACTAAATACAGTATCATGATTCAAGTGTTACCTTGTCTGGAGTGAAGCAAACACAGGGTTGAGACTTAATCTTAGGGTAACCTAAGGATAAGGAGATCTAAGGGAGATAGGGTGGTAGCAAGGGTATGTAGGCAGGTAAGTACATAAGATGCAGCTCCTAGGTTAGGGTACGTGGGGAACCTTAGGAAAAGTGGTGTTCTTGTGTTTTTTTCATCTTTTATACGTGGTGTTTTTGGTCATAATTTGAAAATTTAAAACTTTTAACATTTGAAAAATATAGGTTTTCCAAATTATTTGCATCAGAATAGTTCAAAGTAACTATAAATACACTAAGAACATTTCCTGTTTCCTTCGCCTTCCCTATATAATAAGGCGCAAGTATCTGGCTATTTATATGAATATATCAATACAGTATATTTTTTCTGGTCACACTATGAGAGCTCCATCCCTTGGGTGAGAGAAGAGGAAGTAGCCATACCTTAGTGATAGAGGGGTGCATGTGTGCATATCTACCTATATATACATATAATCTTGGGTACATGTGTAGATCGTCAGGTTATCAGGTGGCAGGCCTGCTGCTCGCATAGAAAATGAAAATCTTTCCTATCGTCATCACCCATATTTCAGTATATCTACGAGTATGTTGATAGATGGACTAAATTTGATTATTCACATAATGGTCTTTGCTTGCAATCAAATTTTAATAACAGTGGGTGATTATTTCGGCTGACAAAATCTGTTACCCACCATTGTACACCCTAACCTAACCTTGATTTTAGACAGGTTGCATACACTAATTGGGAATACTGTGCTGTAGTAAATAATTACCCACGTATTTTAAACATTAACTAGATTCATTCCTTCCAAGCACATAAGCTCGAGATTTTGAATTTTGAATTACACGATAGCTCTTAAACACTGATTGACTGCTTTAAGATCTACTATGAGGTTTACCCTTACACCAAAGGGCCATGACAGTTTCATTGTAGTGTATTACATGGCAATGTAACCTAGGATTCCAACTACTTTTTCTTATGGGAAAAATTACGCTCCCTTCGAAAATAACACTCGTTCCCGTCGCAAATGAATAGTTTCAGAAATATATATACATCTATATCCTCCGATAATGGGGGACCCCTTTTGGGAACTCGGGGTTTTGGGTGGGGAAAACATACTGGGGAACCTCTCGAAATACAGATTATGATACATGAACTCAATATCTATGTACCCTATTATAAATAAAAGGAATATATTAATAGTAGCATCGTATACATACCATAAGATACAGTTTAAGGGTTTTTTTCACATAACAATACATTATTTGCCCGTACACTGTATTCAATGCCAAAATATATATACAAATATATACAGGGATTCAAAATAAAAACACGAAAGGTGGGAGGCATCAGGCAGCAGTAAGAGTAATAGTAGTAGTACTTTAAGACATTTATATCTCTGTAAAAGGCTCTCCGAATGATGCACCCTTTCTTTAAAATAAGTTCATTCGAAGATTAACATCTGCAAAATACAGCAAAAGTTGTTTCACTCTTATAATTCATATGTTAAATCAGCTTTCAAAGTTAAATGATATTAAAATATATTGATCACAGCTATAAAAACACTGGTCTACCATATCATTTGGGTTCATGTTGTGAGTTGTTAATATGAATACAGTAGTGTTGTTCGTTACTATGAACATGTTTCTGTAATTCTTTTCATGGAGATTTGAGATATATTGGTATTACGGAATTAAGTAGTAAATAATCAATGAATAAGTATTGCCTAATGAATCTCAGCATGAAAATATGCCAAACTTGGAAGAACAACAGGAGATATTTACAAATCTTAAAAACATAAAATATCGCGATGTAAAATATTTGCATATTATAAATAATTGCTACTAGATAATCACATACTAAGTCCGGCCACTAGGCGAATAATAATCTACCAAGAAGATTCCTTTCTAAATAATACTAGATCTTATTATATGTTAGCGGGGAATTAATTTTCTGTGGCAGAAAAAAGAAGACAATGGGTGTTCTTTGCCTTTGCTAAAGCCCATTATTAATAATTGACATCGTTTTTTTTTCATACTAATTACGTGTTCCAATAATGTGCATTTGACATTAAACGACCAATATGCTGTGTGATACTCTAAATGCTTAAAATAACTAATATAAACTGTTAAGGTCATGTAGCACGAAGATTTTGTGCTGTGTTCGGTTGTTAGACATCCTGACATCAAAGGCCATTGACGCTGTTAGATAAAAAGGTTATATTAACTTAAATTAAGTATAAGGAGAAGGATATATGCGTTGATAGCTTACTATTACAAGGTCAAATAAATAAATATAAACTGAGTTAGAGGAGAAATATGCAAGATGTCATTAAAGTCCATGCTTGTATTCGAACACTTTATTTTGTAAAAAGTCCGTAATTACAAGAACATTTGAATAATGTGCAGAATTTATGTAAGAAATAAGAATCCCTCTCGTTTTACGCATTTTCAGCGGTAATTATCTGGTGTCTCATTGGCTGATTCCTTCTCAGCTCTGATTGGCTACTCATATGTGACGTCAGACATTCGTACAGTATTAATGAATGAATGTTAAGGCTTCGTGGTGAAACACATATATGTATTCCAGATGAATTAGGATTTTAAAATAAAATAAATTCTATAAAAAGAATAACTTAGAAATATTATTTATTATTTAATAAAATAAATAATGAATCTTATTGAAGGCCATATGTTAAATAAATACGTCATATTCGAAGAAATAATTGATTACGCTTCTGGCTACGTTGTGTATGAAGCTGTAGTAAATAAATACAAAAACCAATCATAGCTGTGGAAGTTATAGCCAATCAGAGGACTGGAAAGATGGACTGAATTTTTGTCGTTTTTTTTTCTTTTTTATTTTAAGGAATTGGAGTCACATTTCCTTAAAAATATAGAGACAGTCCCTTATAAAATATTCAAATAACACATTCTAACAGAGGGATACTTTTTGATTACCAAATCATTATATTTATTAAGATAATCGGTCTTTGTGAGGACAACAGGAGTAGGATGAATTTTGTAGCTTGTCTAAATGACTGAATAATTCTGTTTGATAGTTTGATTGAGGTATAGAGAGTAAACGTGGTAATATTCAATATTAAAATAGACAGTACCATCATATCGAGCTTTTATTATAGACGGAACTACACTGAATGACTTTAATTCGTATTTTGTTATATTTCATGTATAATGTAATTGATCAATTGATTACCAATCAAATGATATGTTTATTTAGGATCTATGTCGTCATGAAGTGTCGGAGTATACATATTTCATTTAAATTACAACTTAAACATTGCAAATTTTATGGAAACATATTCTAAACATATTATGTAGTAATAAAATGGATTGTACGTACAGTACAAGAAAGAAAATGGGATAAAAAAAAGGCCCTTCATTAATTAGAGCGTTTGAACAAAGTATCTCGTGTTGAATTTGACTCGTTTGCCAACAGTAGCCCATAAGGCAGAGGAACCCTCTCATCCTATGCGTTTCCTTACTGTGAAATATCAGTGGCTGATTCGTTGTTAAGAGTGGCAGTTGTGTGACGTCATACAATCTCGACTTAGGGAATAAATTCAACTGGGGAGAGGTAAAATACCTATACTTATTGTAGACAAATCAAGACTTGGAAAATACAATTATTTCCAAAAACAAACATAAGATATACTTAATTCATTAATAATAGAGCTTGTTTAGAGGCTTAAGGTAAATAAATACGTCCTTTTCGAAGGAATGCCTAACTGGGTTCTGGTTACGATGTTAGGTGTGTACGTGTGAATGTGTAGACAAGGCAACAGTCTATCACAGCTGAGGAAGAGACGGTCAATTAAAGGACTTGAATATCCCGCCAATAGAGAATTCCTGGGTTTTAGGAGTTTGTTTAGAAAAAAAATACAAAATTTTCATAATATATATTCAAAAGGGATGTAGCTGTATTTTTTAAGAGAAAGGGAGTAATGCTTTCTTCAAAATGTATAGAGGCAGTCCCTTATTAGATAAAGGTTTTGATAACATTTTATCATAGGTATACATTCTAATTCCAAATTAATATTTTTTACTAAGAAACTTAAGTCGTTGTGACGTCACAAGTAGTAGGATGAACTTTTTAAAAGCTTCTCTAAATAACTTATTGATTCTGTTTGCTGGTTTCAGTGAGGTATTGAAATCAATATTCAGGTAAATGCTATTACTGCGGAGAAATGTCGTGTTTTTTATTTAATAGTTGTGTGGGAACTTGTTATTCCGGGAAAGTCTCCCTATAGGCCTATAATTTCCTAAAATATCAGCAGGGGAGGAAAAGGAGCACTATCACTCAAGACACAAACACCCTGTTAATAATTTCGATGACTAGTTCAAGAACCATCACTAGAAATGCAAAAAGAAAGAAAAAAAAACTGTACGCTGTCGAGAGGCCAGAAAACTCCACACGTGAAATAAAAGTAATTTGATGGACTACTCTAACTTTGTCAGGTCTAAGGTCATCTACACTCTTAGGCTCTGTTTCGGTTCCGTTCCAGGGACTCTAGTGAGATGCTGGACAGGAATCTCACATAAGTAATTATTGAGACAATGGCAATGGATGGGAGCAGTGATGTAGTGTACAGTAAAAGTTAACGATATGGATCTTTACCTTCGAAGCAGATAGATTTAATACTAAGTCACTCGCTAACGCGCTATCACTCTTAAGTTACTTGGAATTACTCCTTTCAAAATATTGGGTATACTGTCCCTAGATTAAATATTCATAATGACATAATCAAATAAATGAGGGAGTAAAAATACGAAGGGGTGTAATTAACCTAATATTGCTTTATCATACAAATGTACATTAAAGAAACGTACATCCTCACATCAAGTAAAAGGGATAAAAAAAAACAAAATGTAATAAAAAGAAATGCAAAATGATAAAAAATATGGTTACTTAAACTCGTGGTCTTCTGCAATGATTAATGATTGAAATGGGGTCGGACACGCGGTCCTGTGACCCAAGACTGCGCTAGTCTCTAGCAAAGGTTAAATGTAAAATGTGTACACACAACCTAACCACACACAGCCCGAAATATTTAACAGCCAGTAAACCTACATCAAGTAAAAAATCAATCTAAGCTAAAATGGGGGAAAACTCGTGGCTATGTATTTTACCTGTAAGCCTACTCCTTACAGAAAGACAGCCCTTGTCCTCAAATGGTTGTTGATTGAATTACCGTTGACCGAATAGTTTGCACCCTTGACTGACCCACCCCTGAAATTCTCACTTTTGGCAGATAGGGTTTACCAGGCTTGTCTTCTTCCCTATCTCCAGCTGAGGCACAAAACACACACAAAAAAACTCCTTTGTTTGGTGAGAGTCCGGTTAGGGGTGGGGGGGGGGGGGCGGTGAGCCAGAGATGCACTGATCAGGTGAGCGGGTCGGTCAGCCGGTCACAATTACAACTCGTGCACGATTTGGCCGACCCTTAGGTCGTGTAGGTTCACCTGTCTTCACCTTCCAAACAAGTGAGGGTCATGATGCGTGAGTAACTCAGTGGAGGTGCCATATCGGAAATTTAGGACAGGGCAATATATTGTTGTAAGGAGTGAATAGGAGGCAAGATTTTGTAAGAAATATCTCGAGAAACCTTGTTGCTCTAAGGCAATATTCTTAGACAATAATCTTACCTATTCTGCCTTGCTAAAAATGAAATGAACAGTTAGCAATGGGCTGGTGCGATGGGTGTACATCTTAAAATTATTATTATTATTATTATTATTATTATTATTATTATTATTATTATTATTATTATTATTATTATTATTATTATTATTATTATTATTATTATTACTTGCTAAGCTACCACCCTGGTTGGAAGAGCAGGATGCTATAAGTCCAGGGGCTCCAACGGGGAAAATAGCCCAGTGAGGAAAGGAAAAATGGAAAAATTAAATATTTTAGGAAGAGTAGCATCAAAATAGATATCGTCTATATAAACTATATAAACTTTAACAAAACAAGAGGAGGAGAAATTAAATAGAATAGTGTGCCCAGACTTAAATTAGTACTGGGAGAGAAAAGCTGCATTCAAGCCAGCAGTATTAAGATTAAATTCAAAACCAGTGCGATAATTTATTTCGACATATGTAGTTTAAGAAAGAGCAATCGTATGCCAATGCAAGGCTTTTCTTTTGCGTTTTTACGCTGTGACGTCACGAACATAGCTAACGCTATTGTCAACAGGTTTAGTTAGTTTAAAATAGTGCGCCCGATGTTTCTGTAAAGAAAACTTGAAGTATGGGAGCAGAAGTTTAAGGAGTAACTACAATATTTAGAGAGAGAATAAAATACGCAAGGAAGAAGAAGAGTGAAGAAAAATTCTTCACAATTATCATATATCGAGTTGAATAGTGAAGGAATTATATGAAGGTAATTTGTCTTTTGTTACATTTCGTTACATTTCATGTAATCATTTGAATCACATGGCTTGCTGATGAAAAATCGGCCCAAATTTTCGTAAAGTTACATTTAAATGCTCTAGCTATAGGGGACGGAGCTGAATTTTTCTTTAAGGAATTGAAGATATATTTTCATCTAAATATATAGAGACAGTTTCTCACAAAATGTTTTTATAACAATCTATCAATGGGATACATTTTTTTTATTACTGAATCGGTATCTTTATTAAGAAAATACATTTTAGTGACATCCTAAACAGTAGGATGAATTTTAAAGCTTGCTTAATTTACTGGATTGAGTTAGGTGTTGAATAACACCAGTATTGGACAATCAAATAGATACTATTATTACATCGAGCTTAAATAGTTAAAGAACTACATGACAGTAATTCGTATTTTGTTAAATTTTTTATGTATAATGTCATTTCATGAAAGATATGATGAAACCCATTGCCTCGGGTACTTCACGAGATTATTTTATATGAATGATATGATCACATGTCAAGTTAAGTAGATTAGTATAATTTTATATTAAAATAAACTATATAGTTAAATTGGTGTGAATTTATAGGGTTAGTTTAAATTAGTATCTTTATTGTAGATTATAATTTACGTTTGCCATTAGAAATGAAACATTAAAATGTAGTTTCCAAATAAAAGAAAATAACCCAGTTTAAGAATCTATATGTGGACACAGGTGACTGCCACCTGCAAATCATTAATCAGAAGTTTTACTTCGTAAACATTTTCAGTCACCTGTTAAGTTAATTTCAGTTTTGCAAATTTGCATAGGAGCTGGTAGAGCGCAGGTATAAATTTCACGGGTATTTGTAAGCTGATCTATTTATTTTTAGCTAATTATAATTATGACCTTTTCAGACTGTTCTAGGTGTAAAAACTCTCTCAGGAATAATTCGATTGACTGGCATTTTTCATAATTCTCATCATCCTTTACATTTAGATCTTCCCGGACAGTTCAATCCTGTTCGTATTACTAGGCATGTAGTTAATTCTAATAGTCAGGAAGCTCAAAACTACACAGTATTCTATAAGTTCAGTGGCATAGCTGGGCGCAGGTATGTGCCCACCCACTGGCCATGGGCCTACGGAAGAACCTCCATTGACGAAATACTTTCAAATATAATATATGTTCTCCCTCAGCAGGAATATGTCTCATGATTTAAAAACGCCGAAAAGTGATAGAATAATATTCATTGTGAAATACAGTGTTACTAGTTATGCATATCATTGCACATAGGTTTATTTGTAGATATGAATATTAACTTTTATTTTTTTGGGGGGGTGTATTTCCGGAAAGAGGAAAAAATACTAGCGAGTATATATACATGAACTCTTAAAACAATAAAATTTATCATATTTGTATTAATGTATTTGCGTGAATATCTACATATACACATGTATATGCACAATATATATATATATATATATATATATATATATATATATATATATATATATATATACATAACTTACATATGAATATTACATCGATGAATTTTTGCTTATTCCAATCAACCAATCAATTAATCCCAAATTTTGCCCCAATATATACGTATGCTGAATTTCATTGAATTTATCTATTGTACCACTGGCAATATATATATATAATTTTTCCCTTGGTTTAATTTTAATCATATTCGATTAAGAATTGTTTTGAGCTAATTTAAAAGTACTTACTCTTTCCGAACTCTATTCATTTTCATTTATCGGGTTCGGTAAAAGCTGTAGAAGTAATTGAATCTGTAACAGTTCAGCTTGGAGAAATGCATTCAGATCCATCATCTTTTAAGCCTTTACGGGATGAGGTGCAGAAGAGATCAACACCTCATGGTTCTGATTAAGTAGACCATCAAAGAAACGTAAAATGTCTACAAAATTACAAGTTTGTTGTTGTCAGGCAGATTTGCACAGACTCGCAGGGGTGCCCTTATAGCTCGGAAAAGTTTCCTGCTCGCTGATTGCTTGGACAAGATAATTCTAACCAATCAGATAGCAGGAAACTTTTCCGAGCTAAAAGGGCACCTCTGCAAGTTGGCGCAAATTTACCTCACTAAAAAGAATTGACTATAGGAAGCATATTAGCGCACATTTTGATCTCTATGTTAAGGATGCAGCACGAATTCACTTTTTCTACCCGATTGTAGACTATATGTTGTAAGAAGTGAAAAGCCGATTTAGTAATGGAACGTGCACACTTTAGAAAGCATTACAATCACTCAACTCAGAAAGTGCAAAATAATTCATATCTTTCGAGAAATTTGTGTGGCCTCATCCATGCTTAAAATGCTAACACTGGAAATCTCAAACATAACCTGTTCTCTGCAAAATGCACGTTAGAAAACCTCTACAAAGGCATAAGTGACACTGGCAGGCCAAAATCTTTGTTAGACTTACTGAAAAGTCTTAATTCATACGAGGAGGCACTTCCCGAACTCTGGAGATTACGCCAGGTTCAAATTTCCTCATTGCTCTCTCAACAACAATGTGATTGTGGGCACACTACTAGAAGAAGTGTATTAGGCGCAAAGCGCTGCAATCTGCAGAAAATTCATTATCATTAGTTACCTCCTACACAGATAGCTTCACAGCTTGCATACTTTTACTTCTAACTTCCAGGGCTTGTCTAATATACCTGGCAACATCTTTGGTTGGCGTTTCTAAATTCCCTAATTCTATGCCATTGCTTCTAATTTTTCGAAATTTTTGCATCACAAAGGTTGTCATGATTTTGTCTTGATACCTGAAGGTGAATCATTTCATTACAGAAGTGTTGCCTATCTGGTATTCACACAAAGGAATCCTTATTTGAATGTTCATATTAAAAGTGCCTGGGACCGTTTCCGTTCGTTTCATCAGAATAGATCTTCACCAGAACGTCAGCCGAGAAAGCCAACATTCCACACCCCCAATCCTATGATGCCCAATCACAGCCGTGGCCACCCAAGTAAACGGCTTCAACTCATGGCCCCAGACTGGGATCGAACTGTCGTCATGCTAATGCTTGGCAAACATGTTACCACTGTACTATTCTAGTGTCATTTTTTCAGTTGGTGTTATATTTCCAATAAGTGACTAATTTTCTAGTTAGGTTTCTTATCTTTACATTAAAAGTCTCATAAAGTTTTATTTGTTTACATCATTCTTATCTTTACATTAAAAGTCTCATTTTCATAGTTTTATTTGTTTACATCATTCTTATCTTTACATTAAAAGTCTCATAAAGTTTTATTTGTTTACATCAGAGAGTACATTTCTATCATAGGTGTCGCATTTTCACACCAAGCCATAAATCTGGTAGTCAGGCAATGGCGGGAACCCTCTTGACCTGAGGAGGCCACTTATTTCCTCTATAGTGCGGGCGAAGGCCTCCTTCTCCTTGTCAGTATAGGGCTCCACCTTCCTCTGGGAGCCCATGAAAAAGCCTTCCAAATGTCTCGAGAGACACTGCAGCCGGTCTTCATCGGGTCGGAGCTGCAAGAATTGGAGAATACCACGAATCTCCCTTAAGGGATTTTCTCTTATCATTTCGTAGAAGACCACGTGGAGATGCTTCATGTATTTCAGAGGATAAATGTAAGTTGCCCTCCAGACCTTGAGTTGCTCTCTAACGAATTGGTGAAATCCTAAAAGAGGAAATATATTTAATTGGAACTTTGAAAAGTCTTCAGTCTATGAAGCTCTAGCCCTACTTCAATTTTTGGAAACCATAGCAAATGGAAAGAAAAAAATAATGTTTATTTCCTGGAAAAAAAACTTGGAAAGTGTTTTCACATTATCCCTTTTTTATCTAACATGACTTCCCATTGACTTTTTTTTTTTTTTTTTTTTTTTGAGAGGGTCTTGACAAAATGGGTTTTGCACCAGCCTTCTTCTTTATACACTTTCGATCTAATTGTTGAGGTGGGTGGTGTACTTGAGTTGTTGATTGGTGTAAATTGTTTAATGGTTGATGTAAAATATCTACAGACAAAATATTACATTTAGTTGACGTCACCCTTTTCATATTCCTCATGGAAGGGGCTGAGAGACCTGGAGGTCACTCTATTTTCCAATTTAAGGGGTGGTGAGCTCCTAGGCTTTTGGCCCTTTTCACTACAGGTGCACCAGACAACTGTTTTAAGGGGAAGTTCCATCAAATCAAACAAGGATGCAGCCTGACAGAGGTTTGTATCATTGTTTGGTATGGGGGACGAAGGTCGTATCGAGAAAGTCAATTCCATAACGTTAAATCACATTGGCAAAGCTTCGGGTGGCAATATGCTTGCAACATTTTATCAGAAGATGGCGTATTTGTTTTTCATGAACTATTGGCAGTACTAGGTGAGTTGTGTAACCTGCAACAAATTTCCTCTTGATTTCAATGCCTTTTCATAAATGGTTAATTTATTCAATAGTCTTGGTATGCACCACACACTTATACAGCTGGAAAGTCTGATCAGTGGATTTATAATTCATGTTGCAGTTCAAATACTTGGCCTCTAGTGTACACTCTCCACAGTAAGGACTACAGAAAATGCTATAAGTTTTCTCAGTTTTGCAAACTTCAGAAGGTTGTCCAAATTTAAAACTATTAAAACATTGCAGTGGTTTCTGTGGAAAAGGTTGAACTCTAATTCTCTCACATTGAATGTTAATCTGGAAAGGTACATCAGCATCCTGGAAAGTAGGGATGATCATCGATACTGAAAGGGCTTTACTTTATGCACTTCCCATCCTGTTAAAGGACATGGCAAGTATCTCCTCTTCTGTATATTGATATAGGTTTCTATTTAAAACTGCTCTCCTTCCTAAGCTGAAATCTAGATAGGATTTGACATCTAATCTTATAACGTCACTAATTGTCTTTAAATTAGAGAGTATAACGGATTGTGTGTATGATTTGGTATGTATGAGGTAACTACTTTTTCCAAAGCAATGTACGATCATACCTATATCATCCTGTAATTTGTCTCTAATGGTATTTGGGTAACATGTAGGATTCTCAATTTCCTTGTGTCACCTAAATTACTAGATTTATCACCTTTATTCTTCCTAGAAGTCTACAAATCATCAATTTAAGTTTCAATAGACTCTACTTCACAAACCTGATGAGATCCAAAGTCTCCTTTATCATTTTTTTAGGGGTAAAATCACTATCAGTGTGATTGCATATATTAGCCGATGTCGTCAACAGTGACTCTTGTTCACCATTGGATCCAGGGGCAGAGAATACATTATTAGTATTATTCATTATATCTTTCTTGGGGGAAATGTTTAATTATGCAAATGAGCAAACCAGACACCCCACTAGCCCTTTCATGTAATTAATTCCTCCACTAATGACACCTGTGAGAGCTGACTCCCTGTGTCCACTCCCTACCTTATCATGATGGGATGGTATCACTATGATTAGAGTGGCTCAACTGTAAGCCCAACCGACTTGATAGGACTGAGAGCATTTCAACAATACAATACAATACATTTATCCCCACTTTAATCATAGCCGCAGCCAAACCAGACAGAATGCCGAGTCCTATCTAAAAAAAAAAAAAAAAAAAAAAAAAAAAAAAAAAAAAAAGTAGCCCACTCCTGGAATCCGAAGGACAATTTTTTGCACGAAATAGTTCTCATGCCAATATGGAAATATTGACACTTTTTTTTTTTTTTTATCCAAACGTTATCAGGTAGTTAGCAAAACCCCTACAACTCACACAGGGGGCTTTAAAAAAAAAAAAAGAGAGAGAGAGAGAGAGAGAGAGAGAGAGAGAGAGAGAGAGAGAGAGAGAGAGAGAGAGAGAGAGAGAGAGAGACGTCACTACTGAGATGCTATGTGGTGAGTTGTCCATCCTTATGGCCTTGAGTGGGGCTATAATACACATAAGGCTCATCATTAAAACAATGGCTAGCTTATGGTTACTACACTAGCTACTGTTTTCGGAGCCATCCTTTATTCGGCAGAACTCAGCCATGCAACATAACATTTTTTATTCTCACCTTCAGAAGTGTAAGACGAATTAGGAACGGACTTGGTCCAATATAAAGTTGATCCTCTGTTGGACTTATAGTTCCAATAAGATATAATTGATCTGGAACAAAAGATAAAAGTAGAAAGAAGTAATTTGTGATAGTGTTGTCACTTAAAAGTTCATCATTACATTATTTTTCTTTCTTTATATCACAACAAGTTAGCATGGTTTGAAATTTGTAAGGGGATGTACTGTGACCGCTGCTAACGTAGGAAACAATGCTGTAGGCTATGACGTCATTTTGGGGGCGGCGCTTATTTCGCCCGGAATCTTTATGGCGACTATAAAAAGGGAAGACTATGAATCCTCTCCTGTACTATAACATGAAGAATAAAAATGTCAAATGCATTAATGTACCTGGCCGGATTCCGCATGATAATTATGGTCTTACTGTGGGATCCTTGCAAATCCTTTTCTGAGTGTGTTTTGACGACTATCGTATTGATTCCTTCTATTCGATCGGCTGTTCCTATGCGACCTGTGAGGGTGAGAAGTGTTGAATATTTTCAGATTCTTATTCTGTCTTATGTAAAGCCCAGTATCACATTCCGGCCATAGGGGGAATGCTCAAATTGATTTACTGAAACACACACACACACACACATATATATATATATATATATATATATATATATATATATATATATATATATATATATATATATACATATATATATATATATATATATATATATATATATATATCCATCCATATACCAAGGCACTTCCCCCAATTTTGGGGGGTAGCCGACACCAACAATGAAACAAAACAAAAAGGGGACCTCTACTCTCTATGTTCCTTCAGCCTAATCAGGGACTCAACCGAGTTCAGCTGGTACTGCTAGGGTGCCACAGCCCAACCTCCCACATTTCCACCACAGATGAAGCTTCATAATGCTGACTCCCCTACTGCTGCTACCTCCGCGGTCATCTAAGGCACCGGAGGAAGCAGCAGGGCCTACTGGAACTGCGTCACAATCGCTCGCCATTCATTCCTATTTCTAGCACGCTCTCTTGCCTCTCTCACATCTATCCTCCTATCACCCAGAGCTTTCTTCACACCATCCATCCACCCAAACCTTGGCCTTCCTCTTGTACTTCTCCCATCAACTCTTGCATTCATCACCTTCTTTAGCAGACAACCATTTTCCATTCTCTCAACATGGCCAAACCACCTCAACACATTCATATCCACTCTAGCCGCTAACTCATTTCTTACACCCATTCTCTCCCTCACCACTTCGTTCCTAACCCTATCTACTCGAGATACACCAGCCATACTCCTCAGACACTTCATCTCAAACACATTCAATTTCTGTCTCTCCATCACTTTCATTCCCCACAACTCCGATCCCTACATCACAGTTGGTACAATCACTTTCTCATATAGAACTCTCTTTACATTCATGCCCAACCCTCTATTTTTTACTACTCCCTTAACTGCCCCCAACACTTTGCAACCTTCATTCACTCTCTGACGTACATCTGCTTCCACTCCACCATTTGCTGCAACAATAGACCCCAAGTACTTAAACTGATCCACTTCCTCAAGTAACTCTCCATTCAACATGAAATTCAACCCTGCACCAAATTCCCTTCTCGTACATCTCATAACCTTACTCTTACCCACATTAACTCTCAACTTCCTTCTCTCACACACCTTTCCAAATTCTGTCACTAGTCGGTCAAGCTCCTCTTCTGTGTCTGCTACCAGTACAGTATCATCCGCAAACAACAACTGATTTACCTCCCATTCATGGTCATATATATATATATATATATATATATATATATATATATATATATATATATATATATATATATATATATATATATATATATATATATATATATATATGAGTGCATTATACTTCTTTGTGGGCATTTTGTTATTTTCATAAATTCAGTAGTCTTAGTACTAGTTTACTTAGTATTAGGGTTATGGCAGCCTATTGAAAACGTCCCGGTCTCGTGATCTGTTGGACTGGAGTTCGAGACCCGTGTCGGCTTGATAGTTTCTGGTAGTGTCTGCAACCTCACCATCCTTGTAAGATAAGGATGGGGGATTTGAGGGAACCTACAGGTCTACCTGCTGAGTCATCAGCAATCATTGCCTGGCCCTCCCTGGTCCTAGCTTTGGTGGAGAGGTGGCGTAGGCGCTAACCGTATGTAAATATGGGCAGCCTCTGAGAGATTTAAGTATGTAAGAATTATTCATAAATATTGTCATTTCCTTTTTTTTCTCTCTCTCTTTTATATATCATGTGTAAACATCTTAAGTTAAGTTTTTCTATCAAACTGGTAATTAATCAATGTTGAAGATATTGTTAGGTCCACACAACTGTGGAAGGTTTAAAAGTCGCTCATGATTGGCAGAGGCAAGGGACAGTGACATTGCCCTATCAAGCAGGACAATGCCCTAAAGAATATATATATATATATATATATATATATATATATATATATATATATATATATATATATATATATATATATATATATTGATCAGCACCCAAGCCCCCTCTCCACCCAAGCTAGGACCTGATGACTCAGCAAATAGACCTATAGGCTCCCTCAAAACCCCCATCCTTAGCTCACAATGATGGTGAGGTTACAGACACTAAAGGAACTAACGAGTTTGAGCGGGACTCAAACCCCAGTCTGGTGATCACCAAGCAGAGACGTTACCAATAGGCCACAACAAGCATTTGTTCACTTTTCATTATCTGCAAATCCAAAATTCTTAATGATACCTATAGAGAAACATTTTTGCTTTCTCTCAAGGGAACAATGATGTAGACAAACGGTTTACCACAGTTCTCTAAAATTACATCTTTAGAAAAGGAAGTTGATATTACATTAGAAAATAGGGTTCTACGTCCTGTGAGAGTTGTCAATTGTTGAGTATTCTTTGGACAAGACTACAGGGAATAGTGTCTTTTGATTAACTTCTCCCATAAACTACACTAGCTCAAATGTCCTTTGCCCACCTGACATACTGAGGGACAACATATTATAATTCAGAAGGTATCAGCGAGAGCTTCAATACCCACAGTGTGCGCGTTGGCAAGAGCTTCATTGTCCGTCCTTAGGAGTGGATCAATGATTGCATTCATCTTTTTATGTATTTTGCTGGATTAGAATTCCAAGGCACGTCTGTCTAAATATGGGATGTCTTTTCTCGTTAAAAGTTTAGTCACCGAGGCTCACAAGGAGTTGCATCTATATGCAATGAATGAATTGGTCTCAAAAATGCAGTTATATCATAGTTTTTGCAGAACTCTTTCTTTTGAAAGAGTATTATAGCAGCAACTCGATGCATACTAAGTCTTTTATTATTATTATTATTATTATTATTATTATTATTATTATTATTATTATTATTATTATTATTATTATTATTATTATCATTATTATTACCAGCTAAGCTACAACCCTAGTTGGAAAAGCAGGATGCTATAAGCCCAAGGGCTCCAACATGAAAAAATAGCCCAGTGAAGAAAGGAATCTTGGCATACTTTATGAAGATTACTGGGCTTTGGTGATGTGGCTTAATATCAATTAATTTATATTTCAATTGATCCAGCTCAATTAATTGTGAATTAAATTTTTCATTTAAGCTACCTGGTCTTGACATTATATAGATGTTGGGACATCTAGGAACAGTTGGTTAAAATGTGTGAAAACATTCTATGGATAAGAAATTAGGTAGGTGATGGAAGTGTGATAGAGCGATGGGAAATATGAGAAAAATGGGAACGATAGACAAACGTAGAAAAATAAATGGATGAAATAAATAAATTGTTCACTACCTAAATCATATTCTCAATTCAAAACAACACACATCCATCCGCTATCATGACAGAAGGAATGTCCTCTGGTTCATTAAATTTACTCTTTCACTTTTAATTCATTGTTTAAGTTTATAAATTTATCTTTTCTTCTACTTGTGCTACACCCATTTACATTTAAAATCATCATCATTAGCCGTTACTAGTCCACGGCAGAACAAAGGCCTCAGACATGCCCTTCCACTTGCGTCTGTTTATGGTCTTTTTATGCCTGTCCACACCCGCAGATTTCCTTAGTTTGTCAATCCATCATCTCCTCTTCCTTCCTCTGCTTCTTTTACAATCTCCAGGGACCCATTCTGTTATTCTTAATGACCATCTATTGTCTGTCACTCTTATTATATGACCATCTCTTTTTCTTACAAATTGTTAGAGTATCCTCTACTTTAGTTTGCTCTCTTATCTACGTTGCTCTTTTTCTGTCTCTTTATTCCCCTTCGTTAATCTTTCCATAGCTCTTTGAGTTGTAGCTAGCTAATGTTCCAAGGCATTAGTAAGACTAAGTTTCAGAAACATTAAAAAACAATGTGATCAATTATTACGTATGCTTTCCCCTAAGCTCAGAAAGCAACTCACTTTACTTTGTACTCACCCAATCTTTTAATAGACTGTGATTTGTAGATAGTTCCTGTATAGATCCCGGTAGATGATTCAATCAGGTACCTAGACCATGTATTACCCGAACGGGGATAAGATAGTAGCCAAGCTGCGTCGATATTTTTCCCGAAAGTTACAGCATGCCTGAAATTAAATTGAATTTGCTTTAACCCTTTCACTATCATTGGTGACTTACGCAAAATTTGAAAAGGGGAGACATCTTTTAAAGTCACCTAAACCATACTAAGTTGGTATTATTATTATTATTATTATTATTATTATTATTATTATTATTATTACTTGCTAAGCTACAACCCTAGTCAGAAAAGCAGGATATGCTAAAAGCCCAGGAGCTCCAACAGGGAAAGTAACCCAGTGAGGAGAGAAAACAAAGAAATATGGGATAATTCAAGAACAGTAACAACATTAAAACAAATATTTCCTATAAAAATTATAAAAACTTTAACAAAACAAAAGGAAGAGAAATAAGATAGAATAATGTGCCCGAGTGTAACCTCAAGCAAAATAACTCTAACTAAAGACAGTGGAAGACCATGGTACTGTACCAACCGTGTGTTACACGATCGTATATAATAACGACATTTCTTTTTTTGTATATATTATGCTTTGTATCTTCGCTCTCCCCTCGCACTGATAGGGACCTGGAATAACATGTCTGTTTTTCTCACCGTTAACTGTTAACAGCACCGGTTGTGGGTTGAACATGAAATTGCCTGTTATGTTTTTATGTCCTTTTTGCCTGGTGTTTATGTATATATAAACGGATGTTCTGTAATAAAGTTACTCAGTTGCTTTCATCCTGCCTTCTTAGTCACAGCCTCTCTCAGCCCGTAACATTGGTGACCCCGGAAGTCGACTCGCTCCTCCCGCCTTTCACACCCCCCGTCATTAGTACTATGGTGGACTCCACGGAAGCTGGTGCCGCCCTATTGAAACTTTTTTCGTTCGCCAGCGGAGAGGCATTTGCTTGGTTTCAGCCCACAGAAGTCCAGTTCCGTACCAAGGGTGTGACTCGCTCAACCACCAAAGCAGATTATGTTCTCGCGGCGATACCCGAGGACACCTTCCCGGAAATATCCGACAGGCTCTGTGAACAAGGAGACACCCCAATAGCGTATGACGCCCTCAAAACATACCTTCTGCAGTAGTACTCGCCGTCGCCAGCCGCCCGTATAGCAAAGCTTTTTCAGCTCTCTCAACAACCGTTGGGGGACCAAAGGGCTTCGCTCGCCCTCAAGGAAATGACTAGTGTCGCTCGCCAGCAACCTGCCGCAGATGGCTCTCTTCGTGAGGTGAACCTACTTCGTGCCCTTTGGATACGCTGTTTACCCAAACCTGTACGCGCTGCCATATCCAATGTTGATAGTTTACCCATAGAGGACTTGATGACCAAAGCCGACGCCCTTATGGACAGCCACTTCATGACCTTCAAGACCTCCATCAACACCTCCACTCCTGACAAAGAGGACGCCTATTAAACGTCAACCGAAGCAGACGTGAATGCCGTAGGACATACATGCCTACCCCGTGACGTGCCGGAGCGGCGACAAAGCCACCAATCACCCAACACTCGCTCGCGCTCCAACCAACGACTTCTACAGCCACTTACTGCCGCCCATCGGCCGCTGTTTTGCTACTACCACTACAGATTCAGGCCAGCCACGAAGAAATGTGCCAAGGATTGTCAGTGGCCAAAAAATGTATAAGTAGGCCATCACTCGTGGCGGTGGCCTCCCGTGTTTCTAATCTTTTCTTTTTACATGATGGAGGAACGGGCGTGCGATATTTGGTAGACACGGGTGCTTGTCGTTCTCTTTTGCCAAGGGAACTCTTCAGGACACGACGTACAGTAGTCTGTCTACGCCTGCGCACGTCCGTCTGGTAGCTGCCAACGGATCTGCTATACCCACCTACAGTTACGAGAACCTCACATTATCGTTTGGAAACGGTAAATTTAATTGGAAGCTTCTCGTTACTGACGTCACATTGCCAATCCTCGGTGCAGATTTCCTCTCTCATTTCCACCTTCTGGATGATGTCGCCCACCGACGATTGATCAACGCAGGCTCGTACTTCTCGACACCTCTTCAACCCGGCCCCTCCAACCTCGCTCTCCACATCAGCGCACCCACGGATGCCTACGCCCACCTCTTCACGTCGTACCCAGAAGTTTTCCGTCCAGAACTTCGCCAAATGCCCACGGCTCCTGTCAAGCACGGTATTTATCACCATATCAAGACGATGGGACCGCCAGTCTTCGCAAAATTAAGACGTCTGGCACCGGAGCGATTGGCAGCCGCCAAACAGACGTTCGCCGAAATGGAGGAAATGGGCCTTTGCCAAAAGGCCTCCAGCCCATAGAAACTGCAACGTCCACCTCATGTACATCTGCCTTACTCTCAGGATGGATTGCAAGATTTGGTATCCCTGAGCATATTACTTCTGACAGGGGTACCAATTTCACCTCTCAATTGTGGACATAATTGGAAGTTTCTCGTTGCTGACGTCACATTGCCAATCCTCGGTGAGGATTTCCTCTCTCATTTCCACCTTCTAGTCGATGTTGCCCACTGACGATTGGTCAACGCAGACTCGTACTTGTCGACACCTCTTCAACCCGGCCCCTCCATCCTCGCTCTCCACATCAGCGCACCCACGGATGCCTAAGCCCACCTCCTCACGTCGTACCCGGAAGTTTTCCGTCCAGAACTTCGACAAATGCCCACGGCTCCTGCCAAGCACGGTATTTATCACCATATCAAGACGATAGGACCACCAGTCTTCGCAAAATTCAGACGTCTGGCGCCGGAACAATTGGCAGCAGCCAAACAGACGTTCGCCGAAATGGAGGAAATGGGCCTTTGCCAAAAGGCTTCCAGCCCATGGAAACTGCAATGTCCGCCTCATGTACATCTGCCATACTCTCAGGATGGATTGCAAGATTTGGTACCCCTGAGCATATTACTTCTGACAGGGGTACCAATTTCACCTCTCAATTGTGGACATCATTAGCGAATCTCCTCGGTAGCTGAAATGGTGTATGGCGACCTGTTGGTCGTCCCTGCCGAATTTTTTCCTTCTGCAACCTCCTCTGACAATCTCCAGTGCATACGTCATGTCGTGGGAAAATTTACTCCATGCCGTCAGACTTACAAGCCCACAGCAAAGCATCACATACCGACAGACTTGCACTCTGCAACGCACGTCTTCCTATACAACAACACTAGCAAGCCACCGCTAACGCCCTCTTACACGGGCGCTTTCCTTGTGATCCGACGCAGTCCGAAAGCATTCTTACTAAACATTCCTGGCAAAGAAAACTGGGTCTCCATTGATCGTCTAAAACTTGGTTATCTCCTGCCAGATGGCCCGCCTACAGTTTGCCTCTCTAGATCAGGACGCCCTATTTAACATGTACAGTATGTAATTTTTAGGGGGGAGCCATGTACCAACAGTGTGTTATACGATCGTACATAATAACAGCATTTCTTTTTTTGTATATATTATGCTTTGTATCTTCGCTCTTCCCTCGCACTGATAGGGACCTGAAATAACATGTATGTTTTTCTCACCGTTAACTGTTAACAGCACCGGTTGTGGGTTGAACATGTAATTGCCTGTTATGATTTTATGCCCTTTTTGCCTGGAATTTATGTATATATAAACGGATGTTCTGCAATAAAGTTACTCAATTGCTTTCATCCTGCCTTCTTAGTCACAGCCTCTCTCGGCCCGTCACAGTACAGAGGCTATGGCACTACCCACTTGGAGTGTCCTCCTCCTAGAAGAGCTGCTTACCATAGCTAAAGAGTCTCTTCTACCCTAACTAAGAGGAAAGAGTTCACTGAACAATTAAATTGCAGTAGTTAACCCCTTGAGTGAAGAAGAATAGTTTGGTAATCTAAGTGTTGTCAGGTATATGAGGACAGAGGAGAATATGTAAAGAATAAGCAAGATTATTCGGTGTATATGTAGGCAAAGGGAGACTGACTCGTAACCAGAGAAGAAGGATCCAATGTAGTGCTGTCTGGCCAGTCAAAGGACCCTATAACTCTCCAGCAGTAGTATCTCAACAGGTGGTTGGTGCCCTGGCCAACCTTCTACCTATTGGAAAGGTCTTTGTGAGAGCTTTCCAATAAATATCAACAGCTATAGGGTTTGTGAAGTCTTGAAAGGTTTTGCTACATCAGAAGTTTTGTTAAATTTACCACTGGCAGCGAAAGGGTTAAAAAAGAATGCAGGATATCTGCTCATGTAAATTTACGCTTACTTCAAATAATACTCTAGTGTTTACATTTAATATGTAAAGAAATAACTAATATTCTTTTTTTTTTCCATGTATTCTTAAAAACAGCAAAGGAAAAACAAAGGGATAATCTTAGATTCCCAATTATATACAGTTTCAAACACAATCTTGATATTTTTTCTCAGCAAGTTAATGCTTAAGTTATCATAATCATTAAGTTTGTCATTTACCCTTGATATAATCCTATTTGTAATTGGTCTATATATATATATATATATATATATATATATATATATATATATATATATATATATATATATATATATATGATATAGTATAATGTATTTAATCCCATATATATTCATTCAATTAAAAGACATTTTTTATTACTATTCACGGTGCATAAAAAGTTAACATTAATAAAAAAGGCCTCATTTACATTTGCTGTAAAAATTAGTGGTCACATGGAGCTGTTAAAAAAAACTAAAACAATTTCTTGGTGCAATGGGATCCATTGATCTTCCAGTGAATTATTAAGTCGATCGCAAGTTGTATGTTTCCACCACTCTAGCCTGAGGAAGGGAGACAGCACTCCCGAAACGCGTAGCGTGTTCACAGTATTATTTTACCAGACTTGAAAATTTTACCCAACTTGTAAACTTTACATTAAAACCTTGATTCGCCAATTATTCCTAATTTCGCTTAATCCTTAACTTTTTTTTTTTCTGCAGGAAATGTTCTTGAGAGGGTGTCACCAAGAAGTGTCGAAAGAATATCGCGAAAGAAGATCTCCCGTTATTTACAATGCTGCATCTCTAAACTGTACCATAGGCTCTTTCTTGGTAAAAAAAAAAGAAAAAAAAAAGAGCCACAGGATGTTTCTTGACAGCAAATGCTTCACCAATAGAGGATTTAAGTCTAAAATGTGCATTAGTTGTTGTGGGAAAATTTTACAAAATTTGTACTTTGCATATGAAAAAATATCTTTCTTCTCTCACTAGGGTTGTGGTGGCCGATGCGGTAACGACCCTGACCGGTGAACGCCAGACCTTGCGCCAGACTAGGATTCAAGTCCCGCTCAAACTCGTTAGTTTCTTTGGTCGCTGCAACTTCATCATCCTTGTGAGCTATGGATTCAGGGTTTAGGGGAGCCTTTAGGTCTATCTGGTGAGTCATTAGCAGCCATTGCCTGGCCCCACCTTTGTCATAGCTTGGGTGGAGAGGGGGCTTGGGTGCTTATATGTACACTTTATATGATCATTCTCTAGGGCATTGTCCTGCTTGATATGGCAATACCACTGTCTCTTGCCTCTGTCATTCATAAGTGTCTTTAAACCTTTAAAACCAAACTAATCAGGTTATCTCCCTGGTCATATCCAGATAAGAGTTCAGTGTTACTGGTCAATCAATAGCTTATCTCCAAAAGCCTAACTTAACCAGGTTTTAACATTTTTAGACTGGTTGCAGGCAACAGGAAAACTGGTGTAAGGCAAAATACATTGAGGAGATTTAATTTTTTTTTTATCTACGGAATTTTCACAGGGGGCAGAATGGTCAGCTAAAGGCACATTCCTATTCCCAGTGATCAACTGGTATTACATACTCTGACAAACAGCGTCCCTTAAGGCCAAATCAATCAGGCTGATATGGTTGCATTAAACACTTTGGCTGTTGCTGCTGCTGTAGCTTCCCTCCTCAGCAGAGGTAGCTAGAAGGGCAACTGAAACATTAGCCGAGACAATATTATCTGCAGAGTGCTCATCGGCAAGTAAAGCATCGACAAGTTGACAACACTGTCCAGAATTTCCTGACCCAGGCGGTCGGGCAGTTGTTCGATGCATTGACAAAGAAGGAGGTGGCAGAACTCAATTTGTTCTTGTGAATGTACACGTTGTGTGGCAAAGCAAATTGTAGCATGTCCGAGGCGTGCCTGAGTAGAGTGCAAGGTTGTTCAAATACCAAGGGCATTCTCGTGAAGGCACACAGTTTGGCCACCATGCTCCAAATACTTGATCTGTGGGAACCGAGAACTTCAATCATGGCCTTTGAATTGCCCAGCCTGACAATCTCCAACCAGATTAACACCCACTGTTTTGAAAAGGGACATAGTCAACAGCCAGGGAGGGTTGTTGTAGACAATCCACAAATCGACTACAACAACCATGTCTGCCATAGTTGAGTTGACGTTGATAATAGACAAGATATGGTGTTTGCTTGTGTTTGTCATTTAGATTTTTGGCTTGGTTCAACAGTGAAGGGCACCTCAATGGGTGATACTGTAGGTACTCATCAATGGAAAGTCTGAAACTGTTATGAAGCACAAATGGACAAATGCAGTTCTGGAGGTGAATCATGGTATAAGAGCCCCCTTGGAGCTATTAGAGCACATATTGTAGAAATTACTACATAAATGATCACATATGTGTAGAAATCATGACAGCTGACACCTGATGAGTATAAAACGTATTATAGCCACGGAAGGAAAAAAGAAAAGACTTGATTGTTGAATCCTTTTTAATTTCCTGTATCAAGGGTCAAAATTTGAATCTAAGCCCTAGTCTGTTTTCCATTAATCCAGTGTTATCCTTTCATCCAAAATCTTACTTTTCTGGAATTATTAAGAAACTGACAGCTGTGGGATCCCCTTCTGTATAAATAAGAAGTCTTTGTATATGTATTCTCATTGTTGAGTCTGTTGAGGTCCCTAATGGACGAAAGTACTAACTCCAATCAAGTCTTTTCATTTTTTTCCTTCCGTGGTTATACTACACGATCATATATCCGTGCGCAGTGCTGTATATAGGTGCACACTTACACATGTGTGTGAATGTGTAAACTTACTTCGAACACAGCGGATCATCTGGCCACTTGTATTCCCTTCGACTCGAGTTGTCAATGGTCAGCTCGCGGTATGTCATCTCCTCCACACCATTGGCGTGATCATTGGAAAGTTTATTTAATACGACTTCATTTCCTGTAATGATAAGTTGAAGTTAATAACTATGATTTAATCCCTGCGTTATTCTCTATTGATAAAGTAGTGGTCATGGACAATGATGTTTTCTGTAGCATCTATTATTATTATTATTATTATTATTATTATTATTATTAATATTCTATTTTAATATTCAAAGACTTCTCTTGTAGTTTATTTATTTCCTTTCCTCACTGGGCTATTTTCCCTGTTGGAGCTCCTGGCCTTATAGCATACCGCTTTTTAGGGTTGTAACTTAGCTGATAATAGTAGTAATAATAACTAGCGGAACCCGTGTAAATTACACGAAATGATATTTTCAATACTAATTATCTTGTTCCTGACCTATACACGTTTGAATAAAATGTCCCGAGATTAATTTTATAATCTAGGTTATGGAAATTGATAGCACTCAATTTTTTGTCTAATATTTTCTAACAAGGGTTGTTGTAACTTAGCAAGTAATAATAATAATAATAATAATAATAATAATAATAATAATAATAATAATAAACAGTTGTGTGGAAACGCATATTACTAGAAGAACAATGGACACAGAAATACACAAAATCCTGCACACGATGCACGATACTCAAGTATACGATGCACGATACTCAAGTATACGATGCACGATACTCAAGTATAAAACTATAAGGACATAGATACAAAATAACAAATTATACAGGAACTAAATTTACCTGTAGGAATGCCCAAGGCCGAATAGCACACGAAAATGACCCCACATATGGAGACCATAGCCAGGAGAAGAAGTCTGTAGAACTTGCGAGTTTCCATCGTTGGTGGTTTTCTGAAACGACCATAAAAGAAAAAAAAATGCATGAACGATTTCAGATATGTTACTTATAGTCCATTTCTTTTAGCTATGCATATTTGCACTGACTCGCGGCGGTGCCCTTTTAGCTCGGAAAAGTTTCCTGATCGCTGATTGGTTAGAATTATCTTGTCCAACCAATCAGCAATCCGGAAACTTTTCCGAGCTAGAAGGGCACCGCTGCGAGTCGGTATAGTATTATGAAGACTGGAATATGGCAACATCTCATGGTTTGCCTTGGGGAATGCATATTCTCATGTCCTCCATCATAAGGCTCAATACAACACAGATTCAAACTATTGGAATCTAGAGATAGGTCTACTGTAGGCTCCAGAGCCTTTAAATATGCAGGCCGAGACTACGCAATAAGTTCCCACGAGTCATCCGAATGATTGTAGATATTAAAGCTTTCAAGAGGAAACTGAAAACTTTCTTATCCTGCGAGTCGTTTGACTGTGACGATTTAACAGTAAATGAGCAATATTTGGTATGAAATGTTCAATATTCTGGAAATAATAAAACGCTTTAGTACCTAGCGCTACCGTCCATTTTGATACACACTGCTCCAGTACCCTGAAGAAAAGTGAAGAATATATATTTTTCTGAGGAACAATCTGTTACTTTTCACATGGTGGTAGTATAATTTTGTTTATCGTTTGCACTATATGAATATTAGTAATTTCATAAGGTAATCCATAATTACAAAGTATTTTTTTTTCACGTACATTAGAGTAATTAGAGCAAAGGTTATACGCTCTATAAAGTGAGTGCAGACAAGGTTTCTCTTATATCGTATAAAAACAAAAGAGGTGAATTTAGTGCGTAGATTTGTGAACGTTGGTTTTCCTGTAGACAGATGCGTTAAACCCTGTACCATGTTTTTGTATTTTAACATCAAGAAAAGACGTTACCATTTAATTCCACTTCACAAGTAAACTTTATGCTTACCCCACGTGAAAAGAAACCGAATGTGTCAACGGTTTCATGTTTAGGGTTCCACAGGTTTAAGAAATGGAAACACTGCGGTGAGATTTTACGCGAGTTGTCTCCATATGGAGATGGTTCTCGCGCGATTAGTGAGACGAACGGTTATAGATGTATAGAGTCCTTTCAATGACGTCACTGGGAATCGCCGGCGGCCATGCTGGAGGACATACAAAGCGAAAACATGGCAGCTGCTACAGCGAATATGGACAATGAGAGCGACTTTGTCAAACAATTGTCGGGTGATGATAAGCGTTTTTACAAGCAGAAACTCGATCTAATTGATGGCCTAGATTCATACCAGATGCAGAATTCATTCGGTCAAAATATTAAGGATTTTCCCAGTATTTCATACATTGATGTGGTGAACTACTTGGTACTGTCGGCCAACCCAGAACATGAGTGGGTATACATTTCCATTGAATAATCTGCTCCCAGAATTTGTTGTTTTTCCCTTTAATGCTTTCAAGTCCAAAATTAGATAAACACTGGGCCAATGAAGAGAGTGTTTATAATTATAAAGCTAATATTGATCATTTAGCCTAACCTTGTGTATTATAATTTTT